>NW_025336481.1:19266175-19628677 GCF_004798865.1 Varanus komodoensis | reverse complement strand
GAAAAAATAAGCAATGTTCAGACTTTCTACTGTGGAAATACTGTAGATGGATTTTTAAGAACACCTGAACAATATTTCAGCCAATCAAGAATTGATGAAGTACTTGTTATCTCAGTTCTTTTAGATAACAACCACTGAGGTAACTACTGTGCAGTTAGAATGTCAAAACATTTAATTGACTTGTCCCAAAACAAGTTTTGCCTTAATTCCATTTGTAACAGAGTGGTCTGAAGACCTCAACTGTTGATTGTATATCTAATGACATATTTAGGGGGGGTGGGGTTGAAGTTTCCTTCTTCGCTACCTGGGCAAAAGATACAGCATGGAATTCAGGCAACATAGTTCTTTCTAACCATAGGCAGTTTGCAATTTTTTGAGAGAGGGTAACTAAGATTAGCTGGGCAGAGGGTAGGGGCATTCAAAATGATCCATATAAGCAGGGCTTTTTTTGTCACAGATCGTACTGGAACAGTGTTCCAGCACCTTTTTTTCCAATGGATTTTACAAAGTGATTTTGAATGGATCAGAAGCAGACATCATTAACATAGTGCCTGCCAGCTGCTTTTGTGTCTGCTATCTGATAGTGAGATAGTGAGGGCCTGCTCTCATTGGGGTGTGTGGTCCCACGCTGAGTGCTTACTGCCAGCACTTATTTTTTTTTTTTTTTTTTTACAAAACACTGCATATAAGTGAATCAGTAGGCTAGTGAAGCCTAGGCTGATACATCTGTTAGACAGGCTTTCTACAGCAGGAGCAGGAAGTATTTGCCCATCTTGACATGCCAAACACCCCAAAATTAAGGGTTGGCATGCAGATACGCCACTACAGGATATAGGAAGAGACAAGTTTTGATCCCCAGCAGCAAGAGACATGGTTAGGATGATACATAGGTATGCACAGCTAACCAAAACAACTAGTGAATGAAGCTACATGCAAATGGTTTCCTTAGTAATGATCTTTCTAACATTTCATAATAATTTAGATTAATTAATTCCTGATCATTGCTGATGCATTGCCAAGAAGTAAACTGACTAAATGAAAAGCCAGTGAGGATTGCACAAAATTAGGAAATGTTATGCCATAGCTCTTACATTTTTCAGGAATGGCTATGGACTAAAGCAGTTAAACACTAAAATACTTCCAGTTAAGATAGGGGGGCCCAAAAATGAAATTCAGACACTCAGTGAGGATTCTGAAATACTTCCTCTTTTTCATGCATTAACACTGCTGGTTCATTTATGCAAAACTGCCTAAGTGCTCTCCTTGTGTGAACAGTAAAATCTTACCTTATGAAAGCAGCACTGGCATCTTCTATTAGCATGAGCACTTGGGCTACAAAAAGTCCTGCTTATGAAAGCTGCCATGGCAACACCTATGAAATGACTTGCATCGGCATACAGGTACACTGTAACACTGGGTAAGCAGTTAAATTGTGCAAATGAGCTAGTTAGATGCATCACCTATGAATTCCAGACAAAAGTTAGATTTCTTCTTAGGATCTTCATTGCAAGTTTGTGAGCAACCTACAGCTCTGAGAATTACTAAACTGGTTATACTGATGACATTAGAGAATATTGTCAGCATAGCAAAATAAATGTTAAATTGATATCAACTTCTACCTTAGGAAAAGTACATTGTTCACTGTTAATAGCTTATACATGTTAATAATTTTAGAATCTACTGTGCTCCTGTGTTGGCACCAAGCCTAGCAGATATAGTCTCTAGGCAATGGCACCCTTTACAAAACTTTACTAAATACATGGTAACCACAATGGGAACAATTATCTATAATTGTTATTCCTGAAGTCCAGTAGTTTTGAAGAATACTGTTACATTCCGGTCTGCATCTTATAAGCAATTTGAAAATTATTTACATATGATGCTAAATAGGTGTATATGTTAAGCTGGATACATACCAGTATTTGCTCAGAATAAACATATTAAATCAGTGTTAATGTCTATAATATTGCAGACATTAGTATAATAAAAACACCTGGAAAAGGAAAACAGGACAGCAACTAACCATGGTCTGTTCAGTGTGCTGTGGTGCTCAAATACAATCATAGTGTATCTAGGGTGCATGGGTATTGTCTAACAGAATCTATATTTCCTGGTTGCAGAATCTGTCTCCCACATTAGCACTGTTCAGTTTTTAAAGCAGAACAAAAAATAACTGGGATGTTTTCAAGCAGAAGCTTGGTAAGTTTGGTTTAAGTGAACCACAGCTCTGCTGAAACATGTTGGTTACTTCTGTGCTAATCTGACATTGCTCTCATGACATAATAAATGTTTATATTCTCAGATTTTAGAAAGTAATTCTTCTTACTCTGGTGTTGGTAAATGTGGTCACACTAGTTTTCAGTTTATCTAAACAGTAGAAAACGAAGAACTGTACTGTTGCTTAGAATGCTTACCCACTTCTGCAAACACTATGTAATTACATGTCTCTGCTACCTCTACCTTTCTGTTAATTGCAGACATTATGAATAAGAAGCCACGACTAGCCTGGGAGCTGTACCTGAAGATGGAAACCTCAGGGGAGTCCTTTAGCCTTTTGCAGCTAATTGCAAATGACTGCTATAAAGTAAGCCTCCTTCTTTCCCCACCCATCCTTAGTTGTTAGTGTCACTTACAACCTCCCAAGATACTATTGGAAATTATTTTGTTAAAAATTACATCATTTGGAAATGATTACCACCTATCACTGTAAACCAAGAACTGTTTGCATTTTTTTCCTGGCATAATCTAGCTTTAAAGCATACACATCAGTGTGTTAAACATATGTGATACTACTTGAGAGATTTTTTGCTACCTAGAATGTGATTCTCAGTATACCTTCTGTAGTAAGTATTCCTCAATTAAGAACAGGTAGTAAATACTTTGCTGAGACTGTGGAAAAACTGATGACTCCTCTGAGAGTTTTGCCTATCATTCAAGAATTCATCTGATCTGCAAGGCGAGCCTGAATCAGTTTTACCTCATGCTCAATTGGTAGGTTCATTCAGTCACCTTATTCCACATTAATTTAAGGATATATTTTAGGCTCTTGCAACCTAAGCTTAAAATGATATTGTTTACTCCTCCTCTGAACAAGTTGGGAGATGTTAGAAAGATGCTAATGCTAACTCAACATTCCTTCTGACTTTGTCCAACTAAGAAACTGAAGCAAAATGTAACTCATCTTCTGCTTGTTGCTGTTTCCTAGAGTATCTTAAATAGATACAGAAAGTAATTTAGGTTCAGCATTTCAAGAAAAAAGCAAGATATTAAGGCTAGTTTTTATGCTATTTTCAAGAACAATTGTGTTATAAGTAACTTTACTATGAATATATTAATGTGGTTAAACTTAGAGTGTTTAGAACTTTTCATGCAACTAACAAATGGTTAGAGGTGTTTTCCACATTTTCTGCACATGATCTAAGCATGTTAAAACTGGCCCATTATCCTAAATTATCCACACATATATGAAATTGGACTGAAGCTATCTTGCCTCCTGTTATCTGGAAAAAATCTGAAAGTTTCTACTCCATGACTTGCTTTTTTAATGAAAAGCATCTTTTTTTTCACTTGTTTAATTAAATGTTGGCATCTCAGGCCTATAACCTTATCTCTTAAACAGATGGGCCAATTCTACTATTCTGCAAAAGCATTTGATGTCCTGGAAAGACTGGATCCTAACCCAGAATATTGGGAAGGCAAAAGGGGTGCCTGTGTTGGCATCTTCCAGATGATCATAGCTGGTAGAGAACCTAAGTACGTACACTAAATTTCTTCTTACGCTGGAGTCAGTGCTTTAGCCTCTTACATTGTTGTTGCACCATCATGCTTGCTGATGTCAAATGCCTATAGGTACAAGCATGCCTATAAATCATGGAAGGGGGAAGGCACTTTTTTGATCACAAAATCTGGTAACTAATGGGCTGTAAATGCAAGTGTCTCTTGGGTACTGGTGTTTCAAGAGTAGTACAATTGAACTAAAAGGAAGGATTGCTGAGAGGTATAGGAAAGAGAAATATACAAGCTAGAAGACAAGACATTTCTTCTTTAAAAATTAACAGCTTGATTATAGTTTTAATAAAGCCAATAGAAAGAGAAATAGTGGTTCTTATTTCCAGTAATATTTCTTCTTCTTCTTCTTTTCCATCTTATTCTCACTTAGTATAAAATTACTTCAGTAAATAGTTCATATATATATATATATATATATATATATATATATATATGTATATTCTCATGCATACCTATGCATGCACACACAATTTATATTGCTCTTTCCTATATTAACAAAGTGGCTTACTTATTTATGAAACAGTATACAATACAAAAACAAAGCATGAAAAAACCAGTTTAAAGCAGTAATTAAGTTGTAAGGTAAAGAATATAAGTTAAGAATACCTTAAGAAGAAAAGGCCCAGTATAAATTAATGGAATGGAGAGAAAACTGCAGGGAGAATTTGGAAAAAGTACCTTTCCCTTTGTCCAGTTTCTGCCAGTAGGAACTTCCACTGGATAGAAGTTCTTTCCTGCTGTTTTCCAAAAGGCAATTTAGAATTCCAGCCATAATCTTTAATCAAAGTACATTCTGTTCACCCTAGTTCTGGGCACCAGAATTGAAGATGGATGCAGAAAATCTTCTTTTTCAGTGAAGATTTTCTGTGACAGCTTTTGTTCAAAAAATAGCAGTTCAGAGCATCACTTCTGTTTCAGTTAACTTCAGTGTAGAACCACATGTTCAGATGATTGGTTGCATCCAGACAATAGGATAATGAAGCTAAATCTCTAAATGGCTAAGTATTAAAATCTGTATGAGCATGGTTTAACAAAAAGCATTTGGGCCTTGTAAGTCATATGGAAAACACAGGCTGGCTCCAAGACTTTGCTTTCTAGGTAATAATAAGCGCTTGGTGCCTATTGTGATTAAAGCACTTTAAAAGACATAATAAGGACAGAAGTAACCCATATTACCACATTGAGATCTCTTTAAAAGCTAAACCAGTTGCATGCCAATTTTATTTATTATAATTATGTATACTCCACTTACCAAAAAAGCCACTAATATTAATAATGTGTTTATAATGTTAATATAATATTAATACAAATGCAAGAACAGTAGCACTAAAAGCCAAGGAGCAAGCATAAACAAGAGAAATAAATTATAAGTTGACCTATGGGATAATAATCACCCCCAGTCTAAAAGCTGGAAAAGCGGTAGCATGGTAGACCTGCCAACCAAGATTTTACTAGTGGTGGGGCAGAGAACAGAGCCACTGATGCTGATCTCATAGCTTGAGCAGGTTTGTATGGTAAAGCATGCGAACACAAGTGCTTTAAATTTTGTCTCAGAACAAAAGCTGCATTTCTTTGAACCATTTCTATCCAATCTTTCCATGCCAATTTCAAGTGGCCAACAAGATAACAATGAAATATAGTAAGCAATTATTGAAAGCCAATAAGAGATAAAAGATATTTGAGTTAACAAAGACTTAAGTTAACAGCTCAACAGATTAAATACTTACCAAAAGTGAAAGTATTTCATAGCATCTGTAAGCCATCAAAGAAGGGACAAGGTAGGCATCTTGAAACACAGACTTTCAAAATTAGAGCAAAGCCACAGAGAATGTTGTCTTCCACAATCTGACCAAATGTAACCCAGATATTGCTTGAATGCAATAACTGAAGATTTATAGAAGATAAATAAAAAATGGGTTCAAATACTTCTGTCAGCATAATTACCTTTTTGTAGCAGTTGTTACAGTTTAAAGATGGGGGAATACATGGCTCAACAGATCTGAAAAAGACCTTAGAGTAATTGTGGACAACAGACTAAATTTGAGCCAACAATGCAATTCAACGGAATGGCAAATTCCATTTTGGGATGCATTAATAGACGTATTATTTCCAAATCATGGGAAGTAGTAGTTTCACTATACTCCTCACTATTCTGACCCCATCTGGAATACTGTGTCTCGTTCTGGGCACCAGAATTTAAGATGGATGCAGAAAAATTAGAAAGGGTCCAGAGGAGAGCAACAAAAATGATCCGGGGTTTGGAAACACTACCCTGTGAGGAGAGACTAAGAGAACTGGGCATGTTCAGCCTTGAGAAAAGAAGACTGAGGGGGGACAAGGTATCCCTTTATAAGTACTTCAGAGGCTGTCACAAAGAGGAAGTTCAAGATCTCTTCTTGCTGATACCAGAGTGTGGGACACGAAATAATCTAATTCAAGCTGCAACAACCCAGATTCAGGCTAGACATCAGGAAAAGCTTCCTCGCTGTTAGAGCAATATGACAGTGGAACAAGCTGCCTAGAGAGGTGGTGGACTCTCCCACATTAGAGACATTCCAAAAGAAACTTTACAACCAACTGACTGGGATAGTGTAACTTGGTGTCCTGCAACAGCAGGGGGTTGGACCTGATGGCCATCATGGCCCCTTCCAGCTCTACTATTCTATGAAAAGCAGCCTTACACAGAGAGAACTGTAGCGTTTTAGCCTGATTGTACTAAGTGTATGAGTGAGGGAGGTCAAATTTGTCTCTATGAGCTAAGGTCACAGTTGTCAAACCAACTGAACCTGGTAAAAGGTACACCCATTGTTAAAAAGTACTCCCATTTGCAAATGAATTTGTACAAATAATAAAATTACAAATAAACTTACAGACTTAAAATTTCTTATTTCCTGTGAGAAGCAATAGTATTTTTCAGTTTTTAAAAATTTGCTTTGACTCAGATGATATTTGAAGTGGTCTGATATCCTCCAGACCTGGTAACAAAGGGATGAGACAAAACTGTTGGATTTAAAATAAGTCTATGGCTGTTTTAACTAACCACAAACATCTGCAGTAAAGTAATCTCTTACTGCTCAATTTGATTATGTGTAGCTTAATTAGCTGCACCAAGACTGTGGATGGGAATTGACACTATTGCCTCTTACCCCACTTTTGGGTGAGTTAAACATGGACTGTCAGCCTGAGACTATTCTTATTTATTTATCTTAATATTTATGTACTGACCCATTCAAAAGTGAGTAATACTGACTAATACAACATACTAAACAAAACTGACATGAGAACTCCTTTGGGAAGGCCTGTCAGAAGAGATACTTTTTAAACTCCCTCTTAAAAATGGAAATTTGGGAAATCAAACACATCTCTCTCAGCAGATCATTCCACAGCTTGGGAGCAACCACTGAAAAGGTCCTCTGGGTACTTGATATTAATCTTACAGAAACAAACTTCAGAAGATTATACCCAGAGGACCATAGCTGGTGAGGCAGAATGTATGGGCAAAGGTGCTCCTGAAGGTATTTTGGATCCAAGCCATAAACGTCTTAAAAGGTAATTGCCAACACCTTATACTGTATCCAGAAACATACTGGCAAGCAGGGGAAAAACTTTAAAATAGGTGATATATGGTCTCTCCATGATAGCCCAGAGACTAGCCTAGCTACCATATATTGTACTAGTTGCAGTTTCACGCGTAGTCATATGGTAGCCCTATGAAGAGCACATTACCAAAATAAAAATCAATCAACCAACACATGCACTACTGTTTTCTGGTCATTCTCTTCCAGTAAGGGATACAGTTGACAAATCAGTTGAAGTTGATAGCAGAGACTCTTGATCATGGCTTCTAGCTGAGCTGACAATCTTATCTTCCTTTTAAAAAGTGTGTCTTTTGTTTCTTCAGAGATACCCTACGGGAGGTGCTGCATCTCTTGAGAAGTACAGGTAACCCACAGGTCGAATACATCGCCCGTATAATGAAGAAATGGGCCAAGGAAAACAGAGTTCCCCTTTAAACCCAGCATTGCCAAGAGAACGGAAGCAGCCATCACCTGTGTTGTGCCTATTTGAATAGCATCACATTTTCTGACAGCATCCTAGAGAATGCAGCAATGCAAGATATTCAGAATAGATCGGTATTTTTATATTAATGTCATGTATTTGTGAGGAATGAGTTAATGCAGCATATCAGAGGTTCCATGTTATTTTGTACTACAATTTCAAACATTCAGCTGTCCATGCTAGTGACAGCGCACTGGTTGTTCGAACAGTGTGAACTCAGCAATATTTGTACTGAGATAGTTCAAGAATTGGCCTGTACTGTGTACAGATGGGACCAAGTTTCACTGTTTCCATTTCCTTAGAGTATAAAATGTACTCAAGAAAAAGTCACATTTATACTAAGACTTTTTGTTATTATGAATATTTCTGAATCAGAACAAAACTCGGGAATTTTCACATGGTAGGAAAGATCATTTGACTTGCTTTTAATGTCTATGGCCTAATGCGCACTGAGAACAGAAAGAAAATAGTCTATTTCAATTGTTATTGTATACTGCTCATAGCTATGTCTGATTCTATTCTTGTTTTCTGATTAAGGCATGGCTGCAGGCTTTGGTACTCAACAACTACCATGCCAGGCTGAAAGGTGTTTATTTTCCCTTTGCAATGTTTGTTAATAGCTTGAGGAAGTTGTGGGAGAGGAGGAATTCTTTTCAGACAATATACTATTGAATTTCTAATGGTAAGAGTGTAAAAAGGTACAAAAGAACACACATACACTGACATATGTAAAATACACTTGTACAGTTTTATATAGTTCAAGTTGATTTTTATACTTTCTATAGAAAAGTATGTTGGTAAACTGACCCAAATTTCACTCTTGAGATAAACCCAAAGAAATAAATTAATTTATGAAATAATTACTTATGCATTTGTGCTTTATATTTGAGTTTGTATGTTGCCCATTAATCCAGATGGATTCTCTAGGCAGCTTTATAAAAAGAAAGTTCATCCTGTAGAACCACAATCCTACACAAATTTAGGCTTGCAACTGGCAGTGCACCCACGCCAGCATATCCGTCTAATCTTGGGAAGGATTGTACTTTGAATTTTGTTTATGATTAAAATGAGTGCTGTATTCACATGTTACGACAATTTAGACTGGTGGAACAGGATTTGAATTTAAATATGGCATAGGCATTCATAAAGATGAAGCTAATTAACTTTTATGCTGTACAAATTTCCCTCTGAAATTACATAGCACAATGGAAAGGAGTGTCTGGGCCACATTTGTAAATAGCTATGATTCTGTTTGACATTAATTTTTTTAATATCTCTACTTGTCTCAGGATCTGAAATGGCTATCCAGAAGACCAGGTCATCAGGCTTTTGATAAACCACATTGACTAAATGCTTCCTTAGCAGAGTCAAATCTTTTGAGTTCTATCTTAAATTTGAATTAATATATGGCATTGATTTACTAGTTAAAAAGGAATGTCCACCAAATATAAAGAACTCAAAGTCTTTTCAGATGTTTTGCACAATATAGTTAGTTGCAACTGCTCAATTTTGTGTAGAATCTAGACATTGTTCCTCAAGGAACTATTCTAGTTGTACTGAATCTTCCTAGTACTCAAACAGCAATAATTTATTGTTAAAGAATGTGATTCGTTGCGTTTTGTGGAATGTGCTTGAGGTTTCATTACTGATGGGCGACAAAATTTCCCTATTGCTCCTTTTGTTATAATATGTGTGATCAAAAGTCCTCTAACTAAGCTAGTTTGAGCCAATACAAGAATAGTAATAATGGGATAAAGGTTTTGGTTGCACAGACCCTCCTCCTCTGGGTAGCTGAAGGTGTGGTAAAATTTAGCTCATTGTGTGATCCTACCCAACAGCTGATTTGCTTCCTGGGTGACTGGAGTTGATTGAGGAGATTTTAAGTGACCATGCTATAAATGGATGTTTTTATGATGTTCAGGAATAGCATACTAAGTACATCTCTCTTGTTATACACAGAATGACTGCATTGTTTTCCTTTTGTTTTCTGTTTTGCAATTTTTAACAAAAACATTAGGTAAGTAAGCCCATAAATAATGGAATTAAGATAGTTACAGAAAACTAATGTAATACAGTGTTAGTTCCAGAAAATACTAGAAAAGGCACTCAGTTTCTTTAGTGTAGCAAGACGAATATATTTTTGCACCCAGTACTCTTGTCTCTCCCCAGATGAAATCCTTTAACACAATTTAGGGTGCAATCCTATGCATATTTAGACAGAAAAGATGTCCTACAATTCCCAGAATGTTTCAGGAAGCCATGCTGGTTGAAACATGTTGGGAGTTGCAGGAATTTATTCTGTCTAAACAGGCACAGGATTACATGCTTAAAAGACAATTATATAGCTGTTCCAATTTTCCTTGTATGCTTTGTTCAAAATGATTCCCAACTTACCTGGAGTTGTGAAAATATTCCATATACAATAGCCATTTTGTGCATGTTCCCATTTTACTGTTTTGTAGGTAGAAACAACATGGAGAATTCATAGTTCATAAACTCAGAATCATGAATTTCCATTTAAGATGGCAGTATAGGCTGTCTGTTTTTCCCTACTGTCTCTTGAAAGCCAGCTTTAAAATATTGACCATTTTTTATCCTACCTAGCAGTATCTTTGTCTTTTGTTTTATCTTTTGCTAGACTGTAGTCCTACATATTGTTTTATAAGTGTTTGAAGCCTTTGAGGAGTCTAGGGGTTGTTTAACCATGCTAATAACCCTAAACCTAAGAAACATGTTGGACTACCACTAACCTTACCTCAGCCACCTGCCAAGGTCTCCAAGACCAGTATAAAGAAGGAAGAAAGAGATAAAATTTTGCCTTTCATTGGCGGTATCTAAGCACTCCAATAAAAAGGAACAGCTCCACAATTTAATTAAACTACTGCGAGGATCTGTGGATTCTACTGCCAGTCCTCTTAAGACAATGAAGGCCAAAGTCACAAATTGGGAAGACAGAGCTGTTGTTCACTCTGCTGCAATGTGTGCTTCTGTTTTGTTGTTTGGAAGCCTTTTCTTGGTCAGCCAATCTGAGAGTGCTTGGTTTATGTGCACAGCACCCTCTCCATGTGTATTTGGTCCTGCATCAAATTCTGGAGTCCCAGTAAAGTGTTCATCTTGACAAAGAATATGCTTAACATCTTCCAAGATCCATTACTGACAAATTTCTGTATATATCAACCACAGAATACCTCCTTCATGCAGCCAGGCAAAAGAGTTCTAGTAGGATCTAGATGAGAATAAAATACTGTTTTAACCAGATTTCACATAATATTTGATCAAGAAAGGGATAAGTAGGAAGCATGGTTAGATTTTATAGTAAGAAAAGACTTATGAAATTTCATATGATTTTTCCTGCCATACTTGCAGTGGAATTCCAGGATGAAATGAAGTTTGGATTTCCAAATCTGCAGAATCTTTTCTAAGGGGGATTCAAGCTGCCTATCCTGCTCAGAAGCTGCCTTCAGATATTACAGCTTCTGCTACAGCTCCTGTTTAATTTTGCTTTTCAAAAGTTGATTGAAAGCTGCTGAAAATTCAGCTGTGACTTACTTAAATTGAGTTGATAAAATTCTATGGCATGTTGCCATTTTCCTTCTGCTTTGCTATGTTTTAACTGTTTTTCCCTTTTTCTCTCTTCTATTCTTACTATCTTTTCCTCCCTTTCTTTTTCTCCTCTTTGTTTAGTTAGTGTTAAGGTCAATTAATGGTATTTCATTAATAGGAGCAGAATGTGATAGGTTATACTGTTGTCTTGCTTGGAGCCAAAAATACTTTTTTTCTTCTTTTTTCCTCCTTTGGGCAGGTTTCTTTTTATACTAGGGGGTTTTAGGGTTTTTTCCATTGTAAGAATGTAGAACACAATGGTGACATTATGAAGCATAATGTATCCATAACCTATACTATGAATTATTTTGAAAAATATGTAGAAAGCAAATGATTTGTATATGTATAAGAGCAAAGAATATATTTCTAAGAATTCCATGTTTGAAGTAACTTCTCAGAATGGCAAAGGGCTGTGGAATTCAATTAAACAGAAGAAAGTATTTTCTAAATTAAAAGAACACAGAATTGATATGGCTCTTTTTTTGCAGGAAATGCACTTGATGATAGCAAATACACATCAACTGGTGGGAGAGGTTAATGCAATAAATACTCTAACCAGGTTTAAGGAGTTGTGATCTTGCTTCATAAACATTTGTTTCTAGTTCAATAATGGCTTTTATTAATGTGCATGGGACTAATGAATTTTCAGCATGTTTCATGAATGTTTTAGCAAATGGTTTGATACTGTATATGGTATGTCATGGGAGAGTTAAGATCTTAGATCCCTTCTCAGAGAGGCATACACCAGCCCCTAAGAGGCAAGCAATGGTGAGATTTGTAGTTCAGACCTATACTGCAGAATTTGGCTGTGGATAATATTACATCCAGATGAAAGAAACTTTACATTTCTATTGTCTGCCTGCCGTTATTGTTTTTGGCTTTTCCCCCCACATCCTTGTTATGTCAAATCAGAGACTGTAAGATTGCAGCACTGTTAAGATCAGACTGTGCTCCCCTCTATTTGGATATACTACTCAAAATAGGCACAAGCCTGCTGGCCTTTGGAACTTTAATGGTTCCTTGTTAAACAAGGCTTTTAAAAATCAGATTTTCGTTGAGTTACAAGAACATTTTGAAAATAATGAGGGTACAATCAACTCATGCCCCACTGAATGGGAAACTAGCAAAGCTTTCATCTAGGGTCAAACAATTGCTTATGTCTCTCATACAAATAAATTTAAAAAGAAGAAACAAACCTAAGTGATAGGTTGAAAACTCTTAAAAGTCAGTTTGCCGTTTCTCCAAAACTGCAACTTTATCAAGAGGAGCAATTTGTTAAACATGAGTTGGTAAAATTTTTCACAGCATTACCTTAAGAAAGGGATATTGAGAGAATGGTGAATGGCAACTAAAATAACAAAAATAATCAGTTTTAAACATTGTATTCAGAATTATACAATAGCTACTCTGAAATAACAGATCATATCTTTTTTCAGCTTAATTTTCCTTGTCTAGATATGTTTCAAAGTCAGTTTCTAATGGTGTGGACTGATCAAATTACCGAAGCAATAACCAGTATGAAAATAGGGAAAGTACCTGGTCTGGATGGATGTCCAACTGAGTAATATAAAGCATTTTCAAGTTTTCTTGTTCCTAAACTTCATCAATGTCATAAGTCTATTTTTGAAATTTGGTTCTATATCATCAACACTAAGTGATAAGTAACAGTAATTCCTAACCCACATAGAGATCATACTCTCTGTGTTAATTATTAATTGAGCAGTTACAACTAACTTTTGATTTGCATTTGGAACCTCTGGTAGGTGAGATCAGGCAAAATCTCAATATCCATGAATTTGGATAATAATACATTAGCAGAAGAAAACTAGTATTCCATGAATTTGGAAATGATACTTATAGTAAGGCATCCCAAAATAATATTTTCCTTTTTTGCAGCTCTATCATATTGTTGGGTCATAGTCAGCTTATGAACTGTAACAGTTCTGGGAACCTTCTTGCTTGTAGTATTGTTGAGCCAAGTATCCCCTATCTTGTAGTAATACATTTGATTTCTTTTCCTGGGTACAGAATTTGGCATTTGTCCCCATTATCTTTGTTATTTTCAGACCAGGGCTCTAATCTATCAAGATCACTTTAAAAATTAATTTATCATTAATAGCTATATTCAAAACTTCTTTATACCAGTCATCTATTTGATAATCACCTTTTATTTCCCAATTCCTTGCTATTACTAATCTTACAGCTGTTAATAAATTTGCCATCAATTCTTTAATATTTTGTCCCACTTGTTCTCTAAATAAAGACAATAATGCTAGTCCAGGGTCTGCTTCAAAGTTTAAATGCAATATTTTACTAAATTCTTTGAAAATCACTTCCCAAAACTCATTTATATGTTTGCACTCCCACCACTTTCCTTCTTATAGAAGTTGGAGAATCTTATCAATACATCTCTCAGAGTTTGTCTAACCTGATGTTGGAGGCCAAGACGATGTATTCTCTCTATATCAGGGGTCCTCAAACTTTTTCAACGGGGCCAGTTAAAAGGTGCCGGTGGTGGGTGTGGGCCACCAAGGTGGTGTCGGGGGGGGCGCGTGTGGCGAGGCGGGGGCTTGCTTACATGGAGATCGTTTTCTCCGAGCAAGTCCCCATGTGTGCACGTGCAAAACCTCTGGGGCGGGCCAGATCCGGCCCACAGGCCATAGCTTGAGAACCCATGCTCATCTTCTCATTTCTCATCTGGCACCACTTTAAACCATGCTAACACATCACTTCAAGGTTACTTTTCTTCCATTGATGGTTGTTCTGGTATATTTTTCAATCATAAATTCCTTCTACAATCTCTGTCTTCCAAATAAATCACCTTTTTCTCCAGTTCTGTTATTTTTCCAGAATGGCAAGTTATGTCCAATGAGTTAGCTTTAGCCAATGTCTTTCTTAGAATTTCCTCTCCATCATCTTCATTTGATTCATCATTTTCAATTTCTAGCTAATAGCTTTTGTTCGGTAATATTCTCTTTCAACTGTCCTCTCATCCATCTCAATTCCTAAGGATTATCTTCTTTCAATGCTTTCATACTTGAGTCCAGAATCTTCTTAAAGCCCTCAAGATTTTTTTCTGCAGACATTTAATCACTCCCTGAAGCTCCCTCCAATTTCTCATCACTCTGTACATGTTAATCTAGTAGCTCTGGTTAAACTCAAATCTTATTTCACATGTCCAGACAGAGTGAGTTTTTTGTTTTAGTTGTCTTCAGGGCATCAACAATTTAAGACCAACAAGTCAATATTCAAAATTCAATTAAATCGCATTTTTATTTCACCAAGTTAAAATGCTTATACATCATTCATCCAACAGAGGGTGCTCTATAAAATTGATGGCTTCTTACGTTCTTTTTCTTTAGACTCAACAATCTATATCAGTTGCTCAGGAATTCAGCTTATCACAATCTCTGTTGTTTATTCTTTTTTAAAATATCCATATATATTCATATAAGTCTTTATCTGTTACTTATTTTAAGAATAAAGTTCACTGAACGCATTAAACAATCGAGAATGAAACTTTTACTTTCTTTCACAATCCAAAAGCCAGTCTCATTAGTATTGTTTACCATATCCGTCTTTACACTGTAGCTGTGCTAAATCTAATTAAATTAAACTGCTAAAATTTTTATAGTCTGTAAGCCAGTCTCTTTAATTAGCTTTAAGTTTCAAAGTTCTTTCCCCACCCCCAACTATTTTTCAGCACAGTCACCATCTTAGTCAAAAAAAAAAAAAAAACCAGTCATGATCACTCCCCCCACTGAAGCTACATTCTTTCCAGTGGGAGTTTAAAAATTGAGTTTATTTATGATCTATACATCTGTACCTCCTTATTAAAATATTCACAGGCAGCAGGATCCTTCTTCAGATCACATCCATAATCATCTCCAGGGTTTTCTTTTTAATCTTAACAAAGCATTCAGAGCAGCCATTGACCAGCCCATCTCCCTTATAAAGTATTTTTGATCTTAGTTTTATTAGCATCAGACACCTCAACATCTTCCCCCACCTTTTTTTCTGCATTACTTTTTGTCTGTGTGCATTCCCTTTGTGTAATTTTGTGTTCGTTTCTTTTCCATGTTTGGGTAATGATCTCATTCTCTGAAAGAAATCTTATTTCTACTGGTTTCCCTGACACTGCTTGTTAATGATGCTGATAACGTCAGGATTTTCATGTTACTTTTTTCCTGATCTTTAGTATTGATTCTAGTTGAGCATCTATTATTGAGGTTTTAAGTAAATCCCAAGCATTCTGGAGAGTTATTGTCACTTGACTTTACTTTTAATGTCCTTTTTATGAGTTACTAAATTTTCGATAATTTGTGAAGTCATGTCTAATTGTGCTGAGCTACCATGGAAATTGCATTGTGCTCACTTTGTCGAACTGATTGACAACACTTCAAACCCACAATAGGTTAGCCATCCCCCTAATCCAGCACACTTTATGACCATTCTAAGAATGATGGGGATGATGAGGATTGTAGTCCAACACACGGAGGCACTATACTGGTTGCATTATGTCCTGGTTCTACTCAGGATTTAAATTAAAGGGTTCTTCTGCTCTGCCAGATTCCTCTTCTGGAGCACATTTGTTAGAATACTTAGACATGTTATTGCTTAAGATACAACCTGTACCCTTGAGGCAGCGTGCCAGTTATCCAATGCTTTTGCCAGCAGACTCGAATGAGTGAAGGAGGCAAATTTTGCACCTCGGTTCCCCATGTTACTTCACCTAGACAGGCTTTAAGCCCATATGGAGCAAGGGTGGGCAGCATGCAGTTCTTCAGACTTTTTGGAGATCAACTCCCAGTACTTTTGACTATTGGCTGCGCTGGCAGGAGCCTCTAAGAGTTGGAAGTCTGAAACATCTGAACTTTTGCTTTTTTGTCCTCCACTCCCCTCAAAATGCCTCCCTGAAGTCGCTTTTGCGACATCAGGAAGCAGCCACCGCTCTAATCCATTACGACAACACTTACTCCTTTATATACCTTCCTAATCTCACCCTGAGCGTTTTAGATTGGACCGCGATTACATGTTCCCAGTATCTGCATTTTTAACTAAGAATGTTCATAATCTCTGTGTCATCTTCACTGATAACAAAGCAAAAACAATAAGAACCCACATAAGAAATGACCGTGCGCGGTTGTATCGCCACTAGCCGACAGCTACTAATGCACAACTTTCTCCGTGCTCAAAAGGCTATTAGCTGCCGCTCTGAGTAAGACCAAGGTGGCGGAAACGAAGCGCTTTCGGAACAAGCAAGCTCCGTGCAAAGACCATTTGCTGCCACTTTAAGAACCTTACGGTAGAACGGCGTTCATATTTCCAAGGCAACTGTGGGCGAGGACGGGCGTCCTCAACGTGCAGTCGTGATGACGTATTAAGAACCTGAGCAATAACAACAGTGAAGTGCGGCGGCGCGGCCGTGGCGGCTTCGCTTTTGCGCATGCGTGCCCTACTGGCCTGCTTCTATTTACGTGGGGGGGCTCAAAGATGGCGGCGATGTTAGCAGCGAGGAGAGTCTAGTGGGGAAGCGGAGGGGAGGTACTCTGACCCGGTTAAGGGGAGGGAACGAGAGGAGGAGGAGCAGTCGGAGCTGCAGCTGTGGGTGGTGAGGGAGGGTCACCGAACAGGTGGGAAGGGGGGTGGGGGGTTAGATGATGGCGGAGCCGCGCCGGGTGCCGTTCATTAGTCTGTCACCCGTGAGACGACGTGAAGGCGACACTCCGGTGCTCGAACGAGAACCTGGAGGGGGTCGCGAGGCGGAGCAGCCATTGGTGCGGGAGGCCCTGAAACTGCATGAACAGCAGCACCGCCACCACGATAGTGGCCGGGCAGAGCCGCCACCGCAGCCTTTCGAGTCCTGTCCTCGGCCTGAACCTCAGTCGGTACCACTGCCGTGCGAGATCATCCGGCCTGAGCAGACGCCAAAGCCTCTGCTGCCACCTCAGCGGGAGCCCCCAAGGCCGGAACCGCCACCTCCGCCTCACCAGCAATTACAGCGCGAAAGCAACCGGCAAGAGTCGCCGCCGCCACCGCCGCCACTGCGTCAGACAGTTCGCCTGGAGTTGATGCTGAAGGATCCAACCGAGGAGAGCTGTGTGGAGTTCAGCTATCCCGAGTTGCTGTTGTGTGGCGAACCCCGGGTATGGGATATGCGAACCACCCCAACCCCCATCTTGACTCATGCTTTGCCACTCCTGCCCTATGGTCTCTTTGGTATAATATGGTATAATGGTATAATATGGTATGGCCCATGGTATAATATGGTCTCTTTCCTTTAACCTGAGAACCATGTGAAGGGAGAGGGTAATGGGGAAGCTACAGGAGCAGCATGAAAAACTCTACCAGGAAATAAAAACCAGAACACTGTTAGGGATTGATCCAGTAGAATGGTCATGCTTCTCAGTTGGCTGGTATGTGAAGGCCTTTTGACACAAAAGGCTCTCTAAAGAAAGTGAGAAGGTAGTTGTGGCTGTTGCTGTTTTGATTTGTGTGCAGAACTCAAGAGATGGGGAACTGGGGTGGAGTGTCCTCTTTTGTCTTCAACCTATGTCTTCGGCAATATACTTATTGTAGGTCACATCTGTTCTTTTCATGGTGTTTGTGGGTATATCCCATGGGACATAGCTGCAATACTAATTTAGCATCTTGCAAGCAATGTGGTACCTTGGCAAAGTTTACACAGGTCCCCATGTAGGGGTCATAGTCTGTGAGCTCCATATGAAAAAATACCCACTGATTTCCACACTTCAGACTATGTATATAGATCAGGATCCTGGGATGCTCCCTTATGAATGTCCTCATAGATGGCTCAGATACTTGAGAGCAGTTCAGTTTGTGAAAAATAGTTGTAAACAGCTATTCGATGTTGAAACATGTGGCTTTAGAAAAAGGAAGTTCAAATATACTGAAACTACTTGGGTGTAACTGTTAAATATACTGGTGATGTGTTATAGTATTTCTTAAAGTGCTTTAGACCTCAGTTTTACAGCTTTGAGGATTATTAGAACTGTCTTGCCATGAAAAGTCAGAGTACCTCTGCTTTTACTGTACTTTTTTTTTTAAAGGCACTTCTGTCACATTTGACTGTTTTGTGAAATGAACTGGTATATAAGGAGATCATAAGATTCTGCATAAGGTTCTTTAATCCTCCCTTGTAATGCTGTAAGAGAAAGATACCACAATAGCGGATAGAAAGACTAATTGAAAAAGTGATATATAATATTGGTAAGGCCCTTACCAATGAAATCCACAGATGCATTATAGGTGAAAATATTTTGATACAACAAAATACAGTCTGTCGTGAGGAATAGCAGAAACACTGCTTTGTAAATAGAAAAGGATTATGGTAGATCAGTAATTATATTACTAAGTTAGCCATTTGAAGATATTGTGAACCAAACTTCAGTTTTAGGGACAAATACAAGCGTGATTTATTTAAATAGCTAATCATATTTCAATTTCTGTGAGATATTTTAACTACTGTTTGTATTTTCTGTCCAGATTAGTGACTCTTGAGTTATAAATACAGCAGTAAAGCCTAATCCACAAAAATTCAGAGCTTGTGCCATTCTTTTCTGAACCAGAGCTGCACCTAATCCAGTCTCTTTATATTAGGACGGCCAGCTTGTGGCCTTTCAGATGCCCTTCCCATTAACCCTCACCATTTTCAACATAGGAATTACAGTCCAACAACATCCTGAGGACCACAAGTTGCCCTCATTTATTTACATTGCTGGGAATGTAAAGTTAGTTGAAACATTACTTTGGGCTACTTCTTTTCATTCACAGGCTAGTTTCTGTGTGAGAATTATGATGACAACTGCAGTAATGTCCTTCAAGGGGAAGGAAATTGACACTGGGGAGAGCTAAGTTATAGCAACTCCTGAATACTATTTGACTATTGAAGGATTGTTCAGGTGGCACTTACAAACAGTATAGGCTAATCTGGGTATTAAATTTCTAAAAAGTAGTAGCCCCTTCTTTCTCTGTTTAAAGAGAGATCAAGGGTTGTATTGTCCAATCTTATCAGGAGTTTATTCTCATAATGTTATGGAATGTAATACTTTTGGGTGACATCTCCTCTGTTTGACCTCCTTTTCTCCCCCTTTTCTGCTTCTGTACTTATCTTTTTCTGAAGGCATGTGTGCTAGTGAGTGTTAGTGTGTGTGAATATCTGAAACTACTACAAAGCAGCATTAAAGCAAAACAACATAGCATATTTTCCTCTGGATGTTTTGTCCGGAAGTTGCGTTTGAGTGAATGTGATTTTTTTTTAAGGTAAAAATTACGTTGGTGCTAAAAGTGAATGTTCATGGAGGCAGAAGTAGTCATGTTCATGGCTTGTTATACAGATCACATGCTGCAGGATCTTTGGCCCTATGTGAACAGCAAGTCTCTTTCATTCTGGAGCATCACTGAATAAGTGTGCTCCATCTGTAAAACAACAGAAAGAAACTAATTAATTCCAAAGATTGGTATAAACAAAGCCTTGTATTTCTAAGTGCAATTAATTTTGTATAGCTGGATTCCACCCATGCCCTGTTCCTGTTCCACAACACTAGGAAGGTGGGGCAGGAGACACTTGTGAATCAGTGTGTAATATCTTACATAGTACTTGATTTCAACAGTTCTGGTATTACTGTTAACAGCAGAAGGCTGTGGCTCAGACTGTTTTTATTTAAAATACTTGTGTTAGTCTGATGCTTGTGGAATAGTTCGTGTGAGAATTGGCTGTCTATAGCTTTTTTTTCCCTTTAATGTAGTGTATAGTCCTGTAAGAAGAGGCTATGTTAATAGGTTGGTTAATTTTAAAATGGTACAACTACTAGGTTATTATGACTGTGAATGTTAATGTGGGAATAAGAATATTTATTTTAGCAGTATACTGTTCTTTTTGTAGGAACACATATAAAGTGAGATTATTTCATTTTGTCCTTAGAACAACTTCTTGTTCATGTTCAGGAGTGAGACACAGTGAACCTTAGTCAGTGGAAGGGATGGCAAACTTTCACTTCTGTTTTTGATTAACCATAGCTTGTCATTTTATCATAATCTGATGAACTAATATAAAACTGAACTATGATTTGTTGAGATATCCCAACTTCAAACTATGGGTTATGAAATTGCTTGTTTCAAGAAAAAATCATAGGATTAATCTCAATTTAGTGTTCAAAATGCCAAATTGCTGTTCATAAAAAACAGAAGCAAAAATTTGATTTCCCCTGGGCCATGGTGGAGGTGAAGGTGAGAAAGCATGGGAAGCCAAAAATGTTGCAGTTTGTTTCTGACATGATAAACCAGGTTTATTATGACATCCAGCCTGGCCTATTATCTGCGAAGTTAGCCTGAGAGAGACAGATTTCTCCACCATTATCTAGCAAGCTATATGAATTCAAACTCTGTTCCCCATAGTCAAAGTCCAACACACCTATCTGCTAAACTACACTAGTGTTCTGGGAACAGGTGTCTGTATATATTCAGTATAGCCCTGCAGATTAAAAAAAATCAGGTTCAGAACCTTGCTTTTGCGCCATGCATTTGAGTATCTCTCTTACCATACTTTCTGTTTCAGGGCCAGAGAAGAGAATAGCCAGAAAGCCTCTCTTTGCTCAGTTTTATGAACATAGTGGAGGTAGCAGAGCACTTCTGCCTTGCTCCATTTGTGCTATAAAGGTTAGGCTCATCTTTCATCCCATATCTTTGCCCTTATATGCATGCAACTACTTCCTAGTTTGATTGCTGTCCTAGGCCCATGACAAAGATGATAGTGGTCTCATGCTCAGCTGGGTTTTTTTTTTAAATGCATTGGGGCCCTTTTATGTGCCAGATGTTATTGGGCATTACTGAAAAGACCATGAAAAATATTTCTTTCATCTTCAGAACATCAGCATTATTTATTTTGTAGATATTTTTTTATGAGAGAGCAATTTAGAGTTTGAAGATCTTTTGCCTCCCACACTTATAAGGTGTTTCTCCACAGCTGCTTTCTTAGAAATATGGTATAGCATAAAAAGCTGGAGAGGGGATGTTAGCTTTATATCTTGTAATCAGTAATGCAACTGAGTATAACCTAAAAGAGAACTCCCAATAGCCAATTGATAGTGTAGCAGATAAAGGGGCCTGCCTTAGTTTTGTTTGGAGAGCAAACATATACAGTACTTTCTATTGGTACTTAGAATTATTTATTAGATTTATATCCTGCTTTTTCCTTACAGTGAACTCAAAGTGACTTACACTTACATCATTGTCCCCCTCCTCCTTTCTCAGTTTTATTCCCCCAACAACAAAACTGTGAGGTAGGCTGGGCTGAGAGTCTGTGACTGGCCCAGATTCACCCAGTTGGCTCCATGGCTGAGGAGGGGCTAGAACCTAGATTGTCTGAGTCTCAGTCCTGCACTTTTAACAACTTCACCACACTGGCTCTCTAAGAATATAGCCTAGAAGGTTTTAGTAAGTTATAACATGATTTCTTTACAAATTTTATAGACTGGAATAAAGTAAATTAACTGATGTGGAATAAAGTGACTGATGTTGATGTTTTGCAAAGAAACTAAGTCCATACGTTATTACAAAATATTACATAATGCAAAGCTGCATACCATTTTTTGTGTGGAAAATTTTTTAAGCAAGATAACTAAGGTAGCTATCCTCTACCTTATTTAAATACAAATACAGCCATTGAGCACAGTTGGACTAATTTCAGAGTAGGTATCTATAAGATTTTGCTGCAAAAAGTAAGCTTTAATTGAATACGTTAAACTTCATTTCAGTTTTGCAGTACAACTTGTATCTCCTTCCTAGACCCTAAAATTAACACTTTAAAAATGTAATATTGAGAATTATTTCTATAGTCAAGCCTCATAATAGCATTATGAAGAGTAAGCATGGACTTACTTTCTGCTTCTCTTCTGCCAGTACATAGATTGATGCAGTGTTTAGAAATGCTATGTAGAAAGTCAGCATGCATATTTTAAGAGCTCTCTGGATAAATGTCTCACATAATAACCCATTCATTTAAAAACTGATTGTCAGTGACTCCCCTCTTCCACTTAATAGCACAACGCACTGTCAGCTACTTCATAGGTTGTGTAGTAAACCTGCTGGGTGGTTTAGGGTTAAATAACCCAGTAGTTAACAAAATCTACGTTATCCTTAAAGGTTGGGTTGACTTCTTTTTCCTTCTTGCTACATGGCCAGAAAGAGAATTTCAATATGAATGAGAGATCAGACTTTAAAACAAACTCTAATTAGACAAGCTGGCTTTATAACCCATTGCTTCTTTAAAGGCTCATCACAGTTTGTTTTAATCTACAATCTGTGGTTCATACATTCCAACAACCAGGGTTAATTAAAGATGAAACTACTGTAAATGCTGGCTGAGATATGAATAAGCCTTTTCCCCATGCATGTGGGTGTATTGCTTCTGCTTTTGAGCATAAGTAATGAAACAAAGAAGCTTCCTAGTTAATCATTGTTTCTTGTTTCAGCTGATCTGGAAAACTACAGTTGCCAGCTTTAGAGCAAGCCAGGATATTAAACCTACTTCAAACCACTATTTAATATTTGTTCCATATTTAATAACCATAGTTTCCTAATTCAGATGAAAGAGGAAACTAGTGAGATAATTCATGACATGGGTTGTAACTACGGATTGTATAGAATGGTGTCATTCTGCTTGTGTAACCCTTTACCACTTGTAGAAACTCCATTTTCATCCTTGTGCAAGTGTTAAATCCATCATTTTAATACTACTTACATAAGATTTTGCACACAGCAACATCCATATGCTAGCTGTTCTGCTAGTGATTGTATAACAATTAGGAGAATAACAGTAACTTGTAATGTTTCTGCTAGCTTAATGTTGACCTAGTCTGCACATAATAATGGCAACTCATGGGTCAATTAACTTACAGGTAGTGTTTCAGTTAACTATGGGATGTTTAACCCATAGTTAAACAATAGTATCCAGATCTGAACATCATGAAGCAACATTTGATTGGAATAACCAGAGGTTAATTATGCAAAGTGGCAGCAGCTCATACTGCATCAGAATGTGGGTTAATTAACCCCTGAATTGCCACTGTTACATGTGAAAGGGGCTACTGAATGTAATCTTGATCAAGTCACTGAGTGTGCTGTGACATGGAGCTTGATGATGCAGAAGTGTTTTTGTTGTTGTTGTAACAATTACATCTACAGTATAATATATAAATTGTGTTTCAGTGCAAAATTGCCAGCTATAATTTTTAGTGGTTATGTCTATTTTATGCTATGGATAGATATTGAAAGTAGGCAAACTGCCTTAGTTTGTTGAAGATGAATACAGTTGTTGATACAGTTAAAATAAACATGCCAAGCAGAGTAGTAAAACTGAATGATTTATACTACAAGTACATTTTATAAATGAATGCTTTACTGTAGGAGTAATAGTTTAAAGCTGACAAAAGAAGTTTAATCAAATGGAAAACCCACTACTGATCAGATATCATATTATCATATTGATATTTCATTAATTTCATCACTTCCTTATAGGCTGTGAACTGTGTAGATTTGCCTTCATTTATTATAAGTTGAAGACTCTAGTCATCTTTGACATACGTTTCTAACAATTTGAATACTGCTTACTGAACTGGGAAGGGCACCTAACTATGCTGATGTCTTGATCTTAGACATATGCTTTAAAATAAGCCCTAATAATTTCAGTGGAATTTATTTCAGTGTGTTTAGTACTGGTGTGTTAGAAGAGTCTCTTTGCTTGCTCCTCAAGACTATGCTCACAAAATCATCAGAACAAGGCAACAACGCTATGATTTCTTTTCTCTTTTGTATTGAGCATGTTTGAATATTATATGTGACTAATGTTTGCATTTTGCCTCTTAGAAAAAGTCTGCTCTCAATGAAGACCCATTTAATGATGAAGAGCATGAAAGGCATGAAGTGGAAATGTTGGCAAAGAAATTTGAAACAAAATATGTGAGTAAATAGCTCTACTATAATTACTGTTAGTGCAAGTATGGATCTTAATATTATGCAGGAGTTGCCACTATTGCCCCTTGATAAATTCAGAAGAATTCAGTTATTTTAATTTCTCTTTGAATTGAGTTCATAGCAACACAATAGTCATATTCACACAAAACAGTCAGAATTCCAGAGGATCCCTAACAAGCTAGAAATCATTAGCCAATTTCAAGCCCTTGAGTTCAAACTATAACCTAGCATATAATCTTGTATAAACATGGACAATGACAAGATTGTTATAAATGTGCTTAGTATTGTGAAGAAGATTTTGACTACAGTTCTACTTCCTAATGTGTGAAGAGAGCGCACAGAGGGACTTGTTGTAGGAATGGAGTGCTTCTGTCACTGTATTTATGCTGAGGGTACAGTGATATGGCAAAGTCTCTTCCATAGCTCCCTGAATTTTCTAGGGGTCATTTCCCCCATGTTGAACAATGCACAAGCTACTTGTATAGGTAACGAAAGCAGTATCATGCATGGTGATCCAGAAAAAAGCGGGCTATCAAGAATTTCAAGTGTTTATACTAGGAGGCCTTGGATTGTGAATGGCCTCACAGGTTGTATGCTACTCAGCACAATTATATGCTCAGTGTGGAGAGTGTTGCAGTGGGCTGGAGTCAGTGGGAGTTATAGTCCAGAACATCTGGAGGAGTCCAAGTTGTTTAAGCTTGCTGTAAATTACTCTTTTCCTTTGCCTTCAGGTGGAGTTTTTCTACAAGAGAATAACTGATTTCTCAGAAGTCTATACAATATTTTTTTCATGATATTCAACCAAATCATTGCTTGCTTGGTTCTCAAAAAGCTTAGGCAGTTCTGTTCATAAAAATTCAACTAGTCAAAAAATAACACTATCTTTAAAAGTCCCATGAAAGGAAAAAGCTGTTTGTGGCAGCTTCCTTGTCCCCTCCCAGTGTCTCCTTTTCAATTATTTTTGTAACAGTGCTTTTTGCAGCCCTCAGCACTGTAGCTCCCTCTCCCCTTTTCATTTTGTGTAAATTATTCTGGGTATTTCTTTTGAAGGGCAAAACTTTATTGTGTCAATTTTGAAGGCTGGTCAGAACCTTTTCCTTGGTATGCTGCTCTGCAGTGCATATTTCTTCATGTTATTGTGGTTAACAAAGTTGTATCAGTAGTTCCAAGTCAGAAATGCTGTGTTGCAGGGTGGAAAGACGCACAAGCATCGGAAGGACCGTGTTCAGGATCTGATAGACATAGGCTATGGCTATGATGAAACGGATCCTTTCATCGATAATTCAGAAGCTGTGAGTAAAACTTTCTTTGCACATATAATTTGATTTTCTCTAAGAGTGCAAAAGAATGTACATAGCATTCCTATATGGTCTTCCATGGTAGCCATTTTCAGTTTTCTTTTGCTTTAGTGGTGAAACAATATCAATTGTTTTCAGACTATTTAAGCTATCCGTCTTGGAAAATGGGGGAAATGCTTAATCTGTCAGCCCTCAAAGCTGGCAGACCAGGTCCTATAAGAGATCAGGAAACTGTGACTAGGAGCAAGGCATTTATACTGTACTTCCTGGGCTTGGAAACAATGCATTTGTAAGAATTGGAAAACTTTTTTATTTCAGCTTGCATTTGGCTGATTCTATTAGGCAAGCTGTGGCTATGCTTTATTTACATTGAGTGTTGTCATTTTTAATTCTGTATTTTGTTATTATGAAAAATAAAATTTCATTTATCTATGAGCCTTTTGAAATTTGGGGAAATACCATGATATATTTGGAATATATGCCAGCATACCGTAGTAAATGTTGACACTTAAGAGTAAATCATGCAAATTGGGATAGATTTTGATCTAAGTCACTTGATGGGTCTTTCAGATGCCTTGTTTTCGTACATTCAGAACTGATAAATATAATCTTTCACAATTTTCTGACATCTGTTTTGTTTTTAAAGCAGTATATGCACTGCATCCCTCAGTCATTAAACAAATTGCTCAAAGTGGCTTACAGAATCTAAAAATAATTAAAACAACCAGTCAATTTAGCACATTTACAACAAGCTAAAAGCACATTGTGCTATGGCTCTACTTTGTTGCCACCAGTGTACTGCTCACTTTGAGTCTACTGCATTTTTTGGTGGATATACTCAATACTACAGTATTGTGCATTTCTCATCAAAATATTTTCTTTGTGTGTGCTATACACCCTCACAATTTTTTTCCCTACACTAAGTTGATGGTATGAACATTTTGGTTGTTTTGAAATTCTGTATGTTGCATTGCAGTATAGCAAAATACATTTCATATTTTTACATAGCCATCTCTTAACCTGCATCTACCATTTCCTTTCCAGTACGATGAACTGGTTCCTGCATCCCTGACTACCAAATATGGAGGCTTCTACATAAACACTGGAACACTACAGTTCCGCCAAGCATCTGATTCTGAAGACGAAGACTTCACAGGTGGCAAAAAGCATAAATCATCTAAAGTGAGTAAGCAGATTTTTTTCCCCAGAACTAAACTGTTTGGAAATGTTTCAGGGTTTTGCTGTGGCAATGAAATACTTCAGCAGTCATCCATATTCTACTCTTTATATTAAAATAAGCATAATGTTTAATAACACAAACATATAATTTTTTGAAACTGGCTATTTCCACTTGCCCATCCTGTTCTGAATATAGTGCATGGATGATAAGAAGGTGCTTAGTGAAAATAAGAAGCTCAGTTTCTAGCCTCAAGCCTTCTGGTCAAATGCAGCCCACCTGGAATCCCTGCCGGACCCTATGGAGTTTCTCAGATGGCCACACACCCTTTCTCTACTCTTTCAGCTTGATGACTGATAATTTGGTTGTTTCTCACCTTTTATTAGTTTTCTCTTCATTTGAAAAAAAAGTTAAAATGCCTCTCTAAGTGCATTTACTGGCATTAGATGCTTTAAGCTAGAATATGTTGGTATTTTTGCCTTTCCTCTTCTGTGTTTGACTTTGCCCACCACTGGAATGCAGCTCCTGAGAACACCTCCAAGATTGAATTTGGTTCTTCTACACCTCTATTCAACAGCTGGTCCAATTAGCTCAGTACTGACTACTTTTACTGACAAGAATCTTTCCCATTCGTATCTTGAAGTCCTTTTAACCTGAGATGCCAGAAATTGAACCTTGGATCTTATATGCAAAGCACAGCTGTTGATGCTTAACTATTGTGATATTTAAAAAGAGAAAAGTTTGTTGGTCACTGAAGCATGTAAGACCAAGTAACAGGCTTTAGAAGTGATATCCCACACCTTGACTTTTTCCTGGAAGATGATAGCAAGTTGGTGCAGGTGTTGCAGCACTGGCATACATTATCTGAAACTCACCCATGTTTAATGAAGTCTGACACCATATAGTTTGCAAAAAGAAGAATGATGGTGGCTATCCTCACCATTCCAGGCTTCCAGAAGCATTTGGTTTTGAAAATGAAAAGACATGTTTGATGGACCATGATCTGATTCCACAGGGCAGCTTGCACATTTTTAGTTCTATAATAGTTATTGCTGAACTTATTTTCTGTGTGTGTTTTTCCCTGCTCTCTTCCTTTTAGGTAGCTAAATTGAAAGATGGTGAGGATCGAGGCATGAAGAAACGCAAACGAAAAGAGGAAGAGGCAGAGAAAGAGAAAAAACCTCGGAAAATGAAAGTTTCTAAACAGCTGGGGTACAGGTTTTTTATGCTTATTTCTGTTTCAGTGAATGAATTGAGCAAGTACCAAATTAATCCTGCCAGAATTTCAATTCTGAACTGTTGAATGTAGTTAAATAAAGTTGTGGTAGAGTCACAAATAAAGCAATGGGTTTTTTTTCCAAATAACGTAACACATTAAAATAGCTAGAGCTTCTTAAGAGAGTATGGCTCCAAAGTTTAAACAAATGGTACTTCTAAATATGTTAACCTGTTACAACACAACAGAGAAATATGTACATAATAACAGTTTGCAGCCTTTCTTAAGGATCCTTGAAAACTTTTTTCCAGGGAGCAAATAAATCATAACAGATATCATGAAATGACTAATAAAAATGAGGAATGTAGTCTTCGCTTAACAATGTTAGTCTTTCACTGTGTTAGCTACTAGTAGACTGAAGAATATGGTAGTAACAAGAAAAACTAGCTTTCAGGTTGTTTACTATTTGGGAATCAAATTGGACAAATTTAATTCTGTCAAACTGCATACTTCTGTTTTCTTTGCAGTGTTATGGCCTTAAATTCACACAAATCTGAAAAGAAGAAGAAAAAGCTCTACAAGGATTCTTTTTCACTGGCGGCTATGATCCGGAAATTTCAGAAGGAGAAAGAAGCCTTTAAGAAGAAAGAACCTAATCTGAGTCCCACAATGGCAGCTATCAGTTCTGTATCTAATAAACTCCCTGCTGCCCCCACCACTGGCGGAAATGATGTGTCTGACTTGAACCTCAGCATCACAGATCCAGTCCTCTCTATTTTTGGCAGCACAAATGAACGCGAGCTCCTGCAGGAAGCTGAAAATGCCCTGGAGATGCTGGGAGACATTGACTTTGATAGGCTGCTTGATGGCACCTCCAACGGTAGTCCAGTATCAGAGCCATCAGGAGAGAATGGAAGTATCACTCAGCCCTCCCATACCTCTGAGGTCATGACACTGAAACAGGTGCCTGCCCTCCCAGATGGTTTACCAGCACACTTGGAAAAGCGTGTTGAAGATCTTAGAATTGTAAGTGTAGTTTTCCTACTGCTGGATTTTATAAGAGTGACTACCGTCCAAATTGCTTAACACGGAGCCAAATCTAAGTATTACTTTGTTAAAGAAGTCTGTTAAATTAGAAACAATCTAATAGAGAGTGGTAGCTGGCCTGTTTACTTCTAGGTATATAAAGTTAATTCCACTGTTTTTAAATGTGTGCATATAATGTGCTTTCTCTGATACTTTTGTTCTTTCTAATGATATATTACAAATACCAGTTAGAAATCATTGCTTGCCTATTAAATAAAACTTCAATCAAAATTACATGTACCACCAAAGAGCTGTCAATCGATCTGCAGTTACATGACTCAATTTCCAATATTAGATATTTCTACTGATAGTAGAGTCTAGTGAAGTAATCTACACTTCTAGTTTATCAATGGTTTCATTAAATGAAATAATTCCCTTTTTAATTGAAGTCTGATTTGTGCATGCATGATTGCTTGATATGTGATCATTTGATGGCTCACAGCTGAATATGTGAATTAGTGTCACGAACTGAAGTCAAGGTAAAATCTGGGCTTTTTAAATTTGTGGTGGCTGTTTTCATGTGGATATTTGAATAATGCTGATGATAATATCCACTCATCCTGAGTGATGAATACACACAGATATTAACCTGCCCTGAGATTCTAAAATATTTCAAGGGATGCACTGTATTTTACAGTATCTCCATGGACCTTAAGTTTAGGAAAAGATCCTAGTATACTAGAATGTACAACAAACTTCTTTTTCAGCTTAGTGACTTGGTTTAGAGGTCATAATGCTTTAAACTGTACTTAGTGCTCTGGTTTTCCTTACAGCTTCAAACAATTAAAGTTACGATGTTATGCAGCTGAACTTAGAAAAGCTTTTAATTTAAAAGAATTAAGGTTTGCAGGATTCAAAGATTCTGTATGCCATACCAAAATGCATTCAGTGGGAACCTGTCATAATGCTTAAATCTGACAATTCTAATTTGGCAGCATTTGGTAAATCATATCAGAAGATTACTTCTGAGTGAAGAAAACATAATAACTGGCATTCTGGACTAAGCTTTTCTCACACAATATATTTTAGTACTTTTTATGTCTTATGATTACAAATCAACAGAGGATAACACAGTGATGGCTGTATAAATTGTGGATCATAGGCATTCTGATGGTCTTTGGGGTGAGGTGTGCTAAAAGTATCTGGGTTTTATTGTTGTTTCTAGGCTGCCAAGCTCTTTGATGAAGAAGGCAGGAAAAAATTCTTTACACAGGACATGAATAATATCTTGCTCGAGTAAGTACTTGCCTTGCTTTCAGGAAAATGTTGAGCTTAAGGAAGAGAATGGCTGCCTGAGCAATTTGCCTAATTGATCAAATAGGCAAATTCTTTAAGTGACTCATAGGAAAAATTCATTGGTAATATTGATTCGTGGAAGACTTTTCAAAGAGTACCATACATAGGAATCCTTATTGTAGAGCTCTGATAAGTAATAGTAGTTGCTATTGACATTATTATTACATTGCATTTATATTAGAATTTATGTTACATAGTAATAGCACAGCTGATATTTCTATATTAATTTCTGTAAAATGTTAGTATGTTAATTGTGTTGTTTTTATGTAGCATTAATCATGTAATGCTTTATCAAGTAATATGAGCAGAAATACAATTGTTCCAAGAGCTTACAGTTCAGATCAATTTTGACTGCAGGAAGCAGTTAGTGACCACAGATGGAACAGTGAGATATACTACATTTTGTGTGGAAGACTGAGGATTAATTAAATGGTTAGTGGAGTTGGGGTAAATAAGCACAGGGTATGTTGGCATGTCAGTGTAAACTTTATCCATTCTAGGGACTATGAATCTGTTCTGACTGTCCTGTCAGCCTGAATGTTGAGTGCTGTGAGTCCAGTCTTCTGATACAAATAACATAATTCATGCAGAAAAAGGGAAATTAGATCCTCTGACTAGATAGCTAAAGTATGAAATGCCCTTAGGATGGACAATAAGCCAAATCCATACGTGTTTCTCATTAGTTGTGAATTTGTTTTGTGTTTGTCAGTATCGAGTTGCAGTTACAGGAATTGAATCCTACTATCCGCAATGGAGTGTATTCTCACCTTGAGGCTTTTGTTCCATGCAATAAGGACACACTGATAAAGCGTTTGAAGAAACTGCACCTCAATGTTCAGGTAAAAGTGCCTGCAGCAAGTGTACATTAATCAATACAGACTGTAAAAGAAGGGTCAGAGTATATTTGCTGTAGAACAAATCCTTTGAGTCTTGCAAGTATTCTTTTTACAATTCTCTGTCAGCAGTAGTACTATTATACCCCCTATGAATTGTTCCTATCACAGTCTTCTGCCCACTTCAAATACAAATGGGATAGTCTCTAACTTTCTAGTATAAACAAAAAAAAAATGGAAGCTTAACTTTCCTAGAATACTTTAGGGCACCCTTCTTTGAGCAAGCATTTGGGGATTGATAGTGTTGCTCTCCTAGTTAATATTTTTGAATTTTTAAAATGAGTTTGTCTTAAAAAATCAGAAAGGTGGGATAATACTTTAAATAAAATGCTTTTCTAGAAGAACCCTTGAGAGTATAGTTCTGAGTTCCAAAAAAGCATTTCATTATAGCCTAGGTGGGCAACATGTAACTCAAGGGCAGCATATGATCCACTCCCACCCCATGACCTTGATTGCAGCTTCTGCTGCCCCTACTGCTACATACCAGCAGTAAAATAATTGGTAGCTTCCTGCCAAAACTCAATTACAAACTTCTGTGAAGACTCAAATGTGCCAAATTTAGTTTGTTTTCAAGCAAAATACGTCCTTTGTGAGTCTCTGGAGTGTTTGCAGCCAATACTGTTTTTTTTTTTTTTTCCTTTTGGCCAACATAAAATGCGGCAGTGGCAAGAGTATGGCCCCTGGGTCATGTTTGTATTACGGATTCTAATACTCCCTCTCAGAACCAGAGTTCTGTTGGTTAAGCGTCATGTTAGTTAACATATCTGTACCTTTATGAGGACTTCTTTCAAAAGCTTAAGAGGAGCTTGAGGGAAATTGTATTGTATTGTAGGTATTTTTATACTTAGGCATGTGTGTAGGATCTGTTTGGAGGTGGGACTCTATTTGGCTCGCCAAAGGTTTATAGGCAGTAGCAATAAAATACTACCTGTCAAACAACCAAAGATAGTTGCGAGATACATGTCTGATGCATTTAGGATCATAACTGGGTTCACATGACATATCTTGGATAACTAGCCGCAGTGGGTTGTCATTTTTGCAAGTCTGGATTGTTTCCTGCAGGGTGGCATATTTTGGGGCAAAAAAGCAACCATTATACTCATGGCTTGTTTTAGAGGTTCTTGGAGCCACAGTGGTTTGTTGTGATATCCAAACCCAGGTAGCCAACCCCATCATGGGTCCAGGGAAGCAACAAGTGAGACACTTGGAAGAGCAGCAGAAACCACTTTCTGCATTTGTCACTAGCCCAGTGTCTGTCCTATTTCTAGCCTTTTTTTTTTTAGCTGCTGCCAGAGCTTTTCTCCTTTAAGTGATCTTTTCACAGTCCCTGCCAGTGACAGAGCATCTCTTCTGACAGCACCTCCAAAGTGCCTAAGGAGTGCATTGGAACAATTATCATTGAGTCACTGCATTTTTCCAAAAAAATTATTCACCCAAAATGTGGGCAGATATTTTTGTAGTTTTCTTTTTTTAAAGAATTTGGTTGATCTTTGTTTTAAGTTTGGCATTGTGCAGGCTTGCTCCTCTGAGCCTGCTGAGCATTGTGGTAAGTGCCTGTTGTCAAAGCTGCAGTAGGTACAAGTCATGGACATTGGGCAAGCAAGATTATTTGGCAACTTTACTTCTCACTTGACAGTAATCAGGGGATAAGCTGTCAAGGAAAAAACACAACTACAAAAAGATATTTACTTGGAAAAGAGGTGGTGAGTATATTGCCATCTTTGCAGCCAGATCCTCTAGTTTTGCACTGTGGGCTTGAGAGTTTTGGTGTACTCCATTTTTTTCCATCCTTTTGAAGGACTCTAGATGCTCAGGAAAGGGGGACAGTGTATTCCACCTCATTTACAGGAGCACAGATTTTTGACAGCTGTTAATAAAGAGTTTCTTTTAATATAGGGTCTTTCACAGACTAAGCAGGGATTTTGACAGGGAAAAAGGGTGGGAGAGAGGTGTAGCAGCAACTGAAAAGATGTTGCAAACAGAGTAGGCTGCTCAGGCCCTGGGATATCTGCTGAAGGACTGAGGTAGAAGATAAGGAGCTCTATTCCCAGGCACACCATGGGTTACCTCATGAACAACCCACACTGTGTAGTTTTTTGCAGGATGAATCACTCTGTCATGTGAACTCACCTGGTGGCTTGTTTCCATACTTTTTCCCAAAAACTTAGTATCTTTCTTTTCTGTAACTTAAAACATTTGTTCATAGTGAGAAATGGAATAGTGGGGTATTTTCATTATATTAAACTGGCCTAAATGTCTTGAAAAGTATCACCCACAAATATCAACTGCTGGCCTATCTGTCTGTTGGTACCACTCTTGCCTGAATGTAGCCCGCTCTTCCCCTTGGTATACACCTGAATTGCGAGTGATGAAGCAGGTTGGGAGACGGCTAGAGCATACGTGGAGGAAATCACGGGATGAATCTGACCGAACACACTTGAAAGCCCACTATCAGGCCTATGCTGTGGCGGTGAAGGCGGCAAAAAAGTTTTTTTCCGCTTCCATTGCCTCCTCACAATGCCGTCCGGCGGAGCTTTTTCGAGTGGTGCAAGGCCTGGTTCACCCGGGTCCCAAGGAAGATCCGGTTCCACCCTCAAAGGCCCGCTGTGACGACTTTGCCAGGCATTTCAGGGAGAAAATTGCTCAGATTCATCACGAGCTGGACTCCACTAATGAATCAGAGGTTTCTGGGGAGACACCAATGCGGCCGATTGGTCCAGAATTATTGGATGAATTTCAGTTATTGCGGCCCGATGATGTGGACAAGGTGCTTGGACAAGTACGTCCCACTACTTGCCTATTGGACCCTTGCCCGTCTTAGTTATTAAATAATTCCAAGCACGGGATTGGGACCTGATCTTGGAAGTGGTTAACGCTTCTCTGAGGGAGGGTTGGGTACCTGCCCCTTTAAAGGAGGCGGTAGTCCGTCCGGTCCTGAAGAAAGCGTCACTGGATCCAGAGATGGCCACTAACTATAGAACTGTGGCCAACATCCCGTTTCTGGGCAAGGTGTTAGAGCAGGTGGTGGCGGGACAACTCCAAGCACTCTTGGATGAAACTGATTATCTGGACCCATTTCAGTCTGGCTTCAGACCTGGGTACGGTACTGAATCTGCCTTGGTCGCCCTGTATGATGACCTGTGCAGGGAGAAGGACAGGGGGAGTGCGTCCCTGTTGGTTCTTCTGGACCTCTCAGCGGCTTTCGATACCATCGACCATGGTATCCTTCTGGATAGGCTAGCAGGATTGGGAGTCAGAGGCACTGCTTTGCAGTGGTTCCGCTCCTATCTCAACGGCCGATTCCAGAAGGTAGTGCTGGGGGACTATGGCTCTGCGCCATGGCAGCTATGCCATGGAGTACCACAGGGCTCCATTTTGTCCCCTTTGCTGTTTAACATCTATATGAAACCGCTGGGAGAGGTCATCAGGAGGTGTGGGCTATGGAATCATCAGTACGCTGATGATACCCAGCTCTACCTCTCATTTTCCACTAATCCAGGTGAGGCAGTGGCTGTGCTGAACCGGTGCTTGGCCGAGGTTATGGGTTGGATGAGAGCCAATAAACTGAAGCTCAATCCAGACAAGACGGAGGTCCTGTTGGTTGGCGGATCGGGCTTCGGAGAGGGTGGATTTGACCTGGCCCTGAATGGGGTTGCACTCCCTCTTAGGGACAAGGTCCGCAGCTTAGGAGTACTCCTCGACCCAGAGCTTTCATTGGAAGCTCAGGTGACAGCGGTGGCGAGGAGCGCTTTCCTTCAGCTTCGGCTGATTAATCAGCTGTGCCCCTACCTGGAGTATGACTGCCTGGCGATGGTGACACACGCGCTGGTGACTTCCCGCCTTGACTTCTGTAATGCGCTTTACGTGGGGCTTCCCTTGAAGACGGTCCGGATACTTCAGTTGGTTCAAAATAGAGCTGCCAGGTTGCTGACGGGGACGGGGCGTTATGTTCACATGACTCCAGTCCTCCGACAGCTTCACTGGCTTCCCATTGAAGTCCGGGCCCAATTCAGGGTGTTGGTTATGACCTATAAAGCCCTAAACGGCTTGAGACCTGGTTACCTGAAGGAGCGCTTACATCCATATATACCCGACCGCCCCTTGAGATCTGCGGGAGAGACCCTTCTTCAGGAACCCTCCGTGAAAGAAATTAGGAGGGTTGGTACTCAGAGGAGGGCTTTTTCTGCGGTGGCACCCAATCTATGGAATGTGCTCCCCAGAGAGGTCTGCCTGGCGCCGTCGTTATTTGTTTTTCGGCGCCAGGTGAAGACCTTTTTATTTAAACGTCATTTTAATTGTTAACAATATTCACTTATTCATCTGGCCAGGATGACTTCTTTCCTTTCCTTTTCTTCTTTTCTTTTCTTTTCTTTTATAACTTCTTTTATATCATTTATATTATTTATTTATTTATTTATTTAATATTATTAATTTTAATTTTATATTGTTATTTTTGTATTGTATTTTATTGTGTTGTAAGCCGTCCCGAGGCTTCGGCAAGAGGCGGCATAGAAATGTTCTAATAATAATAATAATAATAATAATAATAATAATAATAATAATAATAGCTTCTTCAGGAGAGAGAAAGGATATATATATTCCTGTCACCTGTAAATTACTCAGAAGGGACAGGAGGATACTTGGATGATATCAAAAAAACTGGAGAAGATGCTTATAGCAATTAGTTTTTCATGGCTTTTCTTGTTTTTATCCATATATTCCATGCACAAATAGCCTTCAAAGCAGCCTAACACTTGTTGTGATTTCTGTATTTAGGATTGTTTTATTATAAATTATACAAATGCCAGCAGCTCAGTCGCTAATTTAACAACTTGTGCCAGTACATCTCAGTTGCTTTTAAAAGTTCAGGTGAATTGTACAGAGATACCTTCTCAGTACTGGAGTGAGAGTTTAATCTCCTTGCATACCATATGTAGTCTTAGGGATGTGCATAAAGTGATAGTGGTGGGGACAACATAAGACTAAGACAAGTTTACCAACGGAGCAACATGGACTGCTGCCCAGTATGGAGGCTTGATAGGTAGCCCACAGAACTGTAGGTATATATGATGCACTGGACAGGTGTGACCAGATTTCCTGCGACAGATGGAAGCCTCACTTTCCTTGTTAAGCTGGCCTGGGGATAGATCTTTTCCAAGCTACCATAACATTAATCAGGATTTGGTCTGATCACTGGGTTACTTCACATTTATCAGTGGAAAGGAATGCCTGAAAGGTAAATTTTAATGCTTATAGCTCTTTCCTGTTGAAAGAATGGCATCAGTTACTATTGGACAGGTGCTTTCTGTGATGAATAAGAAAGATGTTTTCTGCTTAACAAATAATGCTGTGTCTCATGTTCCCAATTTGGGTAAGGTTGAAGAAGCCAAGAAAACTGGAGAGAGAACCAAATGAACAGGCTTGCTATACTTAAGGTAGAAGATCTGCAGGCTTCCAAACCTACAGTTCTAAAATACCACTGATGCAACTAAGGATAAACTTTACTGAAATTTCATGAGCAATCAATGCTGCTGTTTACTATGAACTACATAAACTTATGGAAATAAACATGGACGAGAAAACCCAAAAATAAACATTGCAGTAAATACTGGGACTTCTTGTATTACAGCAAAGAGTTTTCAAATACAGTAGAAAGAGGCATACTGTCTTGGCTTAATCTTGCTTTTCCATGCAGGTCTTTAACCCATCTACTTTCTAGAATCATTGTGTTCTCATGTCTCATATTAAAGATGGCTCTTATTGCCAGTATGATAGGCTAACTTTGTTCTACATAAAAGCGGAGTGAATAGTTTCTAATAATTTTACTATCAAAACCAAAGTTGTATTAGAAACTGACAGTTATTTACGGTTGTTCAGGATGAGAGGAATTATGCAGCCTTTGAGAAGTAGTACATAAACCAGTTGGTTAGACTGCTTGCATCACTATTTTAATGGTTGTGTCTTCTTAGGATGACCGCTTGAAGGAACCATTGCAAAAACTGAAACTGGCTGTCATTGATGTCATGCCTGAACAAATAATCAAATATCAGGAGGACTGCCAGGCACACAGTCAGGCCAAGAATGCCAAGTACGTACATGAATCAAATGGGATATTCTTAATGTGGTTGATTCATGGAAGAAAGTGAGATGATTATAATGCTGGCACTTGAACAAAAGAGTGCAGTTACTGCCTTCTATACTTGTTTTGTGATTGTTCTTTTGAATTTTATACTAAACTGAATAGAGTTTGGGATATAATAATTCAAAAACAATGAAGTGGTAAAGTTTTAAAAGTGGTGCTGAAGGAACAAGGAAACAATTCCTTGTTTTGAAGTTCTTATTGCTTGTCTTTAATGTGTTGTATTTCACATAGCAATGATTGCAGTTGGCCAAACTCCAGCTTCAGGAGATCCTATCCCTCTCCCATAGCCACAACTCTTATGGTCCTGGCTCTTACTGTCCATTTCTCCCTGAACTTCACCTCTTTTTCTTTCCTTTTGCCTCCTCAGAATTTGCTTCCTTTCTTTCTTCCCCATTGATGACCATAAAGTTCAAAATTTCTTGAAAACAACAGTGTCTTAAGACACCTTAAAGATTAATGAATTGTATAATGGCATAAACTTTTATAGATTATTATATAATCTTATTTCATTGGGTAATACATTCTTTGAAAAATAGTTCATTAGGAATTCAATTCTTAGAAGCAGGCCATATTGTACAAAAAAAGTGAAATACAGTTTACAGTTTCCTTCTGATCAGATCATATTTGAAAGAATTCTAGAATTTGGTTGGTTAAGGTTTATTTTTACTAGCTAAGGTTCTGTTTCCATATGTTACCACTAGTAGCCTATCTTAGGACCTTGATCCTTCCTTCTGCCCACAATATGGAAGAAGGCAGGTTTAAACCTTTAGTTGAAAAATCATTTAATTAATCTGGTATATGACCCTCAAAATAAAATAATACTGAGCCCCTCTATGAATGCTTCTTGAGAATTTAGGTACAACACACGTGTGTGTGTGTGCATGGGATAGGTTCACCCATTGCGCTAAGCCACTTCATGAATAAGCCATGGTGGTTTTTTCCCAGAAGAACCCATTCTGTGTGCAACAGACATGTGGGCTTTCCATGGCTTGTTCTCATCTGCCTTCCTCAGTCCTCCAGCAGCCTCTAGCATGTATCTGGACTTTATGTCATGTAGTATGAAATGTAGTTTTGATTCATCAATTTCTTTGCATATTTCACCTGTCAAAAGAATGAGAAAACTGGTGTAGGTTACCTTAGGAAAATTGACAAGACTACATATAACCTAATCTGTGCACAGGACAGAGGATGATGTAATAGTAAGAGAAGGTAGAACAGTTCAGAAAGACTGAAAATGGTTGCACCAAAATGAGATTGTGATACAATATTCCCTTTGAACATTTGATTCTCTTGCTTTTGAGCATTGAACTAATTTCTCAATGTCCCTAATTTTTAACATGTTCTTGAATATTAGCTACTTCAGAAAGAGGTTTTAGCCCTTTCTATGGCTTCTTTTCTAAGCAGTTGCTGCAGTTCCCTGGCAGTTTAAAAGGTAGATGCATGAAATGGATTGGGATGGTGGGTGTCCATTTGGCTCCATCCTTTTTCTGTCACCATCTCAGGATGTTTGAAAGTACTGTCAGGAATATATGTGCAATAGTTTGGACTGCAAAGTACATGGAAGAGAAACTTTCACAAATTTTATGTATACATTTGATTTCTATACCACTCATCAACCAAGACAATTCTCTTGGCAGTTCACAAGATCAAAAAAACAACAAATAATAATACACCAATAAAATAACAACAATGAGCCCACAACAGCCCTGCTCAAATTAGTCCGGGGTACAGTAGCACTAAAATCCAATATAAACAAGATAAAAGATTGTTATAAAATATTTTAAAATTATTTAACTGTTAAAATATTGAATAAAAGGGTTTTTACCTGGTGCCAAGAAAGATGAAGATAAAGCATAAGCTCCAGGCACACTTCCTTTGGGAGCTGATTCCACTAGCTAGGAAGTAAATAGTGGAATGTATGCACCTGCAGTAATAGAACAGATAATGCGAGGCCCAGATTTCTCCTGCATTTATTACCAAACACCTATATTTGCACAAATCCCCCCATTTATTTGCTAGCTATCAAATTTGCAGACATTTCCTTTCCATTTACTTCTCAACATGGCTTATTTGTGTAAAAGTCATGTTGTACAACTCCAACGTTAACTCTGGGTTAATGCAAAAGAAGCTGATTTATTTTTTTTATTTGGTGGTGCAGTAGTATATGGTGTTTATCATTCATGTATGGATCTGGGAAATCATTGATGTTTTCATACATGCACTATTTTCTCAACTAAAAACTTTCAGATGAGCAAAAAACTAATACTGAAAGGCTAACAAGTTTAACTTCTGCATCAGTATAGAACAGTGATTGTAGTATTTAGTGTGAGTTTTTATAATGGTAATAATCAATGAATCACCTTGGATTTGCAGTGTTCCATTTTCCCCATTTGTTATACAATATAAAAGACCCCACTACCCTTTTAGCAAAATGTTGAAGTATTTGGGCGCTGTATGTGAGAGAGGGAGGGTGTTGGGGGAAGGGAGAAATCTTTGAGCAATTGCTTCTTTTACTGTAGAAAATATTTATGGTGTATGAGTAGCAGAGGTTAGGAGATTGCATTCCTCCTTTATTGGTCTCTCTGCAGCATCACATAGCAGAGCCTAAACTCTGGGAAGATTTCTACATCTTTCATTGGGGAGCTAGGATATATATCCTCTATTTTCAGAAAGATCTGGAGTATTTGTACATGCCTTCCAATTTGCTGTCTTCTGACTGCTGTTTTTCTGTATGGCGGGCTTTAGCTATCTATTTTTCCTTTCAGTTTTTAACTTTGTCAGCTATTATTTCATTTTGCTTTTGTGTTTTTCCTTTCTGTACAAGCTGCATGCCCATGGCACAGCTCGTGTATTTTAAGAAGTGCTGCAGTTGTATGGGAAAATCCTTACCAAGGCTGGCTCCTTTGCCTGCAAGCTCACCAAACAAACTTGTAACCTAGTTAGGACCTCATTTAGGGACCAGGTGAGAGGGAAGTACGGGTAGCCACCATAGTTTTTGCAGTTACTCTGTTATAGGCATGCAAGGCAGCTCTTTCCAACTTTAGTTAAGGGCCATCCTTGTAGAACTATTGTTACCATCTCTGTTTTCAAGAGGCATTTCTGTTGCATAGCCAGTGCTTGTCAGATTCCTAAATATTGTGGATAGATGTGGATTTTGCTGGAGCAGTGTTTCACTCTTTTATTTTCTTGAGGAAGCAGCACCCATCTCTAGGTTGTCAACTAACCAATTTGTCTATATGTTAGATAAAAGATCATAAAGGAAAGCACTTTGCTTACCTGCAATTTTTCATTTTTGTGGTCCCACAACCTTCCCTTCTTGCCTATTTTGGTTGCCCCTCAGACTTGTTTATATTGCACAGTAGTTTTAAAAGTACTGAATAGGAAGGTGTTCACTTTGCTGTCCAAGGTGTGCACAGGTATTTGATTTCTTCTTGAGTGAAGGAGAGGGCACAAGCCCCAGCTCCCTAATTGGAGCTCTAAATGCTCCTGAAGGTTGCTTTGCACAGGCAAGATGCTATAAGTGGTATACTATATTTATCCATTCAGGCACTGGGTACAGGTAAACAACCTGTATATGCTGGAACCTAATAATAGGGAAATAAGTACATGCATGCTTTGACTCTTGCTGACAATGCAGTTGCTCTTTTTGTTTCAGAATGCAAGCAGAAGATGAGCGTGACAAGAATGGCTCTGAGGAGGAGGAGGATGAGAAGCCAGGAAAGAGGATTGCAGGACCAAGAAAAAAATTCCACTGGGATGAGACAGTGAGGTATGATATTACATTGTTTTTGTACCTTTCCAATTGCCACAGCAGAAAGTAATGCAGCCCACTTCAGGCCCTGACTGGAGGAGTGCTAGCATTGTGAACCACCCAGAGAGATTTGCATTTTGGCTGGTATAGATAAAATAATAAATAAATAGAATAGCAAATTAATTCCCTTCCCTTGCAAAATTGTGGATATAATCATGAATGTAAGGTTATGTATATCTAATGCACTGCAACTTTTAATAATAAACTACAGGAAGGCATAACATCAACAAGATTGTTAATGTTAGCTAACAATGTTCTAATCTTACCTTGCAAACTGCCAAGACTGATGTTTTCTTACTAAGTTCACTTAATATACTTCCCAGGTACTATATAACGTCCCATTATATATTTGCCCCCATTGAATAATTCATCCTGTTCTTGGCTATGTCAATATCATACTCAGAACCTTTCTTTTTATTTGGATCACATGAAAGCTTTTTGAATGTCTCTGCTGCCTCTGTTCTGTTTCTTATTATTGTCTCATACAAGCAGCTTAGGTGTTGGCAGCATCTAGTTTCCCCATACTATTTAAAGTCTCTTGGCTCTTATCCCAGAATTGCAGGAAGAAAATGAGAAGGTGTATGGATGAGATACAAACTGTTTTGTTGCTTAGCAAAATGTGAAAGTCTGAAATGTGTGTTTAACTTGCTCTGAACTCTCAACTGGCTCCAGGGTCCCTGTTATGGGTAAAGCAGTGCTGCAAAAAAGCACTCAATGGGAAAAGGGGTCTCAAACAGATTGGATTGAGTTCTGATAAGAACAAAGCTGTAGCCTTGAAAAACCAAACTGTTTTATATAATATAGAATGTGATGTGTAACCATGTTGACTACAAAGGAGCTATAGCTAGATAACCATTCACTGTAGATCTACAACAAATCAGATAAATTGGTGGGTGGAGGGGAGGATCTATGCATGGGAGGCACCCACTAATGTTGATAGATTTAAGCCTGTCTGATTTCTTTCAACAGGGCTTTGCTGTGTAACCTTGTCAAGATTAAATTGGGATGTTATGAGCTAGAGCCAAATAAAAGCCAGTCTGCAGAAGATTACCTCAAGACCTTTATGGAGACAGTGGTGAAGCCAATTTGGCCCAAAGGCTGGATGCAAGCAAGGTATGATGCCTGTTTAGAATTAAGTATTACTTGCTATGACTTGTGCTGAATTAAACGTTATTTGGAGTTTAGGTGTGTACTTTACAGTGCTTATAAGACTTTTTTCCTTATTCTTAAAACACTCAGTATGTTATGATTTCAGAATTGGCATATATAAAACATTCAGTAAAATCATACAAGTGACAGGTTATTGTTGCACCCTTAAAAGCTTATTTTATGGCCACAAAAGGTGTTGTTAGTCACGAAGTCATGTCTGGCCACAAAAGGTAAGCCCAGACAAAAGTAACTTCAGAAGTTCTAGGGATGAAGCTCCAAAATAGAGTTCAGTATACTAATTCAGAATGCCTTTTTGCATACTCTTCTAATCATATTGTAGAGATGGAATAATCAAAAGGATATTCTTGGATGATCTGATGTAATTCAATAGAATTTGATCAGCGAAAGGCAATGAAGCAGCTTGTTTGGTGTGCAGGTTAGGTTTTATTATAATGTACAGGTTAACACATTTTGTGCAGTTGGAAAAATGTTTTTTGGAAACCAAGTTTTTGTGCAGTTGAGAATATGAATTGTAATAAGGACCTTAATGTTCTGCTTACTTTTTTCTTTATTTCAAGCAACAACTTTGTTTCTTATTATAGTTCATATTCCTAGCTGCACAAAAACTTAGTTTCATTGGACTGTGTTGTTAGAGTGGAGGTGTTATAACTTGTCAATGTAACTGTAATTTATTATTATTAATTCAGCATACAGTAGTGCCATGGTATACTCTAAAACTTATATTGAGCCAAGTTAAATTTCCCCATAAGGTTCAATGTAAATAAGGTTAATCCATTCTGTAACGATTTTTTAAATCAGAAAAATGTGAAGCAAAGTGACAAAGAACAAAGATTGTGGCCATCTCTCCCCCCCACCCCGAGCATGAGCGCGGCCATCTCCCTGCCCCCCCAGCAGGACCGCGATTTCGCCCGTCATCCCTGCACGCGCCCATCATCCCAGCACACTGAGGGGGAGAGACAGGCACAAATACGGGTGTGCTGGGGGGGAGAGACAGGCGCAAAGACAGGCGTGCTCAGCGGGGATGGGCACGATTGTGCTGGAGGGGAGATAGCCGAGATTGCAGTTGCACTCATGCAGGAAAGACGGGCGCAATCTCAGCCATCTCCCCCGAACCTCCAGCACAATCATGGTCATCTCCCCTCTCGGGGAGGGGGGGAGATGGCCATGATCGTGGTCACCACCCAATGTGGAGTTCGCAACCTGAGTCAAAATTTTTATGAAATTTTTGTTCACGACCTGATTTGGTTGTGAACTGAGGTGTTCGTGAGCCAAGGTACCACTGTATTTTATCTTGCATTTCTCTAGTTTTTGCTCCACTGTGGGAGCCGTGCAGACATTTGAGTACCATGAAAGAATAACCAGCAACATTTCATGTGTAAAATATGTTAACATGTTATCTATTTGCTGAGATTAGCTTTGTCCAGAGATTTGCTCAGCTTTGTTAAATAGAAATAGCAGTACTTAATAAGCAATATTTTAGCACAGCAGTTACCTGTACTGAAAACTAGTATAGCTCTTTTTAGCTATATTTAGCTCTATTATTACCCCATATGCAAGAATGAATGACTTCATATCATGGTCATTTCGCAATCTGATTTTAATTCTGGAGAAATGACTGAAGTATTCCCTCTCTATAGGATGCTCTTTAAAGAAAGCCGAAGTGTTCATAGTCATCTCACATCTGCTCCGTGAGTATAACATCAACACATGCATGCTTCTCTTTTGAGCTAGCTTTCCATAAAAGTCTTACAATCTGACAATAATTTGGTTGTCAATGGTTGCATCTGTTTTCCTGCTGGTACTAAAGTGTAGAATTTGCTATATTGATGGATTAATCATGATATTTGTAGGAATCTTGAACTGGTACATTTTGTATAGTTCAGACTCAAAGTTTGTGACAGGTTTCCTTAAATAAAACACATTGACTGAGTTCACATTACATGATAGCCCACTATGGGTTGTTATCCATAATGATTTATTGTATTGTAGAAATTGATTCCTGCAGGGTGGTTTGTTTATGGGCAACAAGTCACCCTGACAACCCATGGGCTCCACCAATGATGGGCTGTTGTGATGTCCAAAGCTGAGGGACCAACTGTGTCATGGGTACCAGGAATCAACCACCAACTTGTCTGGTAAAAGCAGCAAAACCTCCTTACCTCCATTATCAAGCTTACCCTGATACTTGCCAGTGTCAGCTGCCCCACAGATGCTCAGACAGCAGTTGGGAGCAGCTGACACTGGCTAGATATCTCCTGCTATGATCACAAGCCATTGGGTCACCATGTTTTTTTAACATTTTACCTCTTTTTATCAGATGCTATGAAAGCCAGCTTGACAGCCCACTTTTACAATTTTCATTTTGACAATTACTTACAGCTCCTGTAAAATTCCCAAGCAGTTCCTTGGAGGAGCCAATAAACCTGGCAGGTTTATTTGTACACATTAGAAAAAATAGGACTTGTAATATTTTTAGCTGTGCTTGTTTCACTGTGGACATTTGCATTGTCACACTTGCAGGAAGTTGAGGCTTCAGTTGGGGCAATGTCCAGGGGAGTGCAAAAGGTACCACCCTGGACATTGTCCCAAAGAAAGTCCAAATAGGAGGTCCCTCCCTCCCCACACACACACACTTTTGTTTTTCTTGACAGCTAACTGTCAAAATATTCAGTCATATGTCATGATCAAACCACCCATTGCCATGTCAAAACATCCTTTTCTTATGTTGTGAGCCGCCCCGAGGCTTCGGCGAATGGGGCGGCATAGAAATGTTTAAATGAATGAATGAATGAATGGGAATCTAGAGATTTGACAGCTGAGATGCATGTTGGAGATAGCTGGAGGCCTGGGTGGGAGAACTACAGTGGCTTATTTAAAAGATGCATGATGACATTAGTTGGGTTTACAGAATCATAATGTCTTAAACAAGCCAAGGTGTCTTCTTAAGCTGTTAAAGTATACCAGCACACTCTGGGTGCTGTTTGCTTAATCACCCACCAAGGCACACCTTGTTATATTGCCCAAATCTGGGTGGCATGGCTTTTTGGGCTACTATTGGAAAGGAGATCAATGCTCATCTCCACAGCAGCCTGTACATTATTTTTCAAAGTGTCAAATATTCATGCTTCATATGCATAGCTGACCAATTCTCAGGGTTTTTTTTTTCTTGAAAGTTGCCTCAAAACATGAACTCAGGAAGAAGCTTAGAAATTTGGAGCAAGTTTTTTTTTTTAGTATAGGAATTTACAGATCAGGGTTTTGTGGAAGTATCTTCTGAGAAGTAAATTGAGGAAAGCACTGGATAAATGCATAAGGTGTGTATTTGCAGAAAAGGGGCTACATTTTAGCTATTGTTTTCATTTTATTAACTCCTTGAAGGTATCTACTTTAACTAGACTTGTTTTTGTTGTCAGTGCATTTTCAATTGGACTGAAGGCCATTCCAACTAAAAATATAGATTTGCATTCTAATTAGTTCTGTGCTTTCTTTTTTAGGGCAAAGAAGAAGGTGATTCTGGCACCTAAACCCAAAGCAAAGGTAAGTCATGAAATCACTTAGTAAAGTAAAATAAGTAAAGAAATAAAAAATCAGGTTCAAGAGGTAGTCATCACTGTCCATTGCATCTTTTGATTTTACGATTGGTAGTTCAAATGTCAACCTGGCTTTTTATTTATCACATTTGTAATATATGCTTTCTCCAAGGAGTTCAGGACAACATAATGGAATCTTGATTTTGTCCTCACAACGGTCTTATACAGTATGTTAGACTAACCTGGTTTGCACACAATGCAAACCCATGGTTTATATAATCCATAGTTTATTGCCCTACCCAGTGTTTGTCTGGCAGACAATTTAACAAACTGTGATTTGCTTTCTCACTCCCTGAGTTGTTTGTTACTGTTGTATTTTGTACTTAACAACCATAGTTGACTCATAATTCTGGGTTGTGTGCACCAGTCAGCAACCTGGTTTGCAAGTAGTAAGAAAGCAAAGTTGATTTAACCATGTTTTATTGAGTTGTAGGTTGTTGTTATAAGTGAACCCAGAACTTTGGGTTAAAACATGATCGACCCAGGAAGAAAAGCTTTTGTTTATTGTTGGATTGTAAATTGTTTAAACCATGGGTTTACAGTACATGCAAACCTAAAATCATGGGTTGGTAGGCTACAGAGGCAGCAGGCAAGAGTGATCAAGACACAACCCAACCTCTTAATATCTCAGTGCTCCTTTACCATGAAGGCAGTTGGGATATAAGGGTATAGTGGCAGTTGGGTGGGTAAAGGAGGAGGGAAACACTGTAGTAACTGAGTGGGAACATTGCCTGTTTGATTGCCTGCTTGACAAGTAACAACAAACAGTTATTTAATAGGCCATGAGCTAGTGTTGCTTGCAACTAGGTCTACCTTTTTGTGCTTCTACAGTGTTTTATTACATCTTAACATAAGCTGATTCAGTAAAAAAAAAATGGCTTCCCTTCTTTATTGTAAAAAAAAAATTCTAGAACAAGGCAAAAGTATTGCACTGCTGTAATTGAATTTGATACATATAATGCCATGAACTTTCTACACATAAGTATCATGAAGTATTCTACTCATTCCAATTGGTATAGCAATTAATTCAGATGTATCATGTGCTGCCCAAACTCATGTGATGTCAGTAGAGCAGAGTCTTTAAACAATGGAACATTAAAATATGGTCCTTAATCACATTTAAGGAAGTGTGATTAAGTTACACCAGGGAACTATAAGATGCTGAACATGCTCTCCATTATCAGTTTTCTGTTCCAAGTCTTTATTCAAGTTGGACTGATGTTTGATTTCTGTTCCTTACTGGTAGAAAGAAGACCTTGGAGGATGGATTGTGGGAATAAGAATGGAGCGAGCCTTTAGTCACATCCTCCACCTAGCCTTTTGATATTTTAAATCATGCCTCCCCCTTATTTAAGACATGGCTGGGCAGGCCCATACTTAACAACATGGATTTGCTTCTATCATATGTCACTTGGGCATAAATTTTGAAGCTTGACGTTCCTTTGTCAAATCCAAGATAGAGAACAATAGGAAAAGCATAACATTGCAATTAAAAGATATAGCAACATATAACAAAAATAAATAAAGTCAGCCAACTCAAGCAAATCAAATGCTTGTCTTATCTGGGTCTTTGCAAGCTTTTCTGGGAACTGATTTCTAACCATCTTTTGTTCAAGATAGAACTGAGAGCATTACATGAAGCCATTCTCCATTTTGGAACAGATCATCTCCAGTATGTGGTGGGGGAATCTCATTTGGAAATAAATAGTTCCTGTTGTCTTTATTCTTTTAGAGAAGATAATCTTGCTGTTTAAAATGCAGCTTATACTTAGAATTTTAAAAATTAAATATCCTGCAGTAATTTTTCAAATCTTCTATTAGTAAGTAAACAAACACATTCCTAACTTGGTATCATAACACTGAAAGAAAAACGACATTGGTGGATCTGTAAATGATTACAAATATTCAAAAAGCAAGCATTCCATGAAACATCTACCTCCTTTTTTTGGGAAATTTATTTTATGTTTTATTTTTATCTTTATACTAGGACTCTAGTCCAAAGAAGGAGCAAAGAGCCAGTACCGCTTTTACTTCAGCTTGTGTTCCTGCTTCAAGTACCAGCACACCTATTAGTGCTCTGGCCAATTCTAGCTGTATCCCTGCTCCAGAGACAATCTGTCTGGATGACTCACTAGATGAAGATCTCTCCTTTAATCCACCTTCACTGGATTCTATTTCTGATGCTCTGGCTGTTATTAATAATGGAGCTAAGAGTTCTCCTGTTGGTCCCTCTGGAGAGACACCAACTTCAAGACCTCGGCCTGGGCTGAGAGAAGAGAAGTTAGCAAGTATAATGAGCAAGTTACCTCTGTCATCTTCAAAAAAAGTAGAGACTGGTCAGACACCACATTCATCAAGTCTTATAGCTGGGCACACAGGACCAGTACCAAAGAAATCCCAGGATTTGCTTCAGACTGGTATCTCTTCAGGCCTTATTGCTGGATCTTCAATTCAAAACCCTAAGGTTTCATTAGAACCCTTGCCAGCTAAGCTTCTGCAACAAGGATTACAGAGGTCAAGCCAAATTCAAGCTGCTTCCTCTTCACAAGCCCATATTTCTTCCTCCTGTAAAGTTCAGTCAACAGGTGCTTCTGCTTCACAGAGGCCAAAGGATACAGCTGCCCTTGTAACCTCTTCAGAAGCCCAAAGTTGTGGCTCTTCAACATTACAAGTGACAAAGGTTCACCAGCAATCAGCTGCCCAACAAAAATATGTTTCTCCTCTACAAGCAACTATTAGTAAATCTCAGACCAACCCTGTGGTAAAACTAAGTAGCAATCCCAAACTGTCCTGTTCTTCCCCAGTTACCAAGACTTCAGATAAACCAGTAGTATATCGCCTTCCTTTGCCTAATACCACCTCTGGGAGTAGTTCCCAGTTGGCTCACCCACTTGTGTCTCGGACAACATCCAGCACCTCTACCTCTAGTAACTATTTAGCCAAGGCCATGGTATCACAAGTTTCTGCCCAGGGTTTCAAGCCTCCTTTCCCCATGGCTCCCTCCCCAAAACCTGCTGCCTCTCCCAAGCCCACAACACCCAAGCCTTCTGTTACATCCAAGCCTACTGCATCACCTAAACTGTCATCATCTAAGTCCACCTCAACACCCAAACCCAGTTCTTCCAGTTCAAATGCACTAGTATCTCAGAGTAGTCACTCCAGCAGCAACAATTCCCTTCATAAACAGCCAAGTGGAGTAAATGTCAGTCGGCAGTCTCCTACAATTAATTTACTGCCCTCTAATCGCACCTCAGGCCTTCAACCAGCAAAGAACCCTCAGGCCCCTTCAAAATTATCCAACTCTTCTGCCTCTGGAACTATTGGCAAAAATAACTTGAGTGGAGTTGGAATGAATGTACCTGTCAACAGGGGCAGCAACATTAATTCCAGTGGAGCTAATAGGACTAATATCTCTGGAGCAGCAGGAAGTGGAACACAGGGTGCTACTAAACAATTGTCAACTCCACATAGACCATCTTCTGCCTCAGGGTCTACAGTTATACCAGCCAGTGTGCAGGTAGGTATTGAATGTGAAATTTTATTAGAGGCCTAATAACAAGGCTCATTAAGTTGTTGGATTGTTATCCTTCCATAAATACAGTTAACAGTGAAATTCTGTGTCTGTTCAGAAGTAAACCCCACTGAGTTCAATAGAACTTACTCATAGGTGAGCACATACGGGACTGGAGCATGAATGTATATCAAGTACTTCAGAGTGTAGGGAGTGCTAATCCTTTACATTCTGGAGGGACAAAACTTGCAGTGCAGAAGGAAAACAACACATTCTGAAGCACTGAAAAAAGTAGCGCTTTATTCTGTCCCATAATGTATAGGATCACTTACTCAATATTGTAATGTGATTTACATTGTACGTTTCTCTGTACTTCTATTGGCAGTCAGTGATGTGGGGTGGAGAGAGACACATGGTGACAACACAGCAGAGTAAGCTTACAAAGGGAGGAATTATAGCATCTGAAGTAGGTGAGGAAAGTCCTATTCGCTCTTGGCAAAAACCCACCAATGCTCTTAAATATATTCAGTTTGTTCTGGCTATATAGCAAGGTTGGGTGACAAACTTGGGAGCTGCATGCCTTTGAGGGAAAGTGGTTAGGGATTGCATAGTGGCAGTAGCTGGAACCAGAGCCAAAGTGATTTGAAAACTCTTTTCCACCCACTTTCTTTCTGTTAGCTTCTCTTTCTATTTCCTGTACTCACCTGTCAGGATATTGAAAGGACACAAAGATCAATCCTTCCTCAATCTCAATAAAAATTGTCTCCTACACTGATAGGGAGTCATGCAGACTGTATCACAGTACTGGGGGTCATACTGTACATGCCCTTTCAAATCCAGACCTTAACTTCTGAAAACCTTATTTCAAGTTCTGCAGTTTCTTGCTTCTTTCTTCAGGTCCCAAAATTCATCTTCTAAACCTTTCTGGAATCGATACATTCATACAGCTTTTTATTTCATTTTGCTGTTTCTTAACAAAATCTATTCTCCCATCCCTTTAAGTATGAAAACTGAAATAGATACCTGTAATATTAAGAACAGCTTTGCTCTTATTAAATATTTACTCAGGAACGAAGTATACTAATTGAGCTTCTGGGTAAAACTGACTGTGGAATAGATTAGATTATGTGTGGAGTGAGTGAGATATGTTTGATTACCAAAAGTTTAAAGTACATGTCAAAATAATTTTCACAGCATGTTGCCCTGACTTTTCTCTAAAAGAGACTCTCCTTTTTCTTTTTCTTCAACAACTGTTGCATTAGTGTTTATTTTTTGGACATAAAGCACATCACTATCTGAGATCCAGGATAGAAAAGCAAAACTTTAAAAAGCAAGGGAATTTAAATAGTATGTCAGGATTAACGTGTTTTACAAAAACAGGAGAAAACAAATTACAGATAGTTTGTTATTAAGCACTTTCTAAAATAAAAGAATTTGCTTAGAGAAATAAGAGAGAATTTAACAGAAAAAATCAGTGAGTAAAATCTTTCTGGTATTCTTAACTTTATGGAATGTGGCCAAAATATATGCCAGAAATTGGCATAAAATATCCAATAAATCTTTTTACTGAATAAATAGCATTCAATTTAGTAGAACTTTTATTTATTACATATCTATCCAACCTTTTTCTCACTTGCAGGACCCAAAGGCAATTTACATAATCTTTCTCTCAATTTTTTTCTTCCTATCTAATCTATGAGGTAGGTTAGTTTGAGAATCAGTGACTTATAGAAAGTTGCCCAGTAAACTTCATGGTCGCAAGGTGCGGCATAGAAATGTTATAATAATAATAATAATAATAATAATAATAATAATAATAATAAAGTGAGTATTAGAACCTGGATATTCTGAGTCCTGGTACAATATTATGAATCATTAAAGACATTTTTGAAAATGTATGATACAGGAATGTATTAAACTAGTTTTTCCTCATAGCATACAACTATTTCCTAGAAATTCTAAATTAATATTAGGTATCTGTCATAATATTAGAAAATGCTTAATGCTGTCATGTCCTAGATCTGTGTTTCTTCTTGATGATCCAGAAAGCTTTTTACTGGTGTTTTGAGTCAATAGTATCAGAAGATACTTAATTGCATGACAGATAGTGATAGTGGACAAAACATATCCATACAATGCATAGTTAGAACTGGAGGGGTACTGACTAGAGAAATGTTATATGTGCTTTAAAAGCATGCTAAAGTTGGGAAATTACAAAACTGGTATAGTTATGTCTAGCCTACTCTAAATTGTGCCACATCTGTTCTGTAACATTATGATTTTGTATTGGTCTAGTAATCCATCTCTGGATACTTGGGTTTCTTTAAAAGAATGCTTGAACTTAAAATTTCAGTTAGCATATAATCAAACAGGATCTCCCATTCTTCCCAACCAAAGTGATCTTTGAGTTTGATCAATAGCATTGATGGGTTAATTATTGCTTTAGTGAAGTGATGGGACTCTGGGAGATCAAGCTGATTGGAATGATTAGATAATTTTAGTACATACCTTTAAATAATTGCTTTAGATTCTTAACTATTCTCAATTCCATGATTAAAATAAAATTGAACATATTTGGATGATGACACATACATAAATTGCACTACTCTGGAAACAGTTTAATAAAGATGCTTCAAATTAAGCCACACCAAACATATGTAATCTGCTAGATAAACATGCATTGGATGTGCTGTAAAGCACTCTGCCTTCAGAAACCCAGTTTAGAAAATTATATTTAAAATGCAACCGTAACTGGAGCAAAGTGAGGAAATGTTCAGCAGTTGTCAAAATATTAGGAACTTTTCAACCTAAAATCATCACAATTATATGTAAATCTGTCATTTACACTAATGGTAAGAAAAAAGGAATAGTATACTTACTACTACAGAGTGTATCAGGAGCAATGCAGAAAGTAACATGAAGGAAAGCTTGAACTGTATGTGTTTTTTACTTAAAGTAGCATTTCAGATATATTTTAACTAATTTCTTGGAAGTGCCCTAAAAAGGCTATAAAACATGTTTAAAAGTAACAGCTGTCTCTCTACAGTCTACAACAGGTGCATCATTGCTGGCAAATGCTTCACCTTTGACTCTCATGACATCACCCCTGTCTGTAACGAATCAGAATGTGACGTCTGCTCCATTGGCTCCTTTTGGGATGCTGGGTAGCCTTGTTCCTGTGACCGTGCCCTTTCAGTTTCCATTGGAGCTACTTGGCTTTGGAACAGATACAGCTGGAGTGACAACCACCTCGGGATCTACCTCAGCAGCTTTCCACCACAGCCTAGCTCAGAGTAAGTCAAGCTATCTTGTTTGGCATCCACCTAAAAAGTCCACTGCCTAAATACTTAGCAGTATTTTACAACTTATACTTATTTCTTGTTAATGGCTATTTTCTATGATCTTAGTCATGTATGTGTTTAGCACAATATACATATACTTATTTCTGAAGTTTTTCCCAGATTTTAACTGTTCTCATTTGAATATGAAAAACATTGTTTGGAAAGATAGACTGTGATATACTTCACCCCAGAAGACTGATTAAATATATCCTTATGACAGAAAATGGAAACTTTGCTTTTTTGGATTATATTTAACTTTTTTATAAAAGATTTCTTCTATACATTCCGGATAGTACTAACAGTATATGGATAGTAGCAGTAGTATGATATTAGAAATCATAGAGCTGTTGATATTAAAGCTGTTTAGGAGAACATACCTTTTTTAAAAGCTAGTTCTGATTTTTGAATGGATTTCTCTTTGCTATATATCTTTGAATAAATTCTTCTTTACTACAAAGGAATTTCCTTTGCTGAATGATAAACTATTTCTTGTTCTGCTATTGAATGACTTAACCTAGAAATGGAAGCAATACCAATCAGTATTTATCCTTAACTTTGTATGCTTGTTTAAATGTGCGTGCAGTTTATATATACTGATAAATGCATTCCTCGAAAATGTACCAGGAAGCTGTTCAATCCATGCAAACCCAGATGGTTTGCATCCATTCACTCTCAATTCTTCTAGTTAATTTTCTTTTCCTTCTTTATGCCATCTCAGATTTACTGAAGGGTTTACAACCAGGAGCTCAGCATGCAGCAGCCCTGTCCCACACACCTCTGCCTGCTCACTTGCAGCAAGCTTATTCAGGTAACTAAATAATTCTGTTTTCTTATGCAGCTTTTTGAAACATGAAAAGACAGATTTTTCTCATTATAATTCAAATATCTTGTAAATAAGCAACAGTAAAAACTTTTGCAGAATTGCTTTACGAAATTTCGCATGAGAGCTGCCAAAAACATTTTGAACAACACTAGAATCCAGCAGTTATTTTCAAGAGTGCCTGTAGACCAGCTCAGGCATAATGTTCCAATGGTAGTTCTCACCTTGGGATAGATGCTGGGCTTTCATATACTATTCCCTGTCACTTAAGGGAGGAAGTAACTAGTATAGTGAGCTCATTTACATAGCATTTCCTTGATCAATTCCAAGAAAGAATTAGAGTGAAATATTGGTGAAACAGGACAATTAAAGTATGTCTCATTTTTCTACTTCTGGCCTTCAGGCACTAGGTTCTTACATACAGGGTGGCCTACATGACAGACTCAATCTAAGGATTCTGGGATTTGACCAGTGGTGGCCAGTTTCTGCTGGAGTGTGGGGAGCAAAGGCAGAGGTGGTCTCATTGTGTTGGGGAAACAAAAGCTGAGAAAATAAAAGTGGGCAATCCATGCAGCAGTCTTAAGACAGTACAATGCAGAAACTGTGGCAGAGGAGCTTTTAAAGGAGTAAAACTTGTAGCATAGAAGTTTTAAAGGCATAGGAAAGGAAATTAACATAGTAAGTTCGTCTTTCAGTGTGTTCAAAAACAAAAGCAATGTTCACATGTGACAAACCCAAATTTATTTTGCTGAGCACTCATGTCGCAAAATGCCACAGTTGGCTACCAACACAACATAATGTTATGCCACATGCAGTGATGTTGCAGGAACTTTACTGTACTTTTCATTCTTCTTAGTCCGTCCCCAATAACATCAATTACCTAAGAATTTATCCCATTTTCAAAGGACTGGATTAGTCAAGTTATGGTACGATCATATTCATGTTTAGACAAAGGCCTAACTCCCAGCATGACTCAGCCAGCCATGACTTAGGGCATGCAGGGAATTTAGGCTTTTTACTATCTGAACATGCATATTGATGGGCTTCCTGGATTGAACATACTGGGCAAGACAGTCTGCATTTGGAACAATGTTTCATCCATACATTCCCCTCAAGTGACTGTAACTTCACAGAAAAAACATCCCCTCTCCCAAGTTTCTGACTGCTAATCTCTGCCTCTCCTTCTACCTTACTATCTTTTCATGTATTTCTCTTGAATGATGAATTCATATTATTCTTCTCAAACCCCTCAAACCCAGGTACTCTACAATGACTTAAAATGAAGAGAGAAAAGCTGGCCACAGACATACAGTGGTTGTTGCCATCATCCCAAAATCTGCATTAATAGACAAATGGAAAGATCACTAGAGTTGTTCAAGCTTTTGAGATCTCCAGATCTCCTTAGGCAGGGTTTTATAAACAGTAGATGGGACTATGAGGGCAGGGGAGTGAGGCTGATTTGATGGGGAAGTTAGTATTTGCACATTCCAGTAAGCACAACCTCTGGTTTTGGCTGTTGGAATTGTACTGTTGGAATTTAGAAGTATAATGTGGCAATCAGTTCCGTAACTACATTGCATACAAGTGAAAGATTAGAAATCTTATTCTAATGACTACAGTTTTAGAAAGTGAGTATAGTATATTCATATACAGTTTGGGGGTATAGCTTCCATAAATATAAGAAAATGAAGGTTATGTAAAATCTTTATCCATTTTTGTTTGCAAATTCCAGATGGAGGCCAAAGTAAAGGGGACACTAAGTTACAGAGGAAAACCCAGTGATATCCTGATGAACAAGGATGCTAAAGTGGTCCTGCTTTGCTGTTGGAGACTGACCAGTTGGGAAAGTGCTTACGTGGACACAGAGCTGCTGTTTCTGTCAATGTTTACATATTCTGATCCCAAGCACTGTGGTGAGAAGAAGAAAAAGAAAACAATACTTGATCAAAGAGAGAAGGAAAAGGAGGAAAGTGTTCTTGTAAAAACGACTCATAGTTTGATCTCTTCTAAAGAACTCCCAAAGCCTTTTATCCTTTGAGTAGCTCAGAAAAGGTTGGCCAAATAGGGTCAGTTGTCAAACCTACAGCAGCACAAACCTTCTTTCAGGCTGATATCAGATGGAGGATAGAAGGAAGTTAAAATAGACGTCTCCATCCATCATGCAAGTGAGGCCATCTATCCTATTGGCAAACTGGAGGCCCAGGGAAGTCTACAATATATGCCAGTTAGGAACATTTTTATAGGTTTGAATATTGTGAAGTATAGAGCAAAAATAGTAATTGTGTAGAAACATAAAGGAAGACATTTTCTCCATACAAAGCCAAGGCCACTTGTCCACTATTTCTCTTTGAAGAACCTAAGGATTACAAATGTCTTGTTTTGGGGAATCTTTCACTATAGTTAATGCCATTCATGAGGACAGGGCTTTTTCTCTCTCAGATGTTCAAAGGGAGGAAGGGAACATTGGAAGGTATTCTGTTACCTGTTTTAAATTCCATTCTTTTAAATGGAACTTAGAACCTCCAATTTAACTTCAGATTTTCAGATATTCCATAAGCACTAATTTGGCTTCATAGGCTCAAATCTTGCTTTTAGTGTCTTCTGAAGGAAGTTTTTTTCTCCCCCCCCCCCGCCCCCACCTTTAGACTTGCTGTACTACTTCAGAGTTGCCTTATTTTTCATATATTATTGTAGTCCAGTAATTCCTAGTTTCCATCCTTTGTGAAGATAGTCCTGTATGTGGTTCTTCTCTCTCTTCTGATAGCTCTGAAAAGTTGCACACTTTATTAATTCCCAGCAAACAAAACTAAAAGTACCTTGCTTCTATATAAGACCTTGTTTTTTCCAGTACTGTTCAAAGCTTTCTCCAAAGAGTGGTTGAGGTGCCTTCTGCCTGGGCTTAAAATTCATTTCTCCAGCTTTCCTAAAGATCTACATGGCTGGAAGGTGTAAAACCTTACCCCACTGTTGCACAGTGATACAACTTCTAGGCTGACTTCATTTTCAATAGCAATATGTTAGATATTTGGGAAGCAAATATAGGAAACTATCTTGTAGTGAGGTGTAAAATTAGTGCAAAAGGACTGTTGACTCAAAACATAAAGTGAGATGAAAGATCAAGAAAGCATGGCACATTTCAAGGTAAAATATTTTTGATCTAGAAACCAGAGTCCCTAATAGAAAAACCTTTTTTTTCAGTTAAATCTGATATGACCTGAGTTGTTTTCAGCCTGAGTTAGGGTTGGCCAGTTTTCTAACACCCCGGAAAACAGAGGCTATCATCCCACAAAGGTATACGCAACATGCAGGAGATCATGTACAGTTAGTGGTTTCTTTAAAACATCTACTGCAGCCATTTGCACTGCTGAAGAGAGCATTTTAAACAGATATGCAGCTTGTCTATTGAGCAGCACGAGTAGCTGCAGTAGACATTTCAGAGAATTTTCTGGCTTTGTATAGAAGTTCTGTTTCACATATGCATATAACTTTATTGCACAGTGACCAAGATTATATTTCTGCTGTCTTCTGCCAGACAAGTTTTTTAGTTATCAGTTTTACAGAGGAGTTCTTGTTTTTGTTTTCTGAGAAAGCCAGATAGATTATCTTACTAATTTAGATTTTTCTCTAATTGTATATGTAAAAATATACATCTATTTAAATAATATATAATATATACATAGTAACTGAATGTTGGGTTGAGCCCATTAATAAAGAACTTTGCACAAAATTGTGAATAACAAATAAGCTCAATTTAAATCTTTAACTTACCTTAAAAGAAGGTAAACAAAGGGCTTTTTGAAAAAATTCCTTAAATTGCTTAGTGTGGAAATTATTAAGTTAAGTAGCCATATTTGTTGAAACAGTTTTGGCTTGTATAGTCTCCAAAGCATTAGCTCTCCCAAATATTAATTGGTTTATTTTCTTCTCTTACTGAATGGACTTACCTTTGAGATAAGATATATCTTATATCTGAGATATAAATGGAGAAGCATCTTTATTCCCCACAAGCATATTTTTCATGCATAAACAAACAAAACTTTCAGTTCCCTGAGGGTTTGTCTCTACAGTGTTAGTTTCTTCCTTGTGGCAACCTTATGCTTGTGTTGTCCATTAAGTATATATATTTTTAAATTGTAATTACACTGAATGTGCTAACACTTACTTTGGCATAAATCAAAATATAGATCAGGCTTAAGATAAAGAATATGGCTCCAAACCATTGCAAAGAAAGTCCATTAAACATAAGGTTCCTTTTGCTAATCATGCAAGAAATTTGGCCCAGGTTATATTACAAAAAGGATTATATTTCCAGATTATATTACAAAAAGTATATCTTTGGTAGGTAATATTCACTTCCCACCCTTTGTTAGTTACTAGAGGAAATGTGGGTCAGTAAATACTGTCTACTTAAGGGATGAAGTGAATATTACCATTAGCAGCACTAAAGTAGTGATACAGGCTACTTTTGGGTCACTGCACGACCTCCTGTCCTCCCCAGTATCCAGAAGCTACTTAGTTTGCTGCTTTAGTACTACTGTTTGAGCACCCTAGCACCCCCCTCCAAACACACACACTTCTCTCCAATCTCTTATCAGAGGTATTTCTGTGCTAACGCTATCGAAGGATTGAAAGTGCTTCTGTGGGGGCAGATGCAGTTCTGCCAACATTGGAAGTGGGTCAGGGGCTGTTTTGGGGGGTATCTGTACTTTAGAATTATATGGGTGGTCAAATCTGTTCTTGGAAATCTTTTGCTTCCAGCCATTTATCACTTCTAGAAATAACATACAAACAGAAGAGAATTAGTAGTAGTCTTATTTCCTTTTAAGGTGTTCCATATTTTCAAAGTAAAATTTTAGTTCACATTGTTTAGGTTACTGGAGAATGACTAGAATAGCACAAGTTGCCTTCTACCTGCCCTGCAACATTTTGCATGCATATTCTGGTAGTGTATTAAATTGATTAATGACAGACTGGATCAGCTGGCACAGCAATTCAGTTGTGGCTTTTTTTTTTTTTTTTTTTTTTTTTTGCTAAATATCTAAACAGGAATAAGCTGGGCATATGAAGAGAAAGCCCAACTTTCATGAACAACCAACTGTATCTTTCTGGAAATATTGGGGTTGCCTAAGATAACAACCCATCATGGGTAACTAGCCATGATGGCTTTTATTGTCATCTAAACTGAGATTGCTTCCCAAAGAGTGATTTTTTGTTTTGATTTGTTTTGGCTTGGTTTTGTTTTGGGGTAACCCAAACTATCCTGACAATCCATGGCTTGTTCTAAGGGTTGTCTGAGACACAATGGGTTGTCTTGTCATCTGAACCTGGCAGAATACTTTCATCATGGATTACAGGATGTGGTTAGCAAGCCATTTGGAAAGAGTGGCGATTCCTCTGCTGCTTTTTCAGTTTTGTACATGCTGCTGTCAGTGACACCCCCTCCAAGCAGCACTTTGGATTAACTATCACTGATTCACCTTTTTTATTTTCTGCCCCCAGAAAATTGTGCAACTGTTTGTAATGCGGGGGTGGGGGGTGATCTTTCAGCCGTGCGGTGCATAAGTGTGTGCTTAGAATTCCCATATGTGTTGTTCTGCTTTGTCAATGGCCTTGTAAATTGCAGCTTTCAAAAGGAAGTGTTGACAAGGTGAGATTGCATATAAGCTAATTTGCACATACTTGCCAGTTGTGAATTGTGAAGAACAGGAGAAAAGGTGGTGAAAGTATTTACATCTAAACAGGGTGGTGGTGATTTCATTCCCTTAGTAATGTAGTCCTCTGGCTCTTAAGTTGAACTTACAGTTCTCACTCTCCTCTCCCATTTGAACAGTTCTCCAAGTTTGATATTTCCTGTATATACTCTTTCATCAGATTCGGGAAGTATCAACTTTCAACACCTTTTCAGAGCGCTTATTGCAGCAGGGCCCTGACAATTCTTTTAAAAGAGAGGAGGAGGAGGTGGCTGAATGTGACCGAGTGAATGGTGTGCCATGGGGGGAGGGGTGTTAAGTACTGCTGATAGTGCCCCATTTACTTCTTTCTGTGGGATGTGTGTTGTTTTAAAATGTTGGGCATATTGCCTTTTTTGGACTGGGAATATACACAAATTTAATAGCTACAAAATAAATGGAAAGGAAATCTGCACCAGTTTTAACAGTAGGTCATCTCTTAAAATGAAGAGTAAATGTGGGTATCTGCAGTAGAAATGCAATTTTTTTGGAACTGTCACAGAACTCCAGTAAATTATCCAAAAGCAGGAGGGACTGCTAACTTTTCTCCTTTCTGCAACATCTGGAAATTTGGGAAGTGTTGACAAGGTGGAAAACACTGTGAACTGTCTGTTCAGCACCTAAAAACCAGAGGATTACATTGCTATTGCCTCTTTTGGTGTACCTGCTTTCCCCCTTCTTAGTTGACACGTGACAACTGCACAAATTAGTCTATTAGACTGGTTTTGTCAATTTCCATGTATGTCATCAACTCCATTCTGTAACTCTCTTTAACCTCTGCATTTTTTTAAGGCAATACTACACACTTGAAAGCTTCAAGTACACACTTGTGCACTTGCAAAAGACCAACAGAAAAAAATAAAAATGACACTGTTGTGCAATTTTCAGGAGCAGTTTTAAAAATGACCTCAGTTGTGCTCTTCTGAAGCTCTTAAAATATACATACATACATACATACATACATACATACATACATACATATTAATGGCAGCAAATGAAAAGAGGTAATGATTGGAGTGAGACAAGATGGGTCCTTTAACAAAGGACACTGGGATCCTGGCTGGAGAATAAGGGGTAAGGAGGGGGAAATCAAGCTATTGTGAGTCCAAACATCTGGTGGCTTAGTGCAATGTGAAAACACAACCATTGAATGAAATTGTAATAGATACCAGCTCTTCCCTATGTATTTAGAATGTTGATCCTGGAAAGAATCTTAAAAGTAATTATTAGTCCTTTTTATTAAACAAAAAAAGTCATAAGGACAAAAGCTGGATATTCTTGAACTTAAAAAGAAACTATATATGGTATCAACAGCACTCCCAATGCAACATTTAATTTAGTGTACTTCTTGCACATGTTTTCATTTAGGCCATTTTTAAGAGTCTGACTTGTTAAATACCTATGGGAATTTCAACTGCTCTTGTAATAAACTCCCTCAATATTCACAAGCAATAAAAGTCAAAGCTGTCATTCTGGATAGCTGAACTGAATTGATTGAGGACTTGGAGCTAAAATGGCAAGCTCATTCTGAGCCTCAAATACAAGCAATAATTTTCAAATACAGGATTAGAAGCTGAATCTCTTTTAAATTATGCCTTCTGCTATGTGTTCTAACCCTATGGGGACACAACAGCAATTACTAGGTTGCCTGGGGTCTCTGCAAAGTATGGAGAAAGGCATTGAACTACAGGATGCAAAACATCAGGTGTTTTAATACATTGCTCTCCTCTATTCCCAAGATAAAAGTTGATGGCTTAAATCGTTTGGTTTTTTTTCCCTCAAGCTTTTTATATCTTACTGTTTCCAGGATGCCTGATGGGAACGTCAAGTCAAAGTCCTAGGTGTGGGTGCTGTGGGTTTGACATCTGTTTCCATGAAGTTAGAAGTGACTTTTAATTTATCCTGTAGGCTTGTGTGGGGCAGGCAACCAAGGTATGCTTCCTCCTGTTCTTCGCCAAATAATTCAGCCTTCATATAGCCTCTCCAGTTCATCCAAGTCAGTTGATATGAAAGTAAAGATTCTGCAACTCCCAAGCTATTACAAGTTATACTGAACCAGAAACATCTAAAAGATTAGTTTCTTAGGACTCCCAACTATCTTATGTTTGCTGCTACATTCATGAAAATAACTTTTGGTTATATTTATAAATAAATACAAATCTAGTTTATAGATTGGTTTTAGAGTTCTTTGCCCACAAGAAGATTAGGACATCTTGGTTTTTTGGAGTGTATATTGTGTTTTTTTTATTTTTGGACTGTTAAGGATAATACTGCAGAAAAAAAAACTTGCAATTAAGCTAAGCTTTGGAAGGTTTTTTACCCATTTTACTTCCTCTGGTGGAAGTCACTGTAGAGTCATTTGCTCTTTCTGTTTTCTGAAAACATTGCATAAAGGAAACTATCTTATGTGAATCACTGGTCAACCAATGTTTTATGCAATTATAATTTTATGGCAACCTTTAAATGTTTATATATAATTTGGTTCTGATTCTGAATGGTGTTACTCCTCCAACTTACTTGATTCAGGCCTTTGTCCTTTGGTTAAGTGCCTTTTCTTTTTGTTCCTTCCTTTCTCTACAAAGTATACTCAGAGGTCCTGAAGTGCTAGGAGGTATTTGGAAGAATCTTGGAACCTGCCAAGATGACTTTATGGCTGTTAAAATGACTTTTCCCTTCTGTAATTAGTGTTCATTGTATGTAATGTTATAACTGCTGTACCATGACATTAATTCTTATGTGCTTGCATTGACATGCAGCAGTATTCCCAAGAGTCCTAATGTTCCATTTGTTTTCTGTAACATTAATGTTTACTTATGAAGGTGAGCACTGATACAGATGAGAGTATAGTAACTAGGTGTTTTTGAGCAATTTTAAGGAAGTTGTTGGTGGGAAACCGACTGAGCCATTCCCACTGGAGTTTCAGGTTGTAAATTAATATAGTGCCAGTCTGCTAATGGTATAAATATTAAATTCATTCATTAATTACATTTCTATCCCATTCAATAGCCAAAAGCTCTCTGAATGCTTGAGCTTGCATTCCAAAAAATTGGAATAATTGCTAGCATAAAAATGGAACAAAAAAAATTCCACGGGTTACAGAAATTATATCACAAATTTTATCACTAATTTGTATTACAGTTAGACTTCAACACTCTGATACTATTTCAACTCTGGCAACACAAAAAGTTACTTACACTGCAAGTAGTAAAACGGTCCTTTTCATATGGCTGTAAACATGCCTGAGAAACCTGCTTGGACCACTATGTACCTGTCCGGTAACTGAATGGTATAAATTAATCAGAGTTGTAGTTCCCAATACAATGAGAACTTCCTTCTTTTGGTCAGATGCATATTTTAAAACCTGTCAGAATCTTGCTATAAGCAGCATATTTGCTAATTTAAAGAATAGCAAAATAATTTCATATAAAGATCACAGCAAGATTTCTCTCAAAATGTCAAGTTTTTTTTTTTTACAAAGCCTTCTGTAAATTAGTAAATTGGTGAGAATAGAATGCAACTTAGAAATCAAAATAAGTAATTAATTTTAAAGCCAGTTATATATTTGTAACATTTAATTTTGGTCTTAAAATATATTTAACAAGGTCTATTATAGCCTGAAAGCAACCCTGTATTCTGCCTAAAATCAGTTCTGAATGGACAGTTGGACATTCTGAATAACCTTAAATAACTATTGCATTGGTAAAGGTGGCTCAGCACAGCTGAGAATGTGTCTTTTATGTACAGTTAGCTTTTTTCCGTTATTACAGAAGAAACTGTCCTTGCAGTCAAAAATGGTTTTGAATGCACTTTCATTTAGCAAGAGAAATTCTTATTAGAAGGGACTAGTTTGGCGCACTGTTGTTTGTTGGATTATATAGCTATTGCCTAAATTGTGCTTTATGGACTTCAAACCATTTGGAAAGAATGGACATTCCCTTTGTTCTTAATTTCATCCAGTCCTAAGAGACTCCTAAAGTGACATTCTTTGTGGGTGGAAGTGATAGAAAAATTGTTACATGGAAGCAGTGAGCATCCATACATTACCGTTACCCTTTTCTGAATCCACTTCTCAGGAACCTATTGTCCCCCCCCCCCAACTGCCTCCTTTTCACAGCTCCTACCAATGTTTGGTAGTTAAAGTATTAAAGAGTTTTGAGGCTCAGCTAAGGAACCGGTTGGACCCACCTCTCCAGGAAAGACAAAGTTCTTGGATTGTATCAAGATTTACGTGTGTGCAAAGGTTGGTGGCAGTGGATTTTGTGTCCCCATCTTCCCTGCAGCAGCTACTCCATCCCTCTGCAAATGCTATGCAAAGAGTTGAGAGAGCCTGCTGAATAGGAGTGCTGAGGGAAGAGGAAATTCCTCCCCAATGGGAGGAGGCATCTTCTGTGAGCAGATACCCACTTCTGCCCATCCTCTTGCAATACCTAAATCCAGATCCACTCCCTTCTTCAGACCATCATCAGTCCTTTCCCCTAAGTGAATTTCTGTTGCCAGTGCAGAAAAGAAGGATTCTCTGGTTTCATTTTACAATCCTGTTACACTTCGGAGCCATTTTTGTTCAAGAAAGAGTAACTTTGTTCCATGTAACAAAATAGTTTCTGATGGCTTCCTTACTTTAACCTACTAATCTAAATGCTAGAAATAATATCAATAGGATACAATACATATTATTACTGCTCACATTACCCAGTTTGGGGCATTTTACTTCGTGCTGTTGTCTAATGGTGAAGAAAATTAGAGGCTCTTGCCTAACATAAAATTAAATTGGGAGAAATTTGCAACTTTAATGCTAAATGATAGGTATAGAACTCAAACCTTAGAGGCGACGGTTTTCCAGGTCTAGGGAGAGTTTTATTTTCAGCCCCTCTCTTCTCTTTATAAGGCCTTAGTTTGATTTTAGTAAGCAGTAAAACTATGCATATACCTAGTTTTCACATTCAGTACTATATATATTTCTCCCCACTAATGTAACATCTACCCAAAGAAACATGATAATCTATTTGAATGTGTATGCTACAGAAATATTTTTGTAACATGGAAATTAAATTCTAGATAAGGAGCAAAAATGCTTTCAATAGTACAGTGCTAGTGTCATGAGATGCTTCATGGGATACTAAAAATCTGATGATGGTGTTATGCATTAATTGACATAATCAAATATAAAGTAATTAAGTAACAGTCAAATTTTCCTCTTATTTCCATTACCAAATGGAAACAAGTAAATCTGCAAGTTAATTACCTCACCTGTCTGGAGAGCAAGGTCAGACAGTTAAAAAGATCTTCCTCTAGACTTTTAAATGGATGTTAAGTTGGGATCTGCATATCTTTTTCTTGTACCCTCCAGTACTGGATCTTCCATGGATTTGAAGAATCAAGTTTTCCTGATGTGGCAACTGGCACACTTCTTTAGTGTATGCTCAAAGTTGAGGATAGATATAAATGTTTTTACAAGTATTTTGACTGCCAGCAAGCAAAAAGTTTATCACATTTACCTTAGTTAAATAAGCTTATCTTCACTTTCTCAAATAGCTGAGCAGTGTTACATTGTCAGCATTATAAACTAGCTGCCCCCCTTTTTAACCACCCAGATATAACATATAATGGTTAAAATCCTAATGTTAGTATTTAGATTGCTTTCTATAGTCAGGTGCTTTCTATAGTCAGGCATCTGTGTGGTTATAAATGTGGAATACTGAGCTGAAATTCTTCATTCCAGAACACAAGGATAAGATGTTTTTTCCTAATAAAAGGATTCCAGTAGAGCTTCCAAGTTTAAAAGCTAACACTTCTGTTGTCGTACAGTCTTGCTGAATACACTATCTGTGGTTGCTTTCTCATTTCAACATTCAGTGAAAAAACCCAGCTTTTAACATTTGGTCCCACTATACAAATCAAGCAAGGAGACTTCTGAATAGTTAACTCACTCTGAGAAAATTGACATGGATATTTAAACACAATTACTATAGGTTTTGTGTGGCCTTCCTTAATGTAACAAGTTTTCTTACCAAGTAGTGGTGCTATAATAAACCATATTTCACAAACTCATCCAAAGCAGTAATTCTGTGTATAGCTTGGTTCTACAACATGCAGCAATTACCTTGCTAGTTACTATGACGTCATGTAGGGAAGAGTACTCCCCTAAAACAAATGTATGTGATATGTACTCCATGCAGCAAACATATATAGCTTCTCCAAGTAAAGAGGGGTTTGAGTAGCCAAACAACTACTTAGAGACTGGTGCCAACTGCTTTTGGTTTAGCTTTTTAGGGAGATGTGTTCTGTTGAGGTGAAGGGATACTAGATTCTAAAATTATTTGATCTTTTCCTCCTCTCTCAAACTGAATCTGAACACAATATTTGAATTAACTATTTTGTAATAATCTCAGGACTTGAAAGATTGTAGCATAGTGTGTCTTAAATGATGTACTGTACCAGCCATGAATTTTGTAAATACCCCTGTCACTCTCCTTTTTGTAATTTTTTTTAAGTATGTGGGGCTCCTTACCACAAGAACTGGTGCCTGCTTACTTTCCATGAAAAACTGGAGTAGGAAAAAGGGAAAGCTGCTGCCACAAAAAGCCTACACCAGTTCTAGGTCTGCATTCAGGCTTGTTCCGTTTTTAAAATGCAATTTAATTAACTGGGAAACAAATACTTTTCCTCCGAGCACACTTTATCATGGATTAGACCAGAAGAACAAAGTAGTAATTTGTATTTGTTCCAAAACCTCATTGCTTGAGATGTCTAGAAGAGAGTTGTCTTACTCCAAGGACCTGCCTACCTCTGGGGTCCAGAAATTACTCTCCCAGTTTCTTCCAAACAGGGTGCAGATTATTGGGGGGAGGGGGGCAACAGGCTTCCTCTGAGAACCCATCTATAACTAGTTAGCAGATATCTAATCTTAAGTGGGAGCCTTGTTCAACTGAGTGTAGATGTACCTGTCTTTAAGCATGGCAGGACCTTCATGAGTGATTTTCTTTTGTACGTGTCATGTGTCTGTGCTGTATTAAATAAAAGAGGAATGTACATATAAGCCTGTTTGGTGCCAATTATTTATTGAACTTTAATATCCTACCTTCTGTTTAGTAAACTATATATACAAGCTTGTTAATACATATATTTAAAACTTGGTAAAAATAAATATAGAAAAAAATATGCAAAATAATGCCTCAGATAAATCTTAAAAGTACAATAGAAGTAAAATCTATTACAGCAAATTGATCTGACACCAAATAATCACCAAAACCTAAAAGATCATTGCAGAACAATAGGAAGTAATGGGGCCAGGTGGTCTTAGTGCTGAAAAGAAATTCTCCCACAATGGTAGGAAAGGCTCCCTCAACCATATCATGGAGATATGAAGCAGGGCATAACCAAGAACGTTGGGAGTCAGTAGGTCCATTTGGAAAAGGCAGTATTTAAGCCAGGGATGAGGAATATGTGGCTCTCAAAAATGTTACACTGCAGCACCCATCCCTCACCACCAGCTATGGTTTTTAGGCCTCATAGTGGCAATCTAACAACTGGTGGATCAGCCTTTCCCCACTATTAAAACTGTTCTGGCCCTATGAGGGTTGGTGCTTTAATGATCAACTCAATACTCTGAATTGGACCTGCAAGCACATTTAAAGCCAGAGAAAATAACCTAACAGTGGCATAAAAAGTGACCTGTGTCAAATCTTAATTTAGTCTTAAAAGTGTGTTTGCACGTGCCACATTTCAGACATAGCACATGTTCTCCAAATAAAGCACAATAATATGCATGTTACCAATATGAGTGACTGCTACCAGACCTTACCAGTCCTTCCAGTTTGAGCTGGTCCTTGCCACCTAAGCTGTTAGGAGTGGAACTGGATGTAGACAACCCCCCCCCCCAAACACACACCTGTGAACCAGTCCCTTTTGCAACAGAATGTACACCTATACTTAAATCAGCTTTATTCCCAATCAACATTTCCTCAGGTCTGTGAGCTGCTCTCAGCTACACTCATGAGACTGAAACTGATGCCTAGTTATTTGAGTACTATTTCCTTATTCAACAAGATGTGTTAGGAGTGAAATTGATATGCCCCTGCATCCTAAAAAATGCTTTGATATATCATCACCTCTGTGAGAAGGCAGTCCTATTTCAACTATACCAGCGTTTCTCTCCAGGTTTCATATAAGATGCGAGCCCCCGTTTAGGATTCAGGTACTATGGGTTTTGTACCCCAAAATAAGCTTTGGGTCACAAATGAATGACATGGATGGGAAACTACCCCTTAGAAGAGGCATTTTGAAAAATATGGAAAAAGGGTCATCTAATTCTATTCAATACGTAGAAGCCAGTTGTTCTTGAAATGTTAGATTAAAATTGGAGGCATTATCAAATCTACCGTAGATACAATAATGCGAATATGCTGCTTTTTAGACACCAGCCCCCCATACAAAAGTACCAGATATGAAGGAAAAGGTAAGGTGGAAAAGAGAGCGAAGCTGTAAATTTCTAGAGTTGCACATGTTTGTTAACAGATCTGGGACAGTAAGCGCGGGTGGGACTTACTTCTGTGTGAATTTGTAAAGGGTGAATATATTTATCAACGAAACTAAATGCCGGCTTTGGGTAGTCTTCCTCGCTACTGTCTTTCTTCTACGCGCACCAACATGCACATTTAAATAAAAGCAACAATGCAGAATTCTGCCGTAATAGCCACTGAGTTGAGACTACAAAAGAAATGGAAAAAGGAGACTCTCACCGCTCTCCTGTCTTATATTCTCCAGTTGTTCCTTTCATCACATGTGCTCCACGCAAGCAATAATTTTATTAGCTCGGAATCCATTCCTGCAAAATTCTGTGCCTTTGAAATCTACCTGCTAGGTGTATCTAATTTTTCTATGAGCACCATGAGCGCACTGTGATACTGCCAGACATTCGCGATGCGACTTCCGGTTTTTAAACATCGCAGAATTACCGAATGACAACGAATAACGCGCTTGAAAGGGGTGGGACTTGACTACGAATAGTAACATGAACTACAATTATGTGATTGGAAGAAACCAGCTCGTGTGAGCCCCAGTGGCCTAATGGATAAGGCATTGGCCTCCTAAGCCAGGGATTGTGGGTTCGAGTCCCATCTGGGGTGGTGTAATTTTCGTTTTTGTTTTCGTTAGTCAAACTTTTCTTCAACCTGCGCAATTCAATATTTGATAGAGTATTGGGCGCTTATGCACGGCACTTCTCACCACGTGACTAGTATTATACCGTGAGTAAAGTTACTAAAGTTTTAATGTTAGGAAGGCAAAGTGGTTCCATATTGCTGACACAGGACTTTTGCAAGTACTACTCTAGAGTAAGTTTGTTCTTTTACTTGGCACAAAGGTCCATATAGGTTTTGCTGCGTTTCAGTTTTGTTAATGTCCATGAATAGTTAAGAAAAGCTATACATGGACATTAAGAAATAAATGCCCTATACTACAGTGCAAGATTTTTGAAGTTGACCTTGGTATTATATTGAAAAATATAGAAGCGTGGCAGGATAACACCAGAGCCTGGGGCCCACGAAAAACCATTTCAACGAATGCCTCCGAGTTAATTCTAATCCACGACACTCGTCTAAGAATTAGATGTGCAAAAGCGCCTCACTCCGATTCTGAACTTTTAATAATTCATAAGCAGGAGAAATGCCTACGGTTTCGCCTTTCAATTTTTAATTACAGCCTGTACATTCTCTAATAAGAGTATCGATGTGGCCATTCTAAGAAGATATAGCAATTTTAAAACGGATTATACGTAAACACGAGGTTATTACAAGAACCCGCTCTGAGCGTTCCACTTTGGGTGGGCTACGCAATCGAATTAATAAACGCAGACGATCGTCGTAGTCACTGAAGCCATTCATTTGAACACTTTCATGGGTAACTGAGACCGCCGACTTTTCATACGGGCAAGGAACCCGCCTCCGCCTAAACGGCTGAGAATGCTTCCGTTGCAGCCTCCAACAAACGTCGCCCATCCCCAACCGGTTGACTTCAACTCCCATGATTCCCTAGTGATTGCGGAAATTCCGGGCCAAGTCGTCTAGGGGACACCAGCGTAAGACGGGCTGCCTTAATCAATTTGTTAGAGCGGTTGTCAAGTGTTTGTTTGTAATCGATTTGAACATGATTATAGAATGTTTAAAAGATATGTTATAGGGGGCTGACCCAGTACGTCCGATGTATTTGATGATTGATTATTTTTTTAGTTTAAAATCTTAAAAAATGTGCAAAAAAAGTGTTTGTTTGTTTAATTCAATTTCTTTGCCTCCCTATAACCTAAAGTTCTCTGGACGGCTTAGTTAGACTCGAAACGACCAAAGCTTGGTGAGTCTGCATAGTCGGGACCATTTGAGGCCTGGCCGCGGCAGGTGAAGGGCCTTTCTCTTGTTTGCAGAAGGAGCGGCGCTCTTATTGGCTCGACGTCAAGTAAGAGCTTTCGAGCCGGAAGATGGCGGCGCTCGGGTCGCCTCTTCGCACCTTCCGTGGCCTATTACGCGAGCTCCGTTTTGCGCAAGGAGAGGCAGGCCTTTCCTATCGGGACACGGTGGCTTATCCATTTTTGAAGGAGGCCTTCCGCGCACACCGGGTACGTTGGCGAGATGGGGCAGTTATAGATACAAGAGGCTTAAGAGAGAAAAAAAAGGATAGGCTCGCTATCCCGTAACGTCTCAGGTCCTTTCGGTGGCGGAACTAGGTAGCGGGCTTCAAGCCCTCAAGAAAAAAAAAACTAGTTTGCATATATTAATTTGCATATGCTTTAAAGTCTCTGTGTTTTTAAAGGACCCTGTCTCCTGAGAGAGATGGCAACGGCAACCTCCTTTTCCTTTCTTTTTATTTTCTTAATCATTTCAGTTGTTGTGTTGACTCATTCATCCTGTGTTGTTGGTTTTGTATACCACCCAGGGAATATGATTGAAAGGAAGGAATGCACCAGGTGGATGACATTTGTACCTCTGGAGTCCCCCTGCCCCCTATATTCATGGAGGAATATAGCCTCCATTTTTATTTAATTTTCATGCACAAAAACTTGGAAATGTACAGTAAAACCACTAAACTTCTTCTGTTCATCTTTCTTCCCAGGTAACCAGTGAAAAATTATGTAGGGCTCAGCATGAGCTACACTTTCAGGCTGCCACATATCTTTGTCTTCTGCGTAGTGTCCGGAAGCACTTAGCACTACATAAAGAATATCATGGAAAAGGACAGCGATCAACAGAGGAAGTGGCTGAACTTGTAGGGCTTAAACTGCCACAACAGCCTGGAGGGAAAGGATGGGAGCCATAAATACGAAAGATTACTTTACAAAAACTATATAAATTGTGATTTTTCAAGACACTGTACTTGTTTAAATAAAAGGATTGTATGAAATATAGAATTTCTGATTAGATATGTGTTGCCCTTAAAGCAAGATCTACTACATATGTATTGAGGATCTGCTTATTCAATCCTCACTTTCAGCCTGACACTGCTGCCACAGTGAAGTGTTAGCTGCAGTTACAAAATAATGTAGAATGTCCCATGTTGAATACTGCACTTGTCAGCCAAGATCTCCTCAGAGCTCTTTAGCAAGAAGTACTAAGTTAGATTGCAATTCTATGTGTACTAATGGAATTATGACCTCCCTGAACACAGTGAGACTTACTTCTGAGTAAACTCACAGATATTCTTCTGCTACTAATATCTAAGAAAGTAGTAGTATTAAGGGGTCCAAATGTCAGCATCTGTAAACTTCCCAGTTCTTTAAAGAGCTGCTCTCAAAGGCTAGAGCAGCTCTTTAAGTACTGATAATGTAATCCATACAGCTGACCTACTTAATTTAGTAACAATATTTTCTACCAGCTGAAGGTCCCAGGAAATCTTCAAAAGTAGCCATATGTATAGCACATTACAACAATCAAATATCAAGGTTTTTTAATTTACTTATTTCATTTCTATGCCACCGCCACCACCCAGCCAAAGCTCTCTGCGTGATTTAAACAGTCCACAAAAACAGATAATACAGTAAGTTAGCTGGCTATGGATAAATGTCCTGGACTATCTTGCTCTAGAGGAAGTTGGAACTGGTCCATCAGCCTGAACTGCTGGAAGATAACTTGCATGTTATGGAGGGTACTTGAATATTCAGTGGCAATAGTAGTAAGATCAGGTTTATTGTCTAGGGGTACTATTAGATCCACAAATTAACCCTGTCCTAAAATAAATTCCCCATACTCTTCCAATGACCAGGCAGATCCCCTGCCTCTCTGTCTTACCTACATTGCTTCATTTTATTGGCCCTTGTTCAGTCCAACAAAAGAAAAATCAATGGATATTACTGGATATTATAGCTTAGTGATATTACCTCAACTCAGACCACCGAATGACTTCACATAGGTGTACCATGTAGATTTTAAATCATGTTAATGAATGACCTTAGCTATACTATTTCATGTGATGATCTTGTGATTCTGTTGCTTTTTATTTATGTTTTATCATTTAGAAATAACATGGCAGACAAAATAATTTCATAGCATATATACTATTAGCCTAAGCATAAGAGCCTTATGCAGCAAGAACACCAGCCCCAAGTGAATCTAAATGGCCTCTTATAGCTTGTCAGTTTGTTCTGGTCTTGAAAAAAATCTTTTTTCATCTATTCTTGTGGGCCCTGTCATTAAAGTGTGTATCAAAGCATGTGCCCAAAAAGGACTTCTTTGGAACTGTAAATAGCTGTAATCCTTCGATTGCTTTAAATGTACCCTTACAAATGACTCTTTCAAGACTACATGTTGACAGTCAAGAAAAGTTAGATTGGGCCAAAAGACCATATTCCACCAAGTCTTTTATATCTTCAGGCTGTAACAACAGAAAATCATCCAAAATAAGATTACATGCTGTATTAGACAAATACAAGGAAAAATGTATCAGTAATTATCAATTGATACTAAGTAATAAAGGGATGTTCAAAATCCTACAAGCTAGGCTCAAGCAGTATATGGACCAAGAACTACCAGAAGTACAGGCAGGATTTTGAAGAGGAATTAGAGATCAAATTGCCAACATACGCTGCATCATAAGAAAGCTAGGGAGTTCCAGAAAAACATCTGCTTCATTGACTACGCTAAAGCCTTTGATTGTGTGGATCACAACAAATTGTGGCAAGTTCTTAAAGAGATGGAAGTACCTGACCATCTTCTTTGTCTCTTGAGAAACCTATATGCGAGTCAAGAAGCAACAGTGAGAACTGGACATGGAACCACTGATTGGTTCAAAATTGAGAAAGGAGTTCTTCGGCAAGGCTGTATACTGTCTCCCTGCCTATTTAACATTTTATGCAGAGCACATCATGAGAAAGGTGGGGCTAGATGAATCACCAGTTGGAATTAAGATTGCTGGGAGAAATATCAGCAACCTCAGATATGCAGATGATACCACTCTCATTGCAGAAAGTGAAGAGGAACTAAAGAGCCTCTTGATGCGGGTGAAGGAGGAGAGTGCAAAAGTTGACTTGAAACTCAACATTAAGAAAACTAAGATCATGGCAGCCGGTCCTATCACTTCCTGGCAAATAGATGGGGAAGAAATGGAGGTAGTGACAGATTTTATTTTCCTGGGCTCCAGGATCACTGCAGATGGGGACTGCAGCCAAGAAATTAAAAGACGCTTGCTCCTGGGGGGACAGCTATGGCAAATCTAGACAGCATACTAAAAAGCAGAGACATCACCCTGCCAACAAAAGTGTGTATAGTCAAGGCTATGGTTTTCCCAGTTGCAATGTATGGCTGTGAAAGCTGGACCATAAGGAAGGCTGAGCGTCGAAGGATTGAGGCCTTTGAGTTGTGGTGCTGGAGGATACTCCTGCGAGTCCCTTGGACCGCAAGGCGATCAAACCAGTCTGTCCTTGAGATCAACCCTGACTGCTCTTTAGAAGGCCAGATGCTGAAGATGAAACTCAAATACTTTGGCCACCTAATGAGAAGGAAGGACTCCCTGGAGAAGACCGTAATGCTGGGAACAATAGATGGCAAAAGAAGAAGGGGACGGCAGAGAATGAGGTGGCTAGATGGAGTCATTGAAGCAGTCAGTGTGAGCTTAAGTGGACTCCGGGGGATGGTGGAGGACAGGAAGGCCTGGAGGAATGTTGTCCATGGAGTCATGATGGGTTGGACACGACTTCGCAACTAACAACAACAAAAAATAATTATAGAAACAGTTCAAAGTATGGCTTCTGCAGAGGATCTTAAAGTACTGATTGTGGTACAGATTTATATTAGAGGAAATATAATTGATATTTTTCCTCATCCTTTCCCATAATTACTAACACTTTCTTGCTTGACAAGCAAACAGCCAATGTTAGGCAGCAGTACATGCTGCTTCTCTTTCTCACCATCACCATGGCTGTGATGGAGGACAAACAGACTGTAATGAAGAGAAGAGAAAGAGCAACTGCAGGGGATTCTTATCAGGGGGCTCTAGACAGGTACCTATGTCTGTGCTTGAAGTTGGCCTGGGAACATGGTCTTTTCTGTAATTGGCCCCTACTAAAGTATATCTCCCCCATGCGCCCTGCCTCACTTCTGCTGACTCAAAAAAGGCCGTTTGATGAGGTGCTTGAGTATCATCTGGGTGAAAATAAAGCTTTTGAGAGATCCTGATCCCGAATCTCTTTAAACTGTCAATATGATACTGGGAGTCAGTGCGCCTGCTTTCAGGCAGGCAAAATGTATTCTGGGCGCTGGATATATTAGCAACTATATTAACTATTTTATGCGAATGACTTCCAAGCTGTCTTTAAGAACAGGTTTGCTCCACATCGCAACAATCCAACCCAGACGTTACTAGTAATTCCTAGATGAAGTCTAAGATTTGCATAAGCGGAATTTGGATGATTGCACTGCAAAACTACGGAAAGGAGAAAATAACCACGTGTACACAAATAGGGAGTCGGTCCCCCTTAATTCAGGGAAGCGTGATTCCTCTTCTCCGCTAAATTCTAACCACAGCTTGGCTAAAAAAAATGTGTCTGAAAGTTTCAAAAGGCAGAATGATAAATGACTAGTTTTAGAGGCGGGAGAATATTAAATCGACACATTCTAGACGCTTGTCCAATACAAGGAACTACGTCATAGTAAGAAACTGCAGTACCACACTCAAACTCCAATTTGAAGTACGATAGCTACTCCAGGCCAATCAGGAAGGGCAGAACGCCTAAAGCTAATAGGTTCGTTGACCACCACTGTAGCCAATCAGAGGTATGCTGATAGTCACGAAAGGCGGGAGGAAGGGCGCATGCGTGTGGGCGCGCACGCACGGATGTCCGTTACGGCCGGGCAGCGCGCGCGCGCGCGCCTAGGGAGGCAGGCGTGAAGGGGGCGAGCGTGTGGGGGTACTCGCGGTCCTGAAACGGCGACGGGCGCGAGGCGGTTTCCGCTTTCTTTTCGACAAGAAGAGGAGACGTAGGCGCCATTGTAACTGCGCCTGCCTCAGGCAGGAAAGAAAGCGAGAAAGAGGGAGGAAAAGCGAGAGATTCCGACTGAACTCGCCCCTGAGAAAAGCGACCGCGGCGTCTGGTTCGACATCAACCTAGGCCTCTGTGGGAGGGGCTTACTCCGACTTGGCCGGCCCCACCCCGGCCCCGCGCGCTTTCAGGATGTCGGCACAGGCCCAAATGCGCGCGATGCTGGATCAGCTTATGGGCACCTCCCGGGACGGTAAGAAGAAGTGTCTGCTTGTCAGGCTGAAAGAAGGCGGGGATGCGTTTCGCTGCGGGAGGAGTGGGGAGAAGAAGTAGGAAAGGCCTGGTGCGTTGATGATTGGCAGTGCCTGCGTTTCGGTTCTTTCCTCCTCCCCGCTAGGGGCGGGTTTCAAGGAGGATAAGAAGCCACCGCTCTGGAGCTGCCACTATGAGCTGTTGCGAGAGGTGGCCGGAGTTTTGTGGATGGTTGCGCCGGTGTGGGAGGTGATCGCCACTGGTTTTCACGAAGGCCAGGTTCGGGGGAGGGATGCCTTTTTCTTCGGCGAAGGAAAGGCGCCTTTTCCGTCCGCAACTTGCGGAGGTGAGGCGTTGAGGTGACGGTGTAATAGTTAACGGATCTAGACATAGCATTGAAAAGTGAAAATGACGATTTTTCTTGGCTCATCAGTGAAACAGCAGTTTGCTTTATCAGTGAAACAGCAGTTTGCGGTGGGGAGCATGAGCTCGTTCGAGCCACTGTATAAAACTGGTGTGTGATTTGTTTTGTTCTTTGTTTTTGTTTACTCTGACCCAAACCAGCATTTCAAGTCAATTAGCATTGCAAAGAAGAAGCAATAGACATTTTGACATTATTCTTAGCATTATCAGGAGCTAATCGAACGTGAATGGGACAGTATCCTTGTGTTCTGGGAGCTGTTTATATTTTAGAACATTTAACTGGATTAAATTTAATGAATTATTTAATTGGATTTAAAAACCCTGAGAAGAAGCTTTTGCAAGGGCTCATTCTGATAAGCATATAGTTTGATGGTCCTTTCATAGTTCTGAATAGAATTAAAAGCATCTCACATTATGAAAATTGGTATATAAATATGATAAAATAGAAAGTTTCAAAGTACTCACATAATTTAGTCTCTATTATGAAACCTGACATTCGAAGAGATGTATTGGGAAGATTAGAAATGTTGAATGAATGCATCTTGTTGCATGATAAGGCTAGGTATAACACAGTTTAAAGAGAATATTACAGCCACCTTGCTCAACCAGCTTCATCTATAAAGTGATCTTATGAGTCTTCCATGCTACATAATTTAATGAAACAGATTGAGGTTAGTGTGTTTTTATCTTTGGAGAATGCTGATAGAATTCTCCCTCTTCTCAAAACTTACAAAAATGCAGCCCCCTGAGCAATTCATTCTCCATCACATTGTAGCCATTGAGATTCAGTATATCCAACCATAATCACAAAAAAAAAAAAAAAAAAAATCTAGAATTGTGTCTGTTTAGTTCTTACCTTTCCCTCCCATTTATTAGAATTAGGTTTTTTGTTTCCTGTTTCTTAAGAAAAATGTTCTGATCATTTCACTTCTTTTCACCAAAGTTATCTGGGATGATGATGATGATGGAAAAATGGTGAGAGGGTTTAAGCTATACACAGTCAGTAATAAAATCAAATTTAGTGTCCTTTAAAAGAGCAAGAGAGAGAAAGGCATGCAGTATGTTCAAAGAATATTTCCAGTTTCTATTAAAAATATTTTTTGCAAACAAGAAATTTCTTGTTTTATTAGAAAAAGTATGTCTGCAGTTATGTTATTTGCTTTTCAGTGCCAGGCCAAGACCTTTTTATTTAAACGTCATTTTAATTGTTAATTTTATTTATTGATTTTAACAACCTTGGCCATGATGTCTCCAGCTATATTTTATTGTATTAATGATATTTATTTATTTGTAAGCTGCCCCGAGGCTTAGGCGAATGGGGCGGCATATAAGTTTGCTAAATAAATAAATAAATAAATGTTTAAACAGTCCAGAGATTTAACCCACCGACAAACCATGGGGTTTTTATCTCTCAGTAACCCAGACTGCAGGTAAAGGCTGACTACCCAGGAAGGACTGTTCCTGGATTGCTTCAGAAAGTGGATGTGAAGTAGGAAGTGGCAAACAGTGGGTGGAAGCATGCTAAGTCCTGGCCGCTATCTCTAATTCAAGTGATTTTTAACACAAGAATTGGTGTTATGTACAAACCAGGTCACTTATTGTTTTCTTAATGTCTCTGCTATAGATCAATGCTATAAGAGCAAACTTATGAAACAAAAAGAGCTTAATTTGACATGAATTTTAAGGAATTCAGTGAATGAAAAAATACAGCACTAACCATATCTTTCTTTTGTTTATGTTTACATAGAATATGCCGCATTGAGTTCAACAAAACTTTTCTTGATATTAGGATTGCACCCTGGATGGATTATATATAGCTTTACTGTATTTTTGTATTAATCCAGCCACCAAATACATAGTTAACAGTCTATCAAACAGTTTAGAGTAGAGTACCAGGTTCAAACATCACAGTTGTGAGGTTCCTGGGTTGTTGCAGAATGCAGATGTAAAATAAATGTGAACAGAAATTGCTGGTGCCCAGTTCCAAAAACTCATGAATGCAAACTGGGCCAGAGTGTGGATTGGGCTGAAATCTCTTTAGGATTGTTTCTTCCTAACTGAATATAACTTTGAAAATACTGTAGAAATAATGGGCTACTTATACCTCTGCTGCATCTCTTGCAGCCATTGCTTCTGTTGCACAAGTGGTGGGTCTTGCCAGTTTTGTTGTGCATGTGGGACACTCCTCTTGCATGACAGAAACTTAGTGCTTTGCAGAGGAAACCCTGAAATAAGCAGAAATAGGGACAAGTGAGCTCTGCTAATCTGCCCCATTCCGGAAGCAAATAACTTTATTTCCAGTTGCTCTGGAAGCACTAGATCTGCCTTCCTCAAGTGATGGGTCCCACTTGCAGTCAGCAATTGCAGGTACCCCTTTGCCCATCCAGCCCCCACTTGGTTACTATTGTGATGTGTAAACCTGGGGAGCAGGAATAATGTAACGTAACTTACTTTTGCCATATTTTTCCTTGTTAATGGTGCTTTTCCTTTGACAAACTGGCAATTGACCCCTGACAAATATGCACAAATAGCCTATATGCATTTTGCTTGGAACATTTCAGCTGTCAAAGTGAACTACAAAGTACAGTAGTTAACAAAGAAACCAACCAGACTACAGGTGAGATTGTGAAAAACTGCAGAGCTTTTTGCTGCACTTGCTGAACATCTTGATAGTTAATTTCCACAACCTGTTATGAAATTGTCCTTGTGGATAGCATAACTCATTGTGATTAGTGTGTGTGAACCAGGTCATTATGCAAGGGTAGTTTAATTCTTGCATAACTGACACTTAGTGGGTTTGCATGATACAACTGTTGGCAAGGGTCACAAATTCCACAGCCTCATTTTGAATTTAATAACCCACAGTGAATTGTGCACACCACTGTTGTGTATGTGTGTGATTTAGATGTCCCTGTGTACTTGATCTTACATTAGTTTGTTTAGGATTGTATTATTTATTATATTCTACCCTTTACAGTGTCTCAGGGCTGCAATTGTATCCGTAATGACATCCAATTTTAATAAACAATTTTAATCAACATTTTAAAAATGTATCCTACTTTTAAATTCCATTAACATGATCATAGTAGTGTATAATGATATTAAGCAAACTCGGTTCAGATTATTACAATTAAATGGCACCAGATGTAACAGCAATAGAACACCTTATATAAAACTTACTGGAAACTGAAAATAAATGTTTGTTAAAAGGCTTGAGCACAACAAATATTATCTTTGCAACTAAAACTTAACAAAGCCCATTCTAGGCAGATCTTTAGTTGAAGAGGGCTGTTCTACAAATGGGGTGTCACTTATGAAAAAAATGTTTTCCTCTTTGCCATCTTCCTATCCTGAAGGCCTTGGAAGCCAGGCAGTTTCATATGGGAGTAAGCAGTCCTTTAGATACCATGCCTAAAGTTGAGAAGCCAGTACTTTGATTTGTGCCTGGAAACAAATAGGAAGTCAATGCAGCTGTTTCAACACTGATAAGCTATATTCCTGATACTTAGTACCAGTTGGTAACTTACCATATATTTCTGTGTATAAGACGCTAATTTTTCTTAAAAACATTTATTTAAAAAAGAAGGTGCGTCTTATACACAGGGGCCATGGGTGCACGGGGGAAGGAGACTGGGGGTGTCACCACGGGGGGGGCGGCAAAGCGGTGCGCATGGCAGCAGCTTATTCGTTGGAGATAGGTAGGAAAAGGGGGGGCATCCTATACATGGGGGTGTCTTATAGACGGAAAAACACGGTAAATGGTACTGTTAGTTTCTGAGCATTCTTCAAGGACAGTCCCATGTTGAGGATATCGAATAGTCTAGTCTGGAAGTTACTAGTTCATGGGCCAATAGCAGCCAGGGTATCTTTGCCCAGCATGTGACACAGAAGTCTCATTTGCCCAAACTGGTAGGCAGCGTTTCATGTCATTGATGCTACTTGGGCATCTAAAGTAGGGATTTTCAGTAGTACAGAAATAGTACAAATAAATGAGTAATTACATTAAGTTCAGTGTCCCCAGGCCCCATCAGTAAATTATATTGCTACAAACATGATTAAGTATTAAAGGAGATCATGCTGCCATCTCTTATTAAAGTATTTTGACCTAATTTATGAGGAATTTAAAATATTTTAGGGCGGCATTTTAGTGCAGCATTGAAGCTACAGACACAGACCCGACCTAACAGTTTGGCTGCGTCTTAGATGTACCTCTATCAAGCTGTGTGGAGAAGCTGCTTGATGTTGAGGAGTTGGTTTACTATCTTTATTTTTACATTTGAGTTCATATTATAATGCCAGTAGCATTTTGCATAGTTCTAACAGTAAAATGTGTGATTGGTATCAGAATATTCTTGAACAATTTTCTGAAATACAGTTTCAGGAGTGGCTTTGTTTTTTGGCCCCCAAAATCATTTACCACGGTAAGTATCTTCCCTACTCCCAACATGGAAAAAGATAATGATTAACATTCAGCTATGAGTGCTGACTCCATTACCTACTAGACATAGACCTGATGAAAATAAAGTGTTCTAGTCCTCCTAGTAACTAGCAAACCTTCCCTTGACCTATCAGTTGTGGCCATTTTTTCCCCTACTTAATTTTTATGAGGGTGATACTGGGCCAAGTGAGAATGAAGCTGAAAGAAGCAACACTGGAAAGAAAAAAGCAAAATTGTTCAGTATGTACAATATATAAGTATTGCACTGTTAACCTCAAATTGCCATAGTTGCTTTTGATAAGCAAATACAAATGCAAAGTATCAGAGAAAAGGTTGCAGAATCTGCTTGTAAGAATAAACCAGTGTAACTAGTAATTCTATTTAGTTACAAATTAACATAGTTGAGTGGTCAGAACTGTTCAGGAAATATATGGGGGAAATCAGTGGTTTAAGTTTAATTTTCGCTGATTTAAATCTTATCAATGATTTAAATCACCTTGATTTATATTAGTCTACCCTGCTTCAACGTAAATGCGACTGAAATTGGTATGAGAGCTATCCTTGCAATTACGGTGTCAGAGCTTCTTGGAGGTACCACACAATCAGTTAATTTCCTCCCCATGCTTGGAAAAAGTGCTCACAGTGAAGAATCATCCCTAACCTCACTCAGATAAGTTTGGAATACTATGCATGTTCACTGTAGTATTGGAGGCCTTGGAGATGGGACAGAGTCTTGTTCACCATGAATTCTTGCAGGTTAGCAAGGCTAGACATAATTGATCAGAATCTGCTAAATTATGAAACAGTTTCAGATTGTCAGATTCTCTCTCTCTCTGATGGATCTAATGAATGGAGCCCACACATATCAGAGAGGCCAGATAACACAGAGGTTTAGAATAGTATAATGAAAAACTCTTTGAAAACACTGAGTGCTGCGAAGCTTGAGAAGGGACTTAAGCATAAACATCATATATGTTCTGTTTCTGTTGATTATTTTGGCATTGTTTATAATATGCCACCATTACGGACTCTTTAATGGTTGCAGTATAATAGCACTGCACTTTTGGAAGATCATTTAAATCACTCTTAAACTTTGCAATTACAAACCTTACTTGTTCAAGAGAACAACTTATTATTTGACTAACTTTTTGAACAGTTTTTTTCCTTGAATGACAAATTCAGGAGTCTAACATAAGCTCCAAAGGCCCCTGGAAGTTTTTGTTTTACAACCATAGTCTGATCCCTAGGACATAACATGATCAGGATCTTTGTGACCTTCCAAATCTGATGATGAGAAATCTTAATTCCCTATTCTTATTTTCTGTGTTAGCTAATTATTTGGAAGTAGAATGAAAATTGGGAATAAGCCAAGCCTTAGTGCTTACTGTGATCAACAAGACTCTTGGCTATGATTGCTATAGCTAGTTTTGTATATTGTAATACAGCTTTCCCCAAACTCAGTGCTATATTCTAGTGGTGGCAAACCTATGGTACGCTTGCCACAGTGGGCACGCAGAACCCTCTCTGTCAGCATGTGAGACAAGTCGCCCCAGCATTACCCCAGCAGCCGAGCATCAGATAACAGTGCTTATAGGGGCCATGCACATGGTTGGAAAGGAGTAGCGGTGCCAGGTGATGATGTCATGAGGCTCGACTCATTAGCTGCAACTTGTCTGAGCTTTCACATGGGCAGTCAGTGTACTGCCAAGGAGATACATAGATACAGATACTTGCTTGGACTGGCTGTGAGTTGTTTTTTCTAAACTAAAACCTCAGTATTCAGGTTTTGCAGTGTTGGCACTTTACGATAAATACGTGGGTTTTGGGTTGCAGTTTGGACACTTGGTCTCTAAAAGGTTCGCCATCACTGTTCTAGAGCATATGAAAAGTTTTCATTGGGCCATTTTGCATGCAACAACAGCCCATGGGTTAAACAACCCATGGGCATCTGGGATGAGTAGGAGAGAGCTGCCACTTCTACTTGTACCCAGCAGCTCTTTCACGGGTGACTCAGTCAAGAACAAAATAGGATATTAAAGCAAAGGAAAGGTTTTTGTTATTTTTTCTTAGAGCTACATTGTCTAGGATGGGTGTGTTTTATATGTATTTGTCCTGAATAGGCCTTTTGAAAGTACATAGATTTATACAGATGAAGCTATTTTATGTTGAATTAAAAGCAACCATACGGGAACAGAAATCAGTTTTGGAAGAACTTGATCCTTTATTGCTGAGAAATTGAGGATATCTGCTCTTTCCAAGAATAAACCCTTTTTATTTCCTGACACATAGAAAGAAATATATTTGCTCTTTGGTGACCAGAGTTAAGTTGGCCTCTGCTAATTTGTAATTTATGTAATCTAAACTTGAAGGAAACCAAAATTATATGTTTCATGGTGTTGAGAATGGAGGCTGAGGGTTGCTTCTGATATAACATTCCTCCTCTCCCTGTTTATACACACACAGACTATGACAGAAAATAAAAGGCATTAATCTGTGTGGACTCCTAAGAAAAATTAGGGAACATAGTAGTCAGTAATCTTTTTCCCAGGCTTCTTTGTTCTGCTGTTTGGCCTGTTAGGTGGTTTTCACACTGTTACCTGTATTGGTTTTTTACGAATTAATTTTAAGTTAAAATAAAATAAATTCAGCATATATTTAGCTTTAGTAGGGAGATGGTAGGGATTCATATTAGAAAAGAACAGTACTGTCCTTGTACAGAACATATAAGCATGGTACAATTGTGGTTGTATGTGTGACTTCTTCAGGGTGACAAGACATGGGACTATGGTTCAGTGCTTCAGTGCCTACCTTCAGTGCTGGGAGCAGATATGACAATTATGCTAATGTTATGCTTTCACAATATCTTTCTGTGAAGGAAAATATTAAATCCAAAAAAGAGGCACAGTTAATGCACAGTTGAGTAAGCTGGAATTATGGTGGGCTTGATTGGGAGAAACTACTTATTCAACTTCTTTGTGGCTCAGCTATCTCTGATAAGCACCATTTGAGGTACTTGTTGATTTACTTGTTCTCAATCCCTAGCGATGTGTACAGAATTCTTAGTGAAATTCCCAGGTCCAGTGCAATATAGATGAAGCTAAAGGCTCTTTATTAACTGACCTGCTTGTCCTTGTTGTTTTCTCTCACAGCTTTAGACCTGAGACTTAAGAAGGCAGTATAGAAACCCCAAAACAGAAGAGTTACCATTAGCACTAGTAGGGTTCCTGTAGTACTATGATTGAGAAAAGAATGATGTATTGATTGGAAACCAGTATTTTAATCTCTTTAGTTTGTGAGTGCTTGTTCAAATATTGAATGTCAGCAGTCTTGGATTAGTCTGAAAAACAAAAGGCACAGTACATATAAATAAGAATGTGTAATATAGTTTTGTTTTCTGTAACCTAAATTAATTTATTACTGTAACTTTATCTCTTACTATTGAAGTTATAGAAAAGGAAAACTTTGCATTTTCTATTTGTTTTTGTTTTGGGGTGTTTTTGGATTATGAAGGCCCCTCACTGCATCATGATCTATAGCATATTAATCTTTTAACATTTATATAGTTTTAAGGTTTAATATCCAGAAAATCTGTAATTTTAGTTTGTACAAACAGCTCACCATGATGCATGCTGGTGCTGTTTTCAGTATTCAGCTTCAGATAGTTGTTCTGTTGTTGGGTTATATGAGGGTTGGTTAACATCACAAAGCCCCTGCTGCTTGAGTTGACATAACAAGCAACAGCCAGGCATTGAATATTCACATCCTGCCCAGCAGATCATTATGACTTAAGCCATGATGGGTTCTGTTGATTGTACAGGCTGGGTCATTGTCAACATAGCAATTGTCCTCATAATTCATGAAGATGCATTCCTGTTCTAATATTATATGGAAATATGGTTTGGGCCAGACACCTTACAAAAAAGAAAGCTGCTGTTTCTAAAGATGAATTTAGCTTTGTGATTGCATAAATTCATTGCTACAATTGCAAGAATAACCCCCTCTGAGGACATTGGAAAATGTAACAATAAAACAGTAAAAGCTAACTCACATTTCATTCATTTTTTAAAATACCATGGTAACTGTAAGTGCTGGTCACCAAAGAGCTACTGTAGCAATCAGATTTTATCTAAATTTGTCTTTTAAATAGATGAGTAAAATGCTGTTCTTGTTTAAGAGTTAACATGGCTCTGATGAGAATTCATTTTTATGTGATGTGCATTTTGAGAAGTTGCAACAGCTGAAAAGCATTAAAAAAACATAGTTATAAGCAAGGCTGGAAAAATACTTCAGATTCTAGGCATCAGAATCCACATTTTATGGCAAACATCAAATACTTAGCTTGTTGGGAAGGAAAAAGGATGGGAATAAATAAATACCTAGGAATTGATACCTAGGAATTAAAATACTTTTCCAGCCATAATTTAGAGACATATTTATTTCAGTGAACTCTCCCCTGAATAACAAACTAGCTCATTACCATCAGGCACAAAATAATTCAGGTTTCACACCATTATTTACATTCAGCATGTATTTCTAGATACTGTACTGAAAATGCTGGCAGAGTTTATTATATACAAACTGAACAATCTGGCCCCTTGTTTTATTCATAAAGGTTCAATGTATCTATGCCTGCCTACTTCATTCTGCAAGGGAGTGTCAGAAAGGCCCCGCATTCGCCGAGCCGTGAGTTATTGCTAACTTTTCAGATGTGTTAATTAATGTGAAACCTGCAACTTGTGTATTTAAAAGAGAGAGAGAGAGAGAAACAGAAACTGATGGGAAAACATCCCAGTTTCTCTCAAATTTTCTGCAATAGCAGGCATGAATTTTAAAGAGAATTCTAAATTTTCATAAGTATAAAATGATTAAATCTAGAAACCTAGCTTCTGAAAACCTATTGTTGAACTACTCTGAAGCTGTTCTAGTTTGTGAATTACTTACCTAATTAGCCTCTAGATAAACACTGATATCGGAAACAAATGTTTAATTTCAATGGAATATAGCCCATCTGAAAATGTTACATTTTAATTCTGCATAGGGCAAAGAGTTAAACTGGAATTAAACAGTGAAATGATTAAAGTAAGGATTTAGAGTGTAGAGTCACTTCAATTGCCTGTTTCAGACTTACTGGAATAGAATAGTGACTGCATTTGTAACAGCAAATTTCTCTACCCTCAGGGGTGGATGAAGTTGGGGTAAAGTTGCATACATATCCTTGTCCCAGCAGTTCTCCTCTGCTTCAGTAATTCACCAGTAGGTTTTCATTTTACATAATTACAATTTAAAGGGTAATTTTTTTAAAAAAATTGAATAATATGAGTTTTATAACTGCTGCTGCATCTGCAGACTGAAAATGCTTTTCACAGGAACCTCCTTTCAATATGAAATAGTAACTATTCCACTGTCCCTTTTCTTGAAGGAAAACAAATCCTGCAATAAATCAGTAGCCAGGTGTTCAGTTTACCATTTAGACCTCATATTTCCAACCTTGTTCACAGATGAGATTGATTAGACTTGCAATTGGACTTCATTGTGTGGTAAGCAGGCTGATGCTTTTGTGTTCATAGAAATCTCAGTTTGTCATTAATGCAGATATGTTTCCATCTTACGGGGTTTCACGTTTGTACATAATGTAGCTTGTAGGCATTTTTCTTTTTCCCAGTGTTCTAGCTTTATATAAATACCAAAATCTAAAGTGTTGAACCTGGTCAAAGTAAAAGCATCAATTAATGCCACAAATAAGGTCCTGAAGAAATAGCAGCTGGCATTCAGTCAATGTGCAAGGAGTATTTATTAAATACTTACCAGGCTGTTAACGCTAAATGCAGTCCATATTAATAGGACAAAACATCTGTGAGGCAGTGCATTGTCATCCAATGTTATTAGCTTCCTTGCATTATTTTAATGCTGGGTGGTATGTAAAATAGTTACCACATGTAATCCATTAGTGATGCTGAAATAGTATTGACTTTTCAGTTTCATTTTATTAGATTTTTTTTTGTCTGAAATGGAGAACAGTCTTTTGAACAAATAGTGAAACAATTCTAGTTTGCAGAATGTTTGGTATCAGTCTAATCAGAAATGTATGTTGCTGTGTTACAGGGGATACTACCCGTCAGCGAATCAAATTCAGTGATGACAGAGTATGCAAAAGTCATCTTCTCAACTGCTGCCCTCATGATGTCCTCTCTGGAACAGTGCGTATTTTTTATTATTCTTTGGCAGTAATCTCCCTATCAGCATCTTTGTGAGGGAATATCAGGCTTTGAATGCAGTCCACAATCATGTCAACTTCTACACAGTTTTACTGGAGTTATAAGTAGTATCAAGACTCTGAACAACAAAAAGGCTTCAATTCCAGACATTTCCAAGCAGAAATGTATCTTAGGCCATGTGTAATAGACTCAATCTGCCTGAAAGAGAATGGTCTTCTACTACACTAAATGAAAGAATAAGGGTTACTAGTGATTCTTGGGAATCACATTATTTATGGTTAGCTCCTATAATAGACAGGGAACTGGACTCAGATGTGGAACTAAAAGACACCTCCCCCCCCCCCTCCAGCCTCCATAGGTTGGGACATAAGGGCCCAAGGCCATGCCACTGGTAACATTTGCTTCCTCACAGATATGGCACAACGTCCAGGAAACCACATTGTGTGGGCACCATTTTCTTCTATTTGTTGTGCAGTGAAACATGTTCCCAACTAAATTGGCAGTTGGAAAAGCACCCTAGCTATTTGTTGAACTGGAATCCTACTTTGCTACACGCCAGCCTCCTCTATTGAGGGTAGATGGTACACCGCAAAGTTGATCCAACTGAGTTATTATTGGCTGGAGAAATACTCTGGCTACCAGTTTAGCCAAGGATAATTGATGCACATAGCATCAATCCAGTAGAGAAGGTGTTGCACATACGAGTGTGGGGCTTTGCATGCTGTGAATCTACCTAATGGAGGAAATACGGAGTGCATGAACAAAATTGCTTAGTGCCAGGAGGAGATCCTACTCCCTGCATTTCCTGCCATGCTGTCAGAGGAACCCATTTCAGAAGATCTCTGATCACAAGGCCAATCCTTGCCCCCTGATGATTGCATAAGCTAGAAGAGGAGCCCCATAGGCTGGAATAAGCCCTCAAGATGGATGTTCCCTTCTATAACAAAGGTGTCAGCATATAGTAATAGAAATCTCACAGTGAAAGAAAACAGGCATAGCTGGGATGTTGTAACGTTAAGTCGTTACATGATTTATACATGATCTCTGGACTTTCTCTATTTTTTACATCTTGGAAATGTTCTTTATTTTTTCTTTTGCTTATAGTATCATTTATAAGAAATTTGCATTTCACCTTGATATACATAGAGCCAGATAAATGTGTTTTAAGGGGTTGCTGCACAACTTTTGAGTAGGGGCTGGATGACCGCCCCCCCCCCCAGCTCTTCATAATTTGTATGATGTCAGGTGGGCCTACCTGTTCCATTGATGCCAGTGGTGTGACCATACCCACCTGATAGCATTTGCTTCTTGACTCAAAGACCAGGTAGCTTTCTAGCAGGACACTTGAACCAAGACCAGTCTCCACTGTGTACAAGTTTCGCCCTTTAGGGAGCCCTGTGTGCAGCAACACTGATTGAACCTAACCCCTGTTACTTCACTGAGGAGCAAGGGAGACTAGGTCAGCTTTATCCTGCACACCCTGCATCCTTCCTGCAATGGGGAAAGAAGGTGAAGCAGCTGAATCCACACTGTTTTTCTAACAGAGAAGCAAAGGACTTTCAACTGCTTTGCAGAGCCTGACTCCTTCCCCCATATACAGAAAGGAGGTAGGGTGTGTGAAGGTGGAGCATTGCCTGTTGCCCCTCACCCTGCTGCTATCTCTGATCATAGGTTGGAATTGGCAGTGGGATTAAGGGGATAGTGGGTCTCACCTGCAGGGAGAATAGTCACTTTCTTCTGGTGCAGATGAATCCCAGTGCTGCTGCCCCTCTTCTGCCTACTGCTATCTCTAGTCTGGGACTGGAGAGAACAGTAGGGTTGTGCACTAGCAGAGGAACCCTCACTTATCTCTGAACACAAATTGTCATAACTGCAAGGGGATTTCTCCATGGAGCCTAAGTCCTACCTGTTAGAGGAACCACAACAGGCTGTACAGACCAGAATGGGGTAGTCTATGGACTGCATTAAATGAGCAGGCAAGAGGTCTTATACCCTTGCTTTAGGGTCTGGACCTGACTGCATATTACCAGTTGAGTCAGCCATTGCTTAAATTATTTTTATATCATTGCCAGTTTCAAATTCATGGTTTCAATTTTTATATCTTCAGAGTGGTTTTTATGTAGCAATTTTTATGTAGAGATCCTTTTTCTAACAAGAATTATCACAGTGTTCCCCCCAAAAAAGTCAAAAAATTTTCTTCCAGGTTTGTGAAACTGAATCTTGGGGCATAGGAAGTTTCCCTATAATATCACTGTTAGCACAGATTGAGCATTTTTTATTCTTGGACAATGGATTCTACTGATATACATCCCAAAGGAAAAGCAGGATTTCAAATATAGCTTCTTTTAAGAAATATGCTAAAATGCCTGAGTGACAATGTTATAGAACCCCTTAGAAAATGGAAAGAACAAGCAAGTTTGTTCTTTCCTAACTCTTGATTCAGGCTATTGGAAAGCAATTAAGAACTGAGTTGCAGACTGAAGATGATGATGATGTTAGTCGCGAAGTCGTGTCTGACCCATTGTGACCCCATGGACAACATTTCTCCAGGCCTTCCTGTCCTCCACCATCCCCCGGAGTACACTTAAGCTCACACAGACTTCTTCAGTGACTCCATCTAGCCACCTCATTCTCTTTTGTCCCCTTCTTCTTTTGCCCTCTCTTGTTCCCAGCATTAGGCTCTTCTCTTCTTATTAGGTGGCCAAAATTTCAGTATCTGACCTTCTAAGGAACAGTCAGGGTTGATCTCTTCTAGGACCGACTGGTATGATCGCCTTGCAGTTAAAGCACCAGTTCTTTGCTTGTTATTTCACAAGAATTTGAATCTTTTATATATTTTGGTTCAGCTGTTGCCAAAGTTAATTCTCACTCTTAGAAAGGAATATCCAAAGACATAATGTGACTTCTGGGACACCCTCCCAGGACCATAGGATTATGCCCTTAGTTTGGATCTAACCCTGTTTGTATAAAAATCCAGGATTTTGATCTAATGTGTACTGATGTGAATTAGAAAGTTGTAATAATAATACCAGCTTTTATATTTTGAAACATTTAATTATTATCTGAACTTCAGTTCCACTTTGACTTGGCAGACATTTCAAACTGGTTCAGGGTAGTGTTTTGGTGAAAAAAGAATAATTTAGACTAGTTTTTGGTTTGTGTGTGATTTAGTTCTAGTTTATGTCCTTTAAAAATATTGTGTAATACAGAAAGAATCAAACTGAACCATTAGAGAAGGAAAAAACCCTTTACAATTTTTAAAAGATATCCAAAAAGATTCATAGCACTAGTTACATTATTATATATTCCAATATATCAAGTATGTAACAGACCATACTGCCTTTATTTAAAAAAATAATTAAGAGCATACTTCAACAAAGAACCTCCAATATGAATAGATTTATCCATTTGTAGATTACACGTAAAAGTCACCTATCTAAACAATAAAAGTTTCATTAAATTTTTTGTTGTAATATCAGCCTTTTAGCTTTCAAAGGAGCACAGGGAATTATTTACATTGAACTTGCATTAAATTCCAAGAGATGAATAAGTAATTAAAAAGAACTTGTATATCCTTCAGTACTGATGAACTTTCCAGTACAAGATTATCTGAATTATTATCTTGCCCCAAAAAGAAGTTGCCATTGGGCTTTTCCAAAAAGTGTGAAGAAAAGAAGCATTAGTAGCATTATATCACCAACAAATGGCACTTAATTTAATTAAGCCCTTATTAAGGAGATGTTGCAACATCCCATATACTTAAAACATCATTTTTGGCTAAATTATGCATAATCTAAGATTCATAAACCCTTGCAAAATGGAAAATAAGCACTCCATTGTATATCATATTTATGATATTAAATAGCTACAGGCCAGTATAGGTGATCAGCATCCATCAATACTTTCAATAACATTGGCAACTCTGGGGCTGTAAAAGCAGGAGAAACATATCTAGATTCTAACAAAAGTTTCTGTTCCATAGCTGCAATTTATATATAGCACCCAAAGCAGAAGATGTGCCCACCCACAAATAAAAATAAAAATCATCAGGACTAACAAGCTGATCCGAAATTTTAAAAAGCAGCCAAACATTTTCTTGTCATTTTTTGAATCCTGATTTCTGCATAAAATTTTGTGTGTGCAAATATGTCATACATCAGTAGTGGCCCTGAGAGTTAGGCATGTCCTCATTTTTCTCATAATGAAATATGTAAAAAGTTGTAGCTTGATATGCATGGCATGAATTAAAAAAATGTTTTTCCTTTGAGACAAACATACAAGACAGAAAAATGAGAGATGTTGGTGAAGAAATGAAATTGAGTAGTGAAATATTGTCAACAGTAGCAACATGTTTATCGTCTTACTATATCTGGATTATAGAACTGTGGTCTTTTTTCCAGCTGTCTTAAGTGATATAGCCTAGGAAAGGTTATACTCAGAGATTTCAAAGTACTTGATTAGTTATATAATATTGAGCTTGTATATTTTTTTGAAAACCTTTTAACAGTGTTAAAATGAATTATAACAGGTGTTATTTCAGTATATTTCACAAACTGATGCAGTAACTTGGCATGCTTGCCTGAAAAAGTATGTCAGGCATGAACAGTGTTCATGTAATCAGGGAAGAAAAAGAAACCATATGTGTGCAGGTTGTCACATTGTCCTAACCATCTGGGCTGGCTTCCAAGTCTTATAACAAGCGAAGCCACAACCACCTCACACTTTCCCATGTTTGGACATTACAGCAACCCATGTCCAAGGCTGATGATGTAAATGAGGTGTCATGCAATTGATATGTGTACAGCAGGAAAAAGTAGCCAGTATGGCTTCTTTTTCTTCCCCAGTCATGTAAATCTGGTCAGTATGTCATGCTATCTCACTGGTCAGTATGTCATGGTTTTCCAGAGTAAGTTTCTGTAAAGGTTTTATTGAACTTCAGTGTTCCTCAGTATTGAAGATAACATAATTCCTTTGTCGTTAAATTTATAGCAGTACCATTCTTAATGCTTTTTCAGGATACTTAATACAGAAATCCTGTCATTTTCAAGTCTTTTTATTGACTGTAACCAGTTGTTATGAATTATTTGCATAGTCTACTTTAGCATCTATTTCATTATGCATTTTGATACAGCATGGCCTATGCTGCTCTGCTATTGGACACCAACCCTGTTTAGCTTCCTTTGGATGTTTACATTTATTTCACTGAGTTTTGTGAGATCTTGCATTTCAAAGGTAAACCTTCCTCATGTATTGTTGTAAACCAGTCTCATCCAAGCCAGGCATCTTCTAGATATTTTGAATCACAACTTCCAGCATGCTTGACCACTGGGGATACTAGCTAGAACTTCTAGAAACAGGCCCAAACATCTGGAAGGTACCAGTTTGTAGAGAGCTCTTGTAAACTCTCTTCTTGGCATGTAGTACTTTTTGTTAGTATAGAGAAGTCTGTTTTGCCATAGCTGTATCAATTTTGCGTAAAATCTTTGGTCTCAAACCAATGCAGTAACTGACCTCTTCCCTATACCAGCTTGGGGGCCATCGGGGGGAAAGGATTTTAGTTCTGTATTTCAAAAAAAAAAAAAAAAAAATTTAATTGTGACTAATCTCCCAGAGAGGTTTAGCTACTGAGCAGTGTAGAAATGTAAACTTACAGGCAGGATAAGGAAGGACTCCCTGGAGAAGAGTCTAATGCTGGGAACAATAGATGGCAAAAGAAGAAGGGGACGGCAGAGGATGAGATGGCTAGATGGAGTCACTGAGGCGGTTGGTGTGAGCTTGGGTGGACTCCGGGGGATGGTGGAGGACAGGAGGGCCTGGAGAAGTGTTGTCCATGGGGTCATGATGAGTCAGACACGACTTTTCGACTAACAACAAATAAATCTTTAAACTTGATAAGGAAAGCAGTGATAAGGAATAGTGCCAAGGAAAGATATCTAACCCTTGTTCACTGCTGTGGGGTTATCAGAAGGTTGTGATCCTTCTAACAAACCATGCTACTCAGGTTCAGATTAGATGACAACTGTGCCTGTGCATGATTATGGAAATAATGCTCCACCTGTACTGCAATTAAACCACCTGTGGATTTTTTTATCATGTAAACTGGCCCATTGGTTTTGTCACAGGTTATCATTAGGGGTATGCTTGTAACATGGAAAAACATATTCAGGATTTTTCAGCTTTCCAAGTATTAAGTTGCTGCTTAAGGCTGTACCATGTATAGTAAAGATTGAAACAAATATTTGCTGCTGATTTGTGCAAATGATTATACTGGTGTTTGTGGATGTTTCAGTGCAGTTTGGGTTGGATAGCTTAATGTGGGAATACATGTGATATGCTGTAATAATTTCAAACATACTGTTTTCACGCTTATGTAAATTACTTGAAAGTGGCTTCCTTTACTATATCAGAACAGAATATGATCTGTAACTACTAATGCTTCCCTTGTAATATTCTGCTTTTTTCTTTTCAGAGGATGGACCTTGGAGAATGTTTGAAGGTGCATGACTTGGCACTAAGAGCAGATTATGAAATTGCATCAAAAGAACAAGACTTTTTCTTTGAGCTTGATGTATGTTTTGCTTTTGAATTAACTACTATATAAAGGCTAGAGAATGTACACCATATCAGATTAGTATACAGTGCAATTGTGTTCTTTAAATTCTTAGTTCTGTCAAGGGTTGTGGTAAATGCCAGAGATTTCAAAATTATTTTTCCAGAACAGGTAGTATTTGAAAGGTATACAGTTCCATGTTTTCAACATGAAATTTGGAACTTTTGGTAGTTATTAAGAGTTACTAATAGTTCTTGATATTGTCTTAGTCTCTAAGTCTCTTGCTTAGTCTCTTGCTTGCTCTCTGTGGACCAAAGTCTAACCATTTCTCTAAAAATAGCATTTCATTTTGAGAAGAATCTATTCTGGTAGATTTGCCTTCTGTACCTTTGAGTCTTGCTAACATCAGGAATACACAGCACATTTTCTCAATGGGGTTTCTTTCACTGAAGGCATGGCAGATGGAATATCCTAAGGTTATTATTGGCTCTGCTTCTGATAGTATATACAACAAGTGGAAGAACAAGTCTAACATCTGTGACATAATTCTAGCAGTGATTGTCCTTTGATACTGTAGGCAATGGATCATCTGCAGTCATTCATTGCTGACTGTGATAGAAGAACTGAAGTGGCAAAGAAGAGACTGGCAGAAACCCAAGAGGAGATCAGTGCTGAAGTTGCAGCCAAAGTAAGCTTTTAACACTCACACTCTGCAGGATACTCTCTGGATAATTCTTTTAGCTTAGTTCTTGAATAACTATACTTCAGAAATACTTTATTGTCTAAAATTTTTCATACTTACCCGCTTGTCTCCTTAATCATCTTGGCAACCCTCTGAGGGTATTAGTTCAATTTAGAAGAAGTTGAACTATAGCTGAGAAAGGACAACATGCACAGATGTTAAAGGAAGTAGATGTAAGTTTTACAGATCTATGTTCAAGTCTCTGGCTGCCTTGATATTAGCAATTTTTAATATATGGATTGAAAGCTTCTGGAGGAATTAGACTGAAATAAATGCATAGACATTGGAAAGAAACATAACCCAAAGGTGCAAAAGCAAGTTTTGCAAATCAGTAAACTGTACTGAAATCGTCTTAGGAGAAGTTGAAAGCCACCTCTTTTTCTTCAGAGGTGCAAGAAGATTTATGGGGTTGTTCAAGCAATGCAAGAAGGAATGGAAAACTCACCCCATGCCTGTATTATCTCAATTGCTGAGCAGATGTTACATGATTCATGACTAGTTTGCATGTGGTGTCATTTTATATTGACTTTTAACAATGTCAGCTATTTTGAAGTGGGTAAATGCTATAGCCAGTGAGAGCCAGTGTGGTGTAGTGGTTAAGAGCATGGGACTGGGACTCAGACGATCTGAGTTCTAGTCCCCGCTCAGCCATGGAGCCAACTGGGTGACGTTGGGCCAGTCACAGACTCTCAGCCCAACCTACCTCACAGGGTTGTGGGGATAAGATGGAGGAGGAGAATGATGTAAGCTGCCTTGAGCCCTTGTAGGAAAAAGGCAGGATATAAATTGAAAAATTAAATAAATAAATAGTCATAAGGAAAATTTTAAAGAGGAAGTCTTGAGCTAAGATTTTTCACTTGTATAAAGTATTGTGACTGCAAACTATTAGTTTAGGAAATGAGAGGCTGGTACCCAATTTTTGAATAGACATCAAAATTGGGTTTTTCCTAATCTTGTGTGATTCGCCAAGTGCTAAACAAAATTGCATCACCCAGAAACAGAAGGAGAGTTATAACCAAATAGAAAAAAAAAACTTTAAGGGAAAAAACCCTAAATGTTTCTATGAAGACTGAGTATATTCAGTGATCAAAGATTCCTCACTGGAAGAAGAAATTAAAAATGGAAAATTAGGGGGATAAGGGATGAATGAGGTATCCTCGAAGAGCTGGAGTGGACACCAAACAGGAGTACCCCATACTAACTTTTTTTTTTTTTTTTTTGGCAAGTCCCACTTGTTGATTTTGTTGCAGTGATTTCTGTTAATTTCTGAATTTTTCTTATGTATTATTTTTCCCTGCTAAAGGCTGAACGAGTTCATGAATTGAATGAAGAAATTGGGAAGCTGCTTGCCAAAGTAGAACAACTTGGAGCTGATGGAAACGTGGAAGAATCACAGAAAGTCATGGACGAAGTGGAGAAAGCCAGGGCAAAAAAGAGAGAAGCAGAGGTAATCTGAATTTGCATTCTTTAACAGTTGCTTTCACTTAGTCTTGGGATATCAAGGTTAAAAGAGTGGTTGTAAGCATAACAGTTTTCCAGTTCATATTCTTTATGAACAAACTAATTCATTGTGATGGCATATAAGGAGATGCTTTAAATTGGTTTAAATATATTGTCCCTAAAATCTAGTTAATTAGAGTTAACTGTTTTGGGTGGTTTCTAACTCTTCTTACTTCTTACCAGTCATGAGGGAGGGCAGTTCTGTGAAGCACTTGTGCTGCTTCTTCCCTTTCTGGGAGAAAACCCCTGCATATGCCAGAAGACTCAGATAAGGGTCTTTTGCAAAACAAAGATGAATCCCTCATGCTACTTCTCTCTTGTATATAATCCCAGTAGAAAGTGAGACATTGCCCCTTCCACCATAACCTCTGCATGTTCCAGAAGATTCAAGGAAGAGAGGAAATTAATGGTGCTCACAAATCCTGGTTGGTTACGAAATCCAACCAAAGGTTGTGAATTATATACAGGAAAAAAAAAAAAACAATCTATCAACAGTGCAAATCCATCTATTTTTTTCAACTTTTAAACTAGTTACTAACATGTTGGTTATGTTCTCCCTGAAAATGCTTATTAGCACAATCTAGTTGTGTGTGGTGGGCGGGGGAGATTGCATTCTAAATAACTGGTTCCTCTTGAGTTCTTCATTCTTGCTACCAGAGAAAGAAGCATCACATCATGTGAGTCAGAAAACCAGCTAATCACACCTTCTAATACTGAATTAAGTGTCAAAATTACGCCACTGAAACAACAGGTGGCTTGCAGAAGCACACATTGTCATATACACACATGCTCGCGCGCACACAAATATTTAGAAGATGGCCTTGCAGAAATGTTCACACCCGCACACCCTTTTAACTTGCCAGAAAGAATGGGCAAATATTACAGGATCCAGAAGCACAAAGCTGATAGAGGTTTACTCAAGAAGATTTGCAACTGTAATTGCTGCCAAAGGTGCTTCTATCAAGTATTGACTTAAAGGGTTGGATACTTATGTGACCATTTTGTTTTTTATTACTTTTTTGCCTGGTAAAATTTTTTGCACCTTCACAGTTTTGAATAACTTGAGTCTATCAGGTGGTGACAATGGTGATTAAATTCATCTCAATTCCAGGCTGTAACACAACAGAATATGAAAAAGTCAGAGGGGGTGAATACTTCTGTAAGACACTATAGCATAATGAAGGTAGCTGACCCACCTGCAAATCTAGTGAGAACTATGCTCAGTGGCCTACAACAGCCACAAAATGTCTGTTGGAGTAGAAACAAATGGGATAGGGCAGGAGAATGGACTGGCCTACTGTATTACAACTATGCATTGCAGGTCCTATTTGTTAATAGTCATTACATCCTCTGCTGACTTGCTTGTTTCAAAATTATTACATGACAGCATAATGTACAACCAGTAAGGCATATACAGAAACTACAGTGAAAGAGAGATCTATAAATCTGAAATCACTGTGAGAGTTGATGAGGACTTTTAACTGTAGGGTGGTGATTCTGCCTGGACCTCATGTCCCTGGCTAAATCTCCTACCCCTGTTTAAGAAAGGCACATTGTTCCAGCTAGTAAATAACATTCTGTACCAGTTACATGTTCATGTATTTTAGAGAAGTATTGTGATATCTCTCCTAGGAAGTATACAGAAATTCCATGCCTGCTTCCAGCTTTCAGCAGCAGAAGCTTCGGGTCTGTGAAGTGTGTTCAGCCTATCTTGGTCTACATGATAATGACAGGCGGCTTGCTGATCACTTTGGTGGAAAATTGCACTTGGGTTTTATTGAAATAAGAGAAAAGCTTGAAGAACTTAGGGTAAATATATACTGTATTCTTTGAACTATCAAAACAGTTACTGGTCAGACTATTTTAATACATTTGCATTAGTTAATACGGCATTAAAAGAGTTCACTGAACTTCAAATAGCTAGGAACCTGATTTAAACTTGTGTTCAAGAACTCTGGGACATGGATGCAGAACATATCTTTCTGAGGATAATGAGTTAATACACTAATAACATGAAGGACTTAGGCAGTTGTGGTATCCTCACTGTCATATCAGGTATCAAGAGATATCAAGAGATCTACCAGCCTGTATCCTGTCTCTTGTTTCACCAGCAAATAATTATTTTCCATTTCTAAAGTTGATTGATATTTTACTGTAGTTTTTACAGTTTTCTAAATTAAGCATTTGAATGTAAGCAGTTTCCACTCAAATTTGTTTGGCTTTTTTGTAATGTGTAACATTACACAGTTTCAGTTACTGAGTCCTGAGGATGTGAACAAGGAACTTGGTCATGTTCGATCCACCACCTGTATGCTCGACTCTTGCCCTTCTTGGTCTATTGTTACAACTAAGGAGAGGATTCACACTTGGGTCAAGGAGACTGTCAATGCCTCTTTGAAAGAGTGGTACCAGCCTCCTTAAAAGAGGCTGTGACTAAACCACTCCTAAAAAAGCTGAACCTGGACCCAGGGAATGTGAAGAACTATAGACGTGTCACAAATATCCCCTTCTTGGCAAGGTGTTTGAGTGGGTGGTTTTATCCAAGATAAAACAGATTGAGATCCATTTCAGTTGGGTTTCAGTCCTTGTTTTGGAAAGGAAAACTGCCTTGTTCACCCTGTGGGATGATCTTTGCTGGGAGAGAGACAGGGGGAATGTGACCCTGTTGATTCTCTTGGACCTTTCAGCAGTTTTTGACACCAGCCATGGTGTCCTTCTCGATTGTTTCCAGAAGGAGGATTTTTGCTCTGTACCCTGTTAGTTGTGCCACTGGAAAAAGTCATCTGGAGGTATGGGCCAAGATGTCATCAATATGTAGATGACACACAGCTCCACCCCTCTTTTTCATTTAACCCAGATGAAATGGTTGCCATTCTGAATCAGTGCCTGAGCTCGGTAATGGACTGACTGAGGACCAACAAACTGGGACTCAGTTCAGACAAGCTGGAGGTAATCTTGGTGGGCAGATCATCTGTCCAGTGGGAAGATTTTCAACATGTCCTGGGCACCGTCCATAACTTGGGAGTGCTCCTAGACCCAGGACTATCACTGGAGTCAGGAGTGGACTTGGTGGCTCAGAGTGCCTTCCATCAGCTACTGCTGATTTACCAGCTGCGGCCTTATCAGGACAGGCAGAGCCTGGCTATGGTTATCCATGCTCTGGGAACCTCTTGTTTGGACTGTTGTAATATACTCTTCATGGGGCTTTTAGTTTTAAGAACTAAAAGATGGTTAATTTTATATATTTATATTTTAATACTGTTATTGTTGCTGCTGTATTGGGATGGTTAACGTTTATAATTGTTGAAGTTATTCCTTGCTTAGTGTTTTAGTGCTTCTTTTATTGTATCATTATTTTATCTTGGGTATTTTATTGTTGTATATATGCTTTACTGTTTGTAAACTGCCCAGAGAGCCCTATGGGGCAGTATATAAACATGGATGGATGGATGGATGGATGGATGAATAGCTCTTAAATAAGAATTCAAGAAGTTGTCTTTAAAAATGTCCTCTCACTAATGAAAATGCCTGTGGATTTTCACCCTCCTGTAGCATTTAAGAGCATATATCTTCATTTGAGCATTCCTTGCCTGTTGAATATGTTGTCAAGAGAAATACATGAATTTGCCAGTTGTCCAGCTTTTCCATTCACATGATCATACACCAAACCTTTATTTTGGTACTTATTCCTCAAAATAAGGTTAGAGTGATCACATTACTTCCTATTAATCTACTTCTCTCGCTCCCCACCATTACTATCTCTAAAGAATATGGCAAAACTAGTATGAAAATATCATTTAGAAATTAGGGCACTTCTCTAAATGATGTGCCTGTATAAATAAGTGTCCCATTTGGAGCGTGCATTGCATCCTCCTTGGTAAAGTGTACTACTGGTAATCATGCCATATTAGAAACAGAACCAAGCACAGACCAAAAGCAAGTGTTTAGCTTCTTTGGCTTTATCTTTTGAATATTTATTTATTTCTTAAACCTTTGTTTTTCAGAGAATTGTGGCTGATAAGCAGGAGAAACGAAATCAGGAACGTCTAAAGCGGAGAGAAGAAAGGGAGAGGGAAGAAAGGGAGAAGCTAAGGAGGTAGAACTCAATTTTTGCTGCATATAGTGCATATTTGCAGTTCCTGTCACTATTTTATATGGTTTTTGCCTTGTTAGAAAATGATTCTGCCGTTTCTAGGCTGTCACTAAGGGGGAAAAAAACAAATTAAATTGAGTAACAAACTGCATAGTTAGTCTATGAAGTTCACATCCACAGTTTGGTCTCCTTTAAAAGAGGATTCATAAAAGTGAAGTCTGTAAAAAGCCACTACTCCTGAAAGTTGTGTGCCCCCTCTGGTATCTGAAAGAGTATATCTTACACCAGTTGCTGGGGAACATGGCAAGGAAGGTTCTCTTGCACTCATGCCCTGCTTGGGGGATTCTGTGGGCAGCTATAAACAGAATGCTAGACTAGATGGATCCTTGGTCTGATCCAGCATGACCTTTGTTCTTACAGCATTAAATACACCTGATGCATTTCAGTGTTAGTCTTTTCTCAGGGGCAAAATGCTCTTGAACTATTGTGAGTTTGCATTAATTAAAAATTGAATAGTTAGTTTGTTTTGGACCTGGATTAAGACTTCTGCTCAGCATTGTCTGTACATTTAACATATAAAATGCTTTGTATTAATGTCATCTTTTAAACAGTATATTATGTGAATTGACTTTTCAGCATAAAAATTCACCTTTCTTATTTTCAGATCTCGATCTCATAGCAAGAACCCCAAAAGGTAGAATGTTATTTCTTTTATACATTTTCACAAGTGGGAACCATTGATCAGGATTGCATTGTTAAGAAGCATCTGTGGATTCTTTTTCCTGCTGTTCATTTGCTGGTTGCACACCTTCCTATTTCTACAATTACCCTTTCAGAGTGCAAGTAGCCTTATCATCAGGACCTGGCAAGGTGGGGAACAGGGTGGCCTCCATAGCACCTTACAACTTATGGCTTGTTTTAGAATGGTTTCAAAGCAACATAACTTACTATTCAACACTATTACTATTTTGCTCTCCCTTGAAGTTTTAAGATATCTGGGGAGTTTTGAATTCTACTGGTTTTAGGGGTTAGGTTTAGGGGTGTTTGTTTAAACTCAGAACTTAAGTTTTTTTAGTCCTGGAAGTAATATAGAGTCTTGTTGCCTTGTCAGTGGCACACAGTGTAGGAAGTGATTTCTCTTAACTATGCTTAATCAGCTACTACAGTAGACTCCCAACTATCCGGCCTAATGTGGCGGAAGGACAGGTCGGATAACAAAAAAGCTGGATAGGCCGGAGTTCTATAAATGCTCACTTCCTACCCCACCCATACCATTAAAAACACCCTTTTTATACCAGAACTCGCTCTTACTCATATTTTCTGACTTCTTAGTACAGGCCAGTACTTTATAAATGTTATGTACTGTACTGTACGTTTTAAAAATTTATTACAGATAAAGGAAGTCCAAGGATAAAAATAATGTACACATTTTAAGATAAATTTTATAATGTCTAACATAATTGCAGGAAACATAAAATCATGTACACTGTACAGTATGAATACATACACTTTTAAAATAAACAAAACATTAACGTAAAACGTAGGCTTAATTCTTACAAAAATTATTTAAATTTGTTTTACTGTTCATTGATAAATGATTACACAAATGTGAAAAGGTAGGCCTAAGATGAAAGAGTCAAAACTGACAGTTTTTAGTTTTTGAAAAAGTCCTTTATAGATGACTGCTTCTCCCTTTTAGCCCTCTTCTGCGATGCAATGTCCCTCCACTTACGCAAGCAGATGATATCAGCTGGCGTTGCTTCCTCCTGCTCACTAATGTACTGCAGCGCTGCCTCAATTGTCTTGAACCCTTCCGAATGTGGGATAAGATTTTTCCTGTCATCTAAGGATGCCTTCTCCTCCTCCTCTTCTATTACTTCCTCCTGTGTCATCATTTCCACAATATCGTTATCAGTTATTTCATCAGCTTCGTCGTTTGCCATCCATTCTGTAATGTCCTCTGCATTGACATTGTCACAGCCTGGTACTTTTTCGAGCAACGAAACAAGTTTATCATTTTCATCTTCCACTTCGGTTTCACACACAGGTTCAAGGTTGAAATGACCATCTTCATGGTCCAAAAGAATTTTCCAAGACTTTACAAGTGATATGTTTGGAATCTCTTCCCATGCTTCGGCCAACCACCTTATGACATCTAGCATGTCAATCTTTTTCAGAGTGGTTACGCAGTCTTCATTGTTATCAATCGCTGATATCAACGAACTGAGAAGACGCCAACGATACTTTTTCTTTAGCGTTTCAAGGACGCTCTGGTCCATTGGCTGAAAAACAGCCGTCACATTGGGTGGTAAAAATAAAGCTTTGATGTCTCCATCTGTGAGTTCGTCAGTGGCAGGATGCGAAGGTGCATTGTCAAGAAGTAGTACAGCTTTTCTTGGCAAATTGTTTTCTTTCAAATGTTTTTCTACAGTCGGTACGAATTCATTTTGGAACCAGGTTTTAAAGATTTCTGAATTCATCCATGCTTTCTTTTGATGTGTGTAATATAGGGGTAGTGATTCCCGATTTTTCAGTTTTTTAAAAGCTCTAGGTTTCTTTGATTTTCCTATTAACGTAAGCTTAAGCTTGTGGTTGCCAGTTGCATTACTGCAAGCCAAGATGGTGACTCGTTCTTTGCTTTTCTTGTATCCTGGTGCAGCGGCTTCTTTTTTTGATGCAAGCATTTTTGTAGGGAGCATCTTATAATTTAAACCGGTCTCATCACAGTTGTACAACTGCTCCCCAGAAATTCCCTCCTTTTCAATAAGCTTAAAAAGGTAGTCTTTGAACAAAGGTACAGCCTCTTTATCAGCAGATAAAGCCTCCCCACTTATGGTAATCTGGTGAATACTGAATCGTTTTTTCCACCGATCTAACCATCCATCACTGGCAGTAAATTCTGAATCTTCTCCTTCTATTTGTCGCTTAAGTTGCAATGCTTTTTTCTGCAATATCGGCCCAGTAACAGGCAAGCCTTTTCCTCTTAAGTGTTCATGCCACAAAAATAAAGCTTCCTCAACTTCTTTATGCTTACCTTTCAGCATCGTTTTTCTTACTTTCATTCCACTTCCACTAGCTTGGGCAGCACACCACTTTTCAATTTCTGCTCGATTTTTCTTCCAGTCTCCAACTGTACTTTTCCCGACTCCTAAATCTGAAGCAATAGTTTTTGCCATTACCCCAGAGTCTAGTCGTTTTATAGCACGTAGTTTCTCCTCCATAGTCACTACAACCTTTTTTCGTTTATCACCCATTTCGTGATCTTTAATAAAAAAATCAGCGAAGCACACCAAACAACAATTTACTAACTTAACCAGGAACAGTGGCAAACATATTCCTCACTTGTTGACATTCAATACACAACTGATGAAGCAAAGAACAGGTAGCAGGGTGGGGGAAATCTGCGCTTTGCATGTCGCAACTTGTGGTATGCACACGGTACGTAGGAGGATTGTAGCAGACGCCCGCTTGCAACGGCTTGGCAAAGTAAATTATTCCTCATTTTATTATGGAGAATTATTATTTTTTAACTAGGCTGGATGGTCGCGAGCTGGATAGTCGGGAGTCTACTGTATTTAGAGTTTCAGCCCATAGAGACATCAGTTTCAAAGCATTTTGTTAATCATTAAGATTAGCAAACTCTTATGACAAAAATTGCTAATAAAAGACCTTGTATATATGGCAGATACAGTATATGCTGTTTCTTTCATCTAATCTCTTCAGATCTAGATCCCGTGATCGCCGTAGGCATAGATCTCGTTCCTCCTCACGTGAACGAAAGAAAAGAACTCGGTCACGGTCCCGTGAGAAACGTCACCGTCACAGATCTCGCTCTACCAGTCGCAGCAGGAGCCACAGCCACCAAAGGAGCAGGCATAGCTCTAGGGACAAGAGCAGAGAACGCAGTTCTAAGAAAAGGTAATACTTGGATCTGTCCCAGAATGTCTAAATTACAGTCTCCTGATACTTTGACATTAATGTATAAAACCTAGCACATGTGCAACTTTTTCCAAATTGAGAGTACGTTAGTAATTCTGAGTACTTTCACTTGTATTATATATAATATGCACCTCCCACATACAGAGTATACCAATAGCAAACTGAGGTATTGAGTTAGGATGGCTCTGTATAACAAAACAAGGTTACTAAGAAACAAGAGCAAATGTATCATCATCCTTCAGGAAACTCTAAGGTTTGTAAACCATAAGGTGTGTGTTAGGATGCTGAAGGTGCAGAACACATGCCTCTTCAGTATCCTAACACCCTGAGGATTGTGCATGCTCCCTGATCACAGAATATTGAATATATGAAAGGAGATGGAATGAAATACTGATAAGGAACCATCATTTCCTTCACCGACCTTCCTGGTCACTGAGGTCATCAGAAAGCATATGTCTGGAGTGTACCCTAAGGAGAGACTTCAGAGCTGCCTCTAGAGGTCAGCAGGCATCAACACTGAATTGTTTTTGGCATCTCCTGAAAACAGTTTTAATTGAGAATGCCTTCCTTATCTAACCACCCTAATTTTTTAAACTTTGTTTTTAACACATTTATTTGTTTTATCTTCTGTTCACTGCTCTGTACTTTTAGAATAAATAAACAATCCTGAAAGAAGGCATGGAACACTGAGAAAAGCACTCCACACTGCAACTTCTTATTATATATTCAGTTGTAGGAAAGAAAAATAACAGTGTAATACTGCATATGGCTACTTGGACATAACCACCATTGAATTTATTAACTTCAGCTGGCCAAGGCTGATGGGACTTACCCTCCCCTGGAGAATAGTATCGCAGCCTAAAGCTTACCGTAAAGCTTGTAGACTCCATGGTGTGCCACGCTTTTGCATCTAACACATTTTTATTGTTACCTACCCATGACTCATAACCAGGACTTTACTAATTTTCTCACACTCTTGCTTAAGTGTAGAACTCACTATCGGAACTCTTTCTTTTGGACTTTGGCTTTTTATCCTTTTATCTTCTCCATTGTCAGTTTTTAACTTCAAAGCTACTTATACAGGGACCAGTCTCCAAATCCAGGTTTATTTGTAAGCATAGGTTATCACTATGTAAGAAAATGATTTGGAGTGTTACCTTAATTCTCTTTTGTAACTTTTGAAGCATAATACTAGCAAACAGACTATAAATACAGTCCTTTAGTACTGGATTGAAGGTGACTTTTTTTGTTCTACAAATGTGCAAACCCTTACCCTGACAAATCAGTGGAGGAAAATATTAGTTTGAATTATTTTCATGGAATGTGCATGCTCTTTTTGTAGTGTGAGAATGTAGGGTGCTGCATGAGACTACTAGAAACTATTCAGTTTCAGTAGATGACCAGTAAAAACTTTGGCTTGTGCTACTATGAAAATATGTTAGGTAGCAACAGTTTGATTCTTCTCCCTGAACTTTTTTTTGAATTGGAAATAAGAATAGGTCCTTATTAGGTTAAAATTAAAAAAAACTCTTTTCTGTTGTTATTCTGTAAATGGTGCATTCTATCCCTTTTTTGCCTTATGCTTGCTAGACTGGCCTCTAATTCACACAAGTAATCACTAATTAATGTAGATTAAGATACCTTGCAATTTTTTCAGATCCTCAAAAGAAAGATCTTCCAGAGATCATGAACGTTCAAGAGACCGCAACAGAACATCACGCGACAAAGAAAGGAGCCCCAGAGAAAAGTCACCTAGAGATCGAGACTGCAAAGACAGGAAGCGTTCCTATGAAAGTGCTAATGGCCGGTCAGAAGACAGGAGAAGTTCAGAGGAGCGTGAAGCAGGGGAAATATAACTGGCTGTACATTCACTTGATTCTTTAGCTTCCTATGGAGTTGCATACTGTGGTTTAGTTTACAGTTATTCAAAGGGACACCAATGAGCAGTTTCACACACTGATACAACTAGGATAGATGTACAGTATATAAAAATGGTTATAATGAAGCCTGAATTGACCCTTTCCAATTGATGGCAACTAAAGCAGTGTCCTTTTCCCCTCCCTTCCAATAAACTTGTAAAACATATTTTCAAAGACAACAATTCCAAAAAGACAACAATTTTATGTACAAAGATGTAGATCTCAGTGTTTTATTCTCCCTTTTTCAATACAAGTTATAGTGAACAAACTATATTGTGCTCTTTGCATTGGATGCTTTCAAACCTTTATAAGCTCCTCTAATTTTGCTCCTCTTCAAACAGCAGCACTGAGTAGGTTTTAAAGGGGGTGGGGGTGGGGGTACCAAGCTTTTCTTATCACTGTAAGATTGTGTTCTCAGTTGCTTTTCAAAAGCCTAAGATGTCTGACAGTATGTTTAGATTGGGAATGTGTGCTGGAGAAAATGGAAAAATGTTTTTTTTACAGTGCCTCTTCAGACTTGGAAATTGAACAGCTGTTGCATTTTTTTTAATTTCTACTGCAACTTTGAAATCAAAGCCAGTCCCATATCTCTGTACCATTTGATTGGTGTTCAATATACTTGTTTTTTTTCCATAAGACTTTTTCTGCTTTATCTTGTGGGGTGTTAACTGCACATCCTTAATTGTAAAAAAACAAAAAATAAAACCCACAACCAGTAATAAAAAATTAACAGTTTTGTCAATGAAATAGCTGTTGTGTTCCCCACTCCTTCCTCAGAACTAAACTGCATGTTGCTAGCATCTGTGCTTTCTATCGAGTCAGATGTACCTGGAAGCTACATGGTGGTTCTTTTAATTGGAAGGTAACACTTTATGCTCATATGTATTATAAATACATTCCCATTACAGTAGAAATAAGCTGTTGGTGTGATAGAAGAATGGAAGTACTACTTAGGGAGGCTAGCTATAACAACTGAACATTTATATGGTCTTGCTCACAGAGGTTTAATCCAACCAGACAGAGCTCACATATTTACTGCTGAAGATGTTACTGCATAAACATTCTTGGCATCCTAGTATGAAGGTGTACATTGCTTTCTCTTTATCTTTCCATGTACACATGGTGCCAGTTCATACAATCAAACAGCTGACCATGGCTAAGCCTGTGGCCATTTTGAATATTCAAGCCATGCCTTGTGTTATTTGGACCCAGTTGGCAGGGGTTTTGCAAAGGTTAAACAACCTGCACATAACCCACAACCTGTGATCCTTTGCATGTGCAGTTTGTGAAAAAGTGCCTTACTAGATCATGCTAGGCTAACCTAGTTGACTGTTATCTGCAAGATGCCCTGCAAATGCTGGTGGTCAGTCAGAAATCAGCCATTGGATTGAGAAATACCTTCAGTCCAGCCCCTGCTCTAAATGTAAGGACCTCTGAAAAACAATGGGCACAATCTTACAAATACTCAAGCAGAAAAAGTTCAACTTACAGAATTCCCCAAACAACCGTGCTGGCTGGAGAATGCTGAGGAATGTAAGACTCTTTTCTGTTCAAATATGTAAAGGATAGTACTTTTTCTTTGCAATGTGACAATGTAATAGTAAGCCATCTACGGAAAAGTGACTTGCATGTCAGTCCAGTATTTTCAGGAGGACTGGGATTCTTTCCATTCATTTTTAAAAGCATGTAACTCAGAACCAGAGGGGGGGTAACTGCCTCACCTTCTAGTTAAATCTAAAATTAGTAGTACAAAAACTAACTTGTTTAAGCTCACCATCAACTTGTCTCCTTGCCATTTTGATGATAACAAGTAGGCTGTGCTACTAATTTTTGATTTTTTGGACCCATATGTTTTATACATACTTAAGGGCACAATGTAGTGATCAGAGATCATAATACTGAAGTGCTACAAAGCAAATTCTTTAATCTGGGCCAGCACACTGGGACTTGACAGTCATTCCAGTGATTAAAGTTAAATATTTAAAGTTCTGAACTTAACAGAATAGTTATAGCAGGCATTATCAGTGCTTGATTTATTTGGCTGTGCTTTGCTTAAGATGCATACTGAATTTGACCTGCATTATAGAAAGGAATTACAATGCATACATACATTTAAACATATTCATGTAGCAACTTGCACTCAGATGCTTGTTTCTAATCGCTACTGAAGTCCCCCTCGAGGTGGTTTCATATACGAGAAGCAGGAATAGCTTTCTCCCAGCCTAAGATTGTGACTTATGTATGACTTGATCTATTGTAAGTCAGAGTGCTGGCTTCTACTAAGAGTCAATACATTTATGTCTTATCCAACTAACTTCAGAATGCTATGGGATGTTTTCTTGGTTGCCATTGTGAATAACCACAGGCCTGTTTATTCCAACATCCTGTTTCCCACAGCAACCAACAAGGTGCCTCTGAGAAGTTCACAGGAGGGCCATTTCTGCTAGCAACTGCTATTGACCAGGTTGGTATAATGAAACAACTCATAGATAACAAACCATGGGTTGTTTGGGAGCAAGCTGCTTCCCTTCCACTTTCCTACACAACCCGGAGTGCTTACCCAATCCCTGGGTTGTTGTCATGACGTCCAAATGCAACACTGCGTCATTCAGGGTTAAACAACTCAGCGTTTAAACCAATGGTTTGTTCAGTCATCGCAACAAAACCATAGGATCTATGGTGTTCCTGGGTTGTTCAGGGAAGCAGAGATCATGTGTGTGGGAAGCAATGCAGCTTATATGATCAAAAATCCAATAGTTAGCCATTACATGTGAACTAGGTCATTGACAGCCATGTTGCTTCTCATCCCAGAGAGTGTATGTAGCCATCATGACTAGTAGCCACTGATTGTCTTATATTCCATGAGTGTCTGATCTCTTTCAAAGCTATTTAAATTTGTGGGCCTCACCACATTTTGTGGAACTGAATTCCATAGTTTAAACACATGTTGGGTGAAGTACTACATTTTCTCCTTAATCTCCCACAATTCTTCATTGGCTGTAGTACTAAAAATGGGAAGGAAAGACTATCAACTTTTTTCATGCTGTATCCACTTTCAGGACATAAACCAAATTTAAGATTCCTTATTTGTATTGAAGTGCTGTGATCTTTCCCTTTATTTAATCCCATGTAAGAGAACCTGAGGGCAGAATCCATTGGGGTACTTAGCCCCCACCAGTTCTCTTTTCAATCTGCAGTGCTTTTACAGTTCTAGTGCAACCCAAAACAAGCAAAAACACTCATTTTTGGTAGGAGGCAGGTTGGTAGAACTTAAAGGAGCTCCATTGACATGCCTCCCAGAAATTAATGTCTCTGCTCATTGTTGGTTTCCCTAAGGAAGCACTTAATCTCCCTTAAGTGGTGGACCCTGCACAAATAAAATTTGGGGATCCTTCCTTGCAGAAGGGAATTCATGTATTAGAACTGGCAAGGATCTAAAGTGCCCTTTGGATTCTGATCTGAGGCAGAAGTAACTCATCTAAGCCTTATACTCTATGCCCAGGTTAAGCCAACCCATGTTATATGTGTATTTTTTAGTATTTTTAATACTAAAAAGGGTACAGTTCGGTGGATATGAGTGTGAGCCCCTGAACATGGAGGCTCATATTCATCCATTGCAAAGCAGGAGGAGGAGTGGTGGAGGCAATGTTTGCCTACTTGCTCCTCCCACCTTCCATTTTCACCTGTCTAATTGGAACATTTCAGTAAAGGAGAGGAGGTGGTGGTTTCCATTCCACCCTGCTCCTTTTAGCTGCTCACCATGTTTGCTTTCCTGACACTGAAGAAAAGCCAGACAGATCTTCCATGCTGGTTACAAGCGGTGGGACACAAGAGCTTTGATTCTCAGCTTCAAGGTTTTAATTCTATCTAACCTGGGAATCTGAGCTACCCAATGGCCCCTAGACATTGTCTGAGGGGCATGGGACCATTCCCTCTATATATTTTGTGGTATTTTCTGAAACACTTGAGTAATTCTTTTTTGTACTCTGGTATGCATGGATCACTGCCTTGTGGCGAAGGGGCTTGCGTAGCTCAATGAAGCTATGAGCTATGCTGTCCACCCAAGACGGACAGGTCATAGCAGAGAGCTCTGACAAAACGTGATCCACTGGAGAAGAAAATGGCAAACCCCACTCAGTATCTTTGCCATGAAAACCCCATGGACAGTACCAAAAGGCAAAAAGATACGACGCTGAAAGATGACCCCTCAGATTGGAAGGTGTCCAATATGTTACTGGGGAGGAGCAGAGGGCTAGTACTAGTGCCAGAAAGAATGAAGCGACTGGATCAAAGCTGAAAGGACACTCGGTTGCAGATGTATCTGGTGGTGAAGGGAGAGTCTGATGCTGTAAAGATCTATACTCCATAGGAACCTGGAATGTAAGATCCATGAATCAAGGCAAGCTGGACGTAGTCAAACGAGATGACAAGACTGACCATCGACATCTTAGGAATCAGTGAACTAAAATGGACAGGAATGGGTGAATTTAATTCAGATCACCATCAGGTATTCTACTACAGGCAAGAATCCCTCAGAAGAAATGGAGTAGCATTTATAGTCAATAAAAGAGTAAGAAAAGCAGTACTGGGATACAATCTCCAAAATGACAGAATGATTTCAGTTCGAATCCAAGGCAACTGTTCAACATCACAGTAGTTCAAATCTATGCCCCAACCACTGGTGCTGAAGAGGCTGAAGTTGACTGGTTCTATGAAGGCCTACACACCTTCTAGAATTAACACCAAAAAATGATGCCCTTATCATCATGGGGGATTGGAATGCTAAAGTAGGAAGCCAAAAGATTACCAGAATAATAGGCAAGTTTGGCCTTGGAGTACAAAATGAAGCAGGGCACAGGCTGGTAGAATTTTGTCAAGAGAATACAACGGTCATAGCAAACACTCTTTTTCAACAACCCAAGAGACGACTCTGCACATGGACATCACCAGACGGTCAACACAGCAGATTGACTATGTGCTCTGCAGCCAAAGATGGAGAAGCTCTATACTGTCAGTAAAAATTAGACCAGGAGCTGACTGTGGCTCAGATCATGAGCTTCTGGTTGCAAAATTTAGGCTTAAGTTGAAGAAAGTAGGGAAAAGCACTGGACAGCTCAGGTATGACCTAAATCATATCCCTGATGAATATACAGTAGAGGTGACAAATAGATTTAAGGAATTAGATCTGATAGACAGAGTGCCTGAAGAACTATGGACGGAGGTTCGCAACACTGTACAAGAGGTAGCAACTAAAACCATCCCAAAGAAAAAGAAATGCAAGAAAGTAAAATGGCTGTCTGAGGAAGCTTTACAAATAGCTGAGGAAAGAAGGGAAGTGAAAGGCAAGGGAGAAAGAGAAAGATACACCCAATTGAATGCAAAATTCCAGAGAACAGCTAGAAGAGATAAGAATGCCTTCTTAAATGAACAGTGCAAAGAAATAGAAGAAAACAATAGAATGGGGGGACCAGAGATCTCTTCAAGAAAAGTGGAGATATGAAGGGAACGTTTCATGCAAAGATGGGCATGATAAAGGACCAAAATGGCAGGGACCTAACAGGCAGAAGAGATTAAGAAGAGGTGGCAAGATCACACAGAGGAACAATACAAGAAAGAGCTTAATGTCCCTGATAAGCACAAAGGGGTGGTCACTGACCTTGAGCCAGACATCCTGGAATGTGAAGTCAAATGGGCCTTAGGAAGTCTGAGCAACAAAAAAGCTAGTGGAGGTGACAGTATTCCAGCTGAGCTATTCAAAATCCTAAAAGACGATGCAGTAAAAGTGCTACACTCAATATGCCAGCAAACTTGGAAAACTCAACAGTGGCCACAGGATTGGAAAAGGTCAGTTTACATTCCAAGACTAAAGAAGGGCAATGCCAAAGAATATTCAAGATACCACACCATTGCACTCATTTCACATGCTAGCAAAGTTATGCTCAAAATCCTACAAGCTAGGCTCCAGCAGTATGTGGACCGAAAAATACCAGAAGTACAGGAGGGATTTTGAAGAGGCAGAGGAACTAGAGATCAAATTGCCAACATACACTGGATCATGGAGAAAGATAGGGAGTTCCAAAAAAATCTACTTCTGCTTCATTGACTATGGTAAAGCCTTTGATTGTGTGGATCGCAACAAATTGTGGCAAGTTCTTAAAGAGATGGAAGTACCAGACCATCTTATTTGTCTCTTGAGAAACCTATATGCGGGTCAAGAAGCAACAGTGAGAACTGGACACGGAACCACTGATTGGTTCAAAATTGAGAAAGGAGTTCGGCAAGACCGTATACTGTCGTCCTGCCTATTTAACTTATATGCAGAACACATGAGAAAGGCGGAGCTAGATGAATACCAGTTGGAATTAAGATTGCTGGGAGAAACATCAACAACCTCAGATATGCAGATGATACCACTCTCATGGCAGAAAGTGAAGAGGAACTAAAGAGCCTCTTGATGCGGGTGAAGGAGGAGAGTGCAAAAGTTGACTTGAAACTCAACATTAAGAAAACTAAGATCATGGCATCCGGTCCTCTCACTTCCTGGCAAATAGATGGGAAAGAAATGGAGGTAGTGACAGAGTTTATTTTCCTGGGCTCCAAGATCACCGCAGACAGGGACTGCAGCCAAGAAATTAAAAGATGCTTGCTCCTGGCAGGACAGCTATGGCAAATCTAGACAGCATACTAAAAAGAAGAGACACCACCCTGCCAACAAAACTGCGTATAGTCAAGGCTATGGTTTTCCCAGTTGCAATGTATGGTTGTGAAAGTTGGACCATAAGGAAGGCTGAGTGCCGAAGAACTGAGGCCTTTCCTTTGAACTGTGGTGCTGGAGAAGACTCCTGCGAGTCCCTTGGACTGCAAACCAGTCAGTCCTAGAGATCAACCCTGACTGCTCTTTAGAAGGACAGATTCTGAAGATGAAACTCAAATACTTTGACCACCTAATGAGAAGTAAGGACTCACTGGAGAAGAGCCTAATGCTGGGAACAACAGAGGGCCTAAGAAGAAGGGGATGGCAGAGAATGAGGTGGCTAGATGGAGTTACTGAAGCAGGCGTTATCTTAAGTGGCCTTTGGGGGATGGTGGAGGACAGGAAGGCCTGGAGGAATGTTGTCCATGGGGTCACAATGGGTCGGACACAACTTCACGACTAACAACAACAACGGTTTTGAAGCAAAATACCTCAGCTGTCCCTATTTCACCCTTTCTGTTTGGCTAAGATAAAAGTTATATAGATTTTGGGTACTATGATAAGGATTGGACTTTAAGTGTAGCAAAGAACTGAAATAACCTATTTCAGTTGTTAATTTGAGTTCTGCTATTCTGTATCAGCAGGCATGCCTTCTGTAATAAAATGATTTACAATGGATTCAGTATTAGTGGTCATACTTAAATAACCTCCCATTCTAATCTGATTTATTAGCATCCCACAAGAACATTGCATGAGAGATGATATGGGACAGCACTCCAAATAGCCCCCAGTTTTTTGCTAGGCAGTATCTGTTACTGCCAGAAGCAGTCAAGGTAGAAAGCTTGCACCAGAAGATGAGTCCTCTCAACTCAACAGCACTTGTCTACCTTCTGCTGTTCTCAGTCTGTTTTCTGCATTTATCAGTCAACATTCCATGCTGTCCCATTTTCTTTCATCATCATCCTTTTTCTGCCTTATCAGTATGTCTCTTATGAGACAATATGTCTCTTATCTTCCAGATTGTACAACAGAATTATGTACGTTTGGACAATGAATACAGAACCGATTTTTTTAGTTGCAGAGACACATCTTTGAACTCTTCCTCTTGATAATGGACTTTCATGGTTAAGACACGATCTGTTTCCTTGCTTCCTTAAAATCTCATTTGCCACCATGGAATGGCACTGTATTTGTGGCAGTCAGTTATTCTGAATCAGTAAGGCAAAAACATTCTGTAGATTATATTGGTTTTTAAAAAAATGTCTTTCCAGATATTTCTTGTACTTCTGTAATGCTCATTTCTACTAGTTGGGATGCAACAGTGTCTTTCTCTCAGTTTTCCTTTGTGCTGATAAATGCAAGAGGCTAGATGCATTTGAACCATACTGCTAGAAGCGAGCTTTAAAATACTCTGGACCAACAGACAGACGAGCGAGCCTTAGGTCAAATTAAGTCAGCCTTTCCCTAGAAGCAAAAACAGCAGCACTGAGGCTGTCAAAGTTCAGGCATATCATGGGAAGAAAATACTCACTGGAGAAGACAATAATGCTGGGGAAAGTTGAAGGCAGAAGATGAGGAAGATCAACCATCAGACGGATCAGTTCCATAAAGGGAACCACTCTTGAGAAGGGCTGTCAAGGACAGGATGCTTTGGAGGGCTTTCATTCATAGGATTGCTATAAGTTGAGAACAACAGTATATAACACAGCATCTTAGTCACTTGTAGTAAGTAAACTTGGACTGCACCTTTCCCTTTTATTAAGATGTGTTCAATAACCCCCAAATGTCATTAGACTCATTTGTCAACCCTCTTTTTACCTTAACTCCACATGTTAATTTATCATTAACAGCTATATTCCAGATTTCTTTATACCATTCACTTATTTGGATCCTGTTTCTCCTTCCAATCTTTGCTATTGCTAATCTTAATGCAATTACTAAATTTGTTATTAACTCTTAAATGTTCCATTTCTTTTCATACAATATTGACTAATGCAATTTCAAGTTCAGCTTCAATATTTGAATTCAATATTTTACTGATTTCCTTAAAAATCATTATCTGAAATGTCCGAATATTTGCACATTCCCACCACATATGGTCAAAAATCGGGTATGTAATTCCATATCTCCAACATAAATTGGAGTATTTATTATCCATATAGTATAGTTTTTCTGGTGTCAGGTACCATTTCTATATTAATTTATAAAAATGTTCTTGATTCTAGTTGACATGCTTTTAGTATTCCCTTATTTTTCCTTCCTTATCTATGTCCCTCTCTAAATCCATTTCCCATGAAAACTTGAGAAAATCATATTGGTCTTCCATGTCTAGTAAAATATTTTGAATCTCACTATTCCTCTTGTTTGCATCATGTCTTATGTTTACCTATATATAATGATCTCTTCAAATCTGGTAAGAACTCTACATGTACCATTTTTCATCTCATTGATATAAAGACTGTATTAGAACATCAAACTTGGAATAGCCTAGCAACCAAGTGGGAGTCTCTAATAGCAGAGCCCTGCTTTTCTCTTTTGCTTTACTAAGAGTTGAACTGCAAGGAGTGCAGTCCTATGCATGTTTAGACCAAAGAGATGTTCTGCAGCCCTTGGCAATCTCCAGCTAGCATTTGCCTAAATCGACAGTATCTAAATATGCAGAGATTGCCCCTGGGCAGCTCGGTGTGTGCTGCAGTTGCAATAAGCACCCATTCGTGCTTGATTCCCACCACCTTGCTGCAAAAAACACAACAGCACGTTCATATTTAAGGGCAAGCAAGGGTGGAAACTACAGAGACATGGCTTCTCATTATGTTGGAACCCAGCAAGCATAGCAAAGCTTGGTATATTTGTGCTGTGTGGAAGCACACACCACATGTTTCCTGTCATGTTGTTTGATCTTGATGGCTGACTTGTAGAAAGCCCAGCTATTTGTACCAACATGGGGACACTTTTTCTTGGAACAGGAATATAATGTGCTCGCTTGTGCTCTCTTTTCTCTCTCTTTCTCTGTCTATGAGAAAGAAAGTATTAATCTAGAAATGAGAGAAACGTATAAACTTATCCTCATTTAAGGCTAAGAGATTAGAGTAGAAATTTAAGAGTACTGAAACAGAAAAAATCCTACAATCCCCAGCATGCCTGCTGGAAGCAAGCTGGAAGCTATAGGACCTTTTTTTGGCTAAGTATGCACAGCCTTGTGCCCTTAATGCCCTAGTTTAACTGGAGGGTTGTAGAAGATTTTATAAAAGACAACTTACCTCCTTCCCACCCTATTCCAATGAAGCATTTTCAATAGGTATGTTAAACTGATGCTATTATACCAAGAATGAATTTGAACATGCTTCATAGCATATCTAGTTGTGGCTTCACCCTTACTCAACATCCAAGAAAGCAAAATGCAGCGGCAGTGGCCTAAACTGGACAGCAATGCTCTAAACCAAGAAAAAAGAAAATGCGTGCTTTGCACCACAGTGTATGAAATAATGTTCTTACATATTCCTCGTTCCTGCTGTAGAGAAAATAACCGCAAAACAATCGCGATAGAAATACTACTTGACAGTAAATTCTTCGAATTTCAAACATCACTACGGCAAGGTGCTAAACATAAAACGCTTTAACATCAGCGAGAATATGTAAATACAGCACGTAAGTAATTTACATACTCCATTATCTTTTAACTTTCTGAGCGGTTTGTCGGGCAGATCAAGGCACCCAGGCATCCCGCTAAGTAGGCGGGTCACCACAGGGACGACCTGTACCCGTTCAAAAATTCCTCTCACATTAGCAGTGAGGACCCGGGCGTCACCCCGGATCGTTATTTTCCTTACTCATAAGTTTAAGGCATAAAATACTCCTCCACCGAGCGGACGTGTTATTGAGTCCAACTACTTTACACATGAGGGTGAACAAGTAAAGGGAAAGATAAAAGGATCGTAGCAGTTCCAGAATAAAACTTGAAATACTCTTACATGTCTTACAGCTCACGAAAAAAGGGAAAAAAAGACGGATAAATGAAGAAAACACAACTTACGAGGTCCGGTGGTGTGCATGCAAATAGAAATCTTGCCGCAAGGAATTGTGGGAAGCTAGTTGCTGCCAGATTGCCAAAGCTCTAAACGCGCGTGCCCTATGATCTGAGTCGCGAGCAATTTGCAGTTGCGCGCGCAGGGGAGGAGGCAGAAGGAAGAGGGAGTAGCGTGAGACCGGAAGTAGTTGAGGCTCATGTCCGGGCTTCGGTCGTTGCGACTGATCTCCGGGCCTAGCGACAACATGGCGGACCTGTCTCTGGACGAGCTGATCAGGAAACGCGGCGTTAATGTGAATGGAAAAGGGAGGTGAGCTGAAGATGGTGGCTGGAATACAGAGTTCATGGGCTAGGGCTTTGGTATCATCGAGGGGTCCCCCGTCCGCCTCAGACTGGATCCGTGCCCTGTTCCGGGAGGTTCTGGACGAGAGCTGCACTCTGTGCTGTGATTGGCTCTCGCTCTTGTCAGTTTTAACCCACTGGAGCGTTCGGTTCTGTTGAACCATCCTGTGCTGCGAGGTGGCGTCGACAAAAGGAAGGAACCTCCAGAGTGGGGTGGGCCGCCCGAGCTCCCTGATACAAGGGCAGTATGTGGCACGAAGGCTACGGGGAAGGACTTAGTGTATGTGGGTCTGCATGGACAGCGTTTGCTCCTTCCGTCGGTCCAAACCAATGAATCTCTTAAGGGGAGGGGATAACGGCAGCCTCCGTTCCGTTTTCCCCATCCCCACATTAAGGTGTCGGGACTGACTTCTCCTGTTGCGAAGACTCCCTCACTTCATTTTAAGCATCGATGTTGGCAATTTGCCAGTAGGGGTGACCCAGTACACTTTGCTATTCTGTAATTCAAATGGTGTATCTTGCTCCTTAAGTTCTTGAGCTGCATCAATGGCAACCTGCAACAATGACCAGTGATTATTACCATGTTGCTTGTGTGCTTGAGCCAGCCTCACATCTACATCATTCAAAATGATACAGACCGTGCCTTTCATATTCAATAGCTCTCTGTTCCTAGCCTGTTATCCATTCTCTTTTCGTAGTCTCTTCATTATGTTATATTCTACTGCCTGTGCTCCTTTCTTCCTGCTCTCCAGTACAGGTTCCCCCACTCTTTGTCAGGCAGTCCCCCTTTTTATTCTACCTCAAGCACTCCGAGTACAATAGAATATTTCCTGAACCACATCTCATTTGCCCACTGCTATCCAAACCCTTTCTGTTTGTTGTTAGCTTCTACCTGCTTAGTAGTAAGAAAGTGTGCTTTCCTTGCTTCTGTTATCACTGCTCAATATTTTAGACAGCTCCACAAGGAACTCAGTGTCACTTAGAAAGTTCTCCTCCTCCTCTCCATTTTATCCTCATAACAACAGCACTCTGAAGTTGGTTAGGCTGAGAGGGTTAGGGTCACTTGGTGAGCTTCATGGTTGATTGAAGTCCAAGTCCAACATTCTGCACCCTACTGAATCCTCAACTGTCCTGTATCCAAGCTTTCATGTATATGCTTGCTGTTCTGCATATATTATGGGTGTCAGTATGCTGTTCACTGATTGTAATGAACAATAGTGTGTGGTAAATAATGGCATAGTATGTGGTAAATAATTTAATAAGTCTGTACATTAGGTATTAACTATAAATTAATGTACGAGGAAAAACTTGCAATAATGTACAGCATTTGGGTGATCTTAATTCCCTGAGCTGGGTTGGATGCTTCTAGGGTTCTGTAGTCCTCCTAGGTAATTGCTCTTTTATAAGAGTCATTTTTGAACAGTCTTGTTGTGTATTTGGGGTAACAAACAGCAATTAGTTAAAGTTTTCATACAGAGATCTTGTTCCCAAGAATGCTATAGCATGGGCAGTCATAGATAAGTGATATCATAGAGCAATATGCTTCATGGCATGATATTCAAATAACTTCTCACCTTCTGCTTATCTGCTGTAAAAACCGGAACGTACAAATTTTTAGCTATTGGCTCTGCACAGGACTGACCAAATACCTCACATTCCTAAATGTCAGCATCAGAATACTATACTCCCAAGTGAACAGTCATCTACTATAAAAATAAGAGATACATACTTGATGAGTACAAATTTCTGTGTTGTTCAGCATTCTGTTCACATAGTGGTCAGCCTATGGGGATCCCACAAGTAAGAGATTGGTGTAATAGTAGTTTCTTACTTATATTCTCTAGCAACTGGTATGCAGAGGTATATTGCCTCTGATACTGAAAGTAATAGAAGTCTTTATGAATAGTAGTCCTTGATGGACTTACTTTCCCGAATTTAACTAATTCCCCTTTAAAATTGTCCAAGTTGGTGGTAATCAGTACATTTTGTGACAGCAGTTTCATAGTTTAGCTATATGAAGTACTCCTATTTTTCTGTCACAAAAAGTCCACTACTCTATATCCTTGGGTGCTTCTGGGTTTAGAGAGGAAGGTAAACTTCTGCTTTCCCTTTTTCTACATCATGCATAATTTTATACACCTCTGCTGTGCTCTTGGTTTTTTTTCTAAGCTAATAAGCCTCAAGTGTTGCAACATCTCCTCATGGTCCAGCCCTTCATAATTTTGTTTTCTGCACCTTTTCCAATATCACACTATCCTTTTTTGAAATGTATGCAGTATTCCAGCTGTGGCTGCACCATAGAGTATGATCCTAGCACTTCTGTTTTTTATTCAACCTTTTCACATCACCTGTTTACTGAATTCATGTTTTCATTGAGCTGTCTATGACAATCCTGATCAGTCACCTTTTCTTCAGCTCTGATTTCATATTATTTTAACTTGTCTAATTTCCCATAATTTTGGCACATTGCATTGTAGCATGGACCAGACATGTTACAGACAACATGTTACAGCTTCAGTGAGCTATGGGGCCCCTAGGCACCATTTTGCAAATCAAACACTTCTGGGAATTGTCATGTCATGCAAACCAGGCATGCCTGAGATATGTGAGGGTCATTGACCTTCACAGAACCCATGCTCACCAAATATGCATGACACAAGAGCTTCCAAGTAGCAATTGCATATTCAAAATTGTAGCAACACACTCTGCATCCTCACCACTGGGCCATTATGTCATGCAAACAGCTCCACAATCTGCAAGGACAAAAGCTGGCTCAGAAATCTAAAATTCAAAGTTTGGGAGTCAGGAGAGACAAAGAGTTCACTCCTGTTTCAGCTTTGTGTCTCAGGAAAACAAGCATTCTTGCAAGTTACTTGTGTAATACTGGATTAGGTTGGTGTCTGTTTCACTTGTCTTGGCTTTCTCTACTCTTCTGTTATTAACATTGACCTCAGAATGTAAAGTTGTTCAGTTGCAGTCAACATCTGAGTCTGGAATTCATCCTCTACCTACCCACTGTCAGTGGGGTGGAGCTGTTCTGTTAGTTGTTTCTAAGTTGTTAGATGTTGCAGCTAACACTTGACATTTCTGTTCCAGACTGAACACCAGGCCAGTATTTGGAGGTATCAGATCTCGCATTGGAGTCCAACAAACTTTTCTAAGCAGGCCAACACCAAGTGTTGGCTTCCAGCGGACATTTGATGCACGTCAAAAGATTGGCCTTACTGATGCCCGACACAAAATTGGCGTGAAAGATGCCCGGGAGAAACTGCTTCAGAAAGATGCTAGGTTTAAAATCAAAGGGAAAGTGCAGGATGCACGGGAGATGCTGAATTCCCGAAAGCAGCAAAGTGTCGAAAAGGTAACCAAAGTTGTTGATGCCAGAGAGAAAATTAGTTTGAAAAGGAGCGCCCCAGCTACAACCACAGTGAACACTGTTGTGGAAACTGCAGTTCCTGCCATGAAGATCACAAAAACAATTCAGGTAGGTTATGATTACCACCCCTGCAGTTCCTGTCTGTCTGTAAGTAACTGCATGGTGAGATGGTTCCATGTATTTCAAGAAAGACCGCTGGGAAAAAGCATTAATGTAATGTCATCATAGTAATGGAAGACAAACTCATGCATGTAAATTCTGGATTTATTTTGTTTCCTAATCTGAGCTTTAATGAATAGATACCATAGTTTAACTTGCTGAATATTACTTTTGCAAGGTGAAACAATGCATGTACTTCTATACAGACTTTTAGACCAATCAAATAATATCTCAGAGGTGTAGTCTCAATTGTTTATCCGTAGGTCAGATCCTGGGGAATTCTATTCACCTTACTGAAATAATGTTTAGAAAATTTCAGCAGTGGAACTATTGGTAGTTTTCAGCTATTTTTACATATATACAGGAATTTACATTTATTATTATATGTAAATACTTTATTTGCATACATGATACTATAATTTCTAGTGTATTTCCCTCTTGGATATGGTGTAGGAAAGCTTGTATGAAGCTCAAATTTAACTGTTATGTTCAGTGAATAAAACAGTGCTTTTACAGGTTTGACATGTCTGTGCTACCTGCCTACCTTACTCAAATGTGCTATGGAAGTCGGAGAGTTTAGAAGTTATTCTGTGCTTCTAGTTGCAAGATAACTGCTGCTTCAGTCATGAAGTACAGACTGTTGCACAATAAGTCTGCCCCCTAGATCACAAAGTTGAATTGTACACCTGTTTATAGCTTTCTCACATAGAAATCTATATTGTGCATACAGAGTTTTGTGTTTGCATATGTGTGTGTAAGAATGCTTTGCTAAGCATCTTATTTCTGCCTGCTAGTGTAGAAAGAAGCCTACCCATTTTTATCTTTCCCCTTCAGCTCAGTTGATTGAGAGAGTGGAAGTATACTGACTTCATTTTGCCACTATACCTGCCAGGCACTCTGAACTTAACATACTTGGCAGGCACAGAGACAAACCATGTACTTAATTTTGCACCTTTCATAAACGAAAATGAGAGGTGCGGCAACTGCAGAGAGAAAACATGGCACTGAAAGCAGCTATTGCAGTTAAATTTTCTGCTTAAATAAAATAATCTGCTGAATTTCTAAAATGTCTGATTATAGTATCTTGCACAGTGTTTTAATTTATCCTTCCAGCAAAAGTTGCAAATATTGTAAGAGAGTGTAATAAACAGATGTTGAACCTCAGGCCCCTGGACCAAATTTGGTCCACTTGGTGTCCCAGTTCAGCTAGCTGGGGTTTCATAGTTGTTCAGTTTTAGTGATGTTGTCCTTCTGTTCTAAAAAGTTGAAATGTCTCTCCTAAGGCTTAATTACTAGTAGTAAAACCTTTAAGCTGAACTATATGGATATTTTGGCCTTATCCCCTTCTGCCTCTGCCCTATCCATCAGTGGAAGGTAGCCCTTGAAGGTTTTCCTGAGATGGAGTCTGGCTGTTGATCTGAAAACTGAATGGCCATGTTGTAGCTTTCAAGCCTTGATATGTTACAGAATTTAGCGATCCATGTGTTACTAGGACCATTGAACAAGAGCATCTCATTTCTTCATAACCTCTAATAAATTAAGGCCAGGAGGTAATACATTCTGTTACTAATGTCTTTCTTCTCCCCCACTCCCATCACAGCAGAAGACTACAACTTCATCACATACTCACCCTGCAGGTATGAAGGTCAACATTGTAAATAATCACACACACAAACAGGTACGTTTTATTCAGTAGCAAAATGGGAGATGCAGTTGTTGTAAAATGCTAGTAAGCTGGGAACATTAAATGTTTTTATGAGTTTGGCTATAGAAATTACTTAACACTTTAATTTTGAGGGGACATCTTAGGATGTCATGGCTTTCCTTATGACTATAGGACTGTCCCAATGTGTCATTGGCCCAACACATCTAGCAAGGCATATTCATCCAGGCATGGGGAGCGAGACCTGAAGACAGCAGACTTTGATTCAGTCTCTTTGTTCCTGTCAGCTCATCTCCTGTTGAGGTTACCAGACCGCTGGTAACTCTTCCCCTCTGCAATAGTGGGGGACCTTATAACATGGTCCACCCACAGAGACCAATGGATTCATATGCTTTCTGGACGAGTTGTGGGTGGGAGGTTAACGGATACAGCTAGCCCTAGTCAGGTGAAGCCCTAGTCAGTCTGTGGAATACAGGGATGAGCTCTGTGGTTGACACATTCACACACAGATAGCCTCTTTGTAGTAAAGCTCATCGAACTCCATGGTGTGCCCTGAAGCTGAGAGTGATGAAACAGAATAGGAGACTGAGTGCAGATGGAGGAAAACTCTAGTGGATGTAATCAGACTGCTTGGGGGCAGCAAGGGTGGCAAAGAAACAGCATCTCAATGCCTCTGTTTGATCCTCTGTCTCTTGCTTAGTGGAGCTTTTTAAGGTATCCAGGGCCTATTGCATGCTGGCCCTGAGAACACTGTAGACCTGTCTGAAGCCTACTGAAACATTTTGTCGTGAGGTCGTAACTCACGTCTCCAATTAACTCACACAGCAGCCAGTGGTGAAGCTAAAGACTTTTATTGCTATTCACTACAAGATTTACGATGTGACTGATAAGCTCTAATAACAGGCCCCTTTCAGTTTAGTTGCTCCTTCCTTTCTGAGCTACCTCAGGAGACCACATGGCATCAGACCTTCCTGTCTCGCCTTTCCGTTCGTGGGTGGGACAGACTTCTGTCCTGTCATCCGCCTTAAAGTCCTCCTAATTTGGGCATTTGCCAAATTCCCCGTCATGTCTTCTTGTTCTCCTGAACTCTGCTCAGCAGCTTCAGAGTCAGGGGGCGGGGGGCAACTTGTTCAGGCAGCTCAGAGCTAGGATGAGAGGAAGCTACTCTTTCAGACACCTCCCCATCAGTCTGCGGGGAGGCTATTCGCTGAGGGGCTAAGGGGTCAGGCTGTGGAGAGGTTTCTTGCTCAGCAGTCTCAGAGTCAGGCTGCAGAGGGGCCGTCTGGGCACTGGGCCTCAAATATAAGTCCCCTTTTTCTAATGCTTGACTCTCACTGTTAGCTCCTGTCTCTTCCTCACGAGTAGATGTCTCTGTCGAGCCATCAGGCATGACATTTTTGCTGGGCAATTCCAAGATAAAATCTCTTAAATCTGCTGGGACTTAAAATCTGATGTTACAGCATTTAAATCAGGTGAGGTTCCCAGAGCACAACAGGTTCAGTTTTCTTGGATGGGTTCTAGTTTGTACAGCTCAAGGACACTGACAGGGCTTGAATAATCACTCCTGTACTCATGCATCCACTACCCAGTGGATTTTTGCCCCCTTATAACAACTAGCAGAAAGGTAAAAGCCAGAATGCTCTCTTCTCCCACACATTTAATGGAATTTAACTGTAGCAGTTTTGTATTAAAATTGTTTTCAGCCCATTAAATGGTTTTAAATGTTGCATACTGGAAAAAATTATCTCATTTTTGCTATATTGTGGTTTACATTTTACAAATTATTGTGAACCACCCAGAGACCTTTGGCTGTTGGGCAAAATAATAATTAAGTACTAAAATTCCACACCAGCTGTGGTCTTGATCCTGCTTGTTATTTCCTCCCCCTCCCCACACAGCTGCCATCTGCATTTCAAAAGCCATGCATGTTTAATACCAAGGCCATTAAATGCCACAATTAAGTTGGCCCTTAGAATTTAAACTATAGGATCAGTGAGCAGCATTTGAGAAAGTTGTCATGGGCTTGTGAATGACATTTGGCATTATTCACTTGTACTATTTTGGAGTCTTTCAACAACCACTGAGTGAGATAAGAAGTCCTTTTTGTGTTTAAACATTTTCATAAAATGCAGCAAATGTCCCTCCTGTGCTTTGCTGAGATATCTGTTCAGAAAATCCAGTGGACCAGTAAGTGTCACAGTAGTGAAACAGGTGCTTATGTTCTCAGAGTTGTCAAGATATGAGAACCAAACGGAAGAATTTAACAGTTTATCGCATGCCATACAGAACACCCATTTCATACCAACAACTTGGGCTGGATTTGACATTTTTGTTTTCTCCCACATTCAAATTGTTTAACTCTCAAGTTCTTTCAATTCTGTAGATTTCCAAAAAGAAACATGCAGATTTTTATACATTTATCAAAAACAAACCAAACTGAAATTCTTACCATCTTCACCAAACAATTTCAATAGATACTTATTTCCAGCGTGGAAAACACCCTGTTGTAACTACCTGCCTGCTATATAGCTGTTACAGATGAAGAAGTTGTCAGCAAAATGAGGTGGCAGCCTTAATTTGGCACAACAAACATAGTTTAATATCCAGACAATATTTAGACAAAAGACAATCATTTAGAGGTTGAATACTTCAAAGCCCTGGCATTGGATTGATGGATCTTTTGTTTCTCCCACATTCAATTTTGCTTAAATCTGTCCTATTTAAGAAGAAAACAGCAAATAAGTTAATTATAATAATTATTATTATAATAATTTATATAATAATAAATTATTAAAATAGTGATGGGTAGTAATTTTGTTCAGCTACCAACAACCAAAAATGTCAAATCAGCCACCTGAAATTATAAGTTACTTAGTTGTTTTCTACCTGTTTTTAGTGCCTGTATGATGCAGAAGATGATGATGAAACTGTTTCTCCCCTTCCTAACAAACAGATGAAGATTACCACCACAAATAGTTTTCTGCAAAGTGCGGTAAGTGGTCTGCTTTAGTGGTCTTGCCTTCTCCACCCTACCCAATGAACATGTAGAGATGGACATGCTCATACTCTGTGTTCACACTGAATAAATACTGATAACAGTTTTATGGCACTTATATTAGTTTTGAAGTTTGTATCTATGATGTCTCCTCTCTGTTCCCTTATAATTCTGTTCCAAACAACACTGCTCCAGACAGAGTGACAGTACCCTATATTTCTGGCATAAAATGTAGTCTTTTGTCTTTAGGTATACAGTTAGTTTATCTCCTTATTGTTTGAACAAGCCAGTAATTGAATTCTTCTCTTCGCACTGAGTCTAGATTTTGTTGTAGTGTAAACGTATTCTGGTGGCATCAGCATTCTGATGGACAAAAAACACATGGAAAACCAATATGAAACCTGCACCACTATAATTTGGGAAGTATCATTACTTAAACACCTGAAACTAGTTTTTGTATGTGTGTATGTATTTATGTCCTGTCTGTTCCCAGTGATTGGGACTCAAGGTGGCTCACAATATTAAAAACTTAATTAAAAAGTCATGAAAGATCTGTTTCTTATTCCAAACTTGTTAGGATCTACATGGTAGTTAGCATCTTGTTTGCAATGGTTAAATGTGCTTTGCAGGTCACTCGCAGAATGATCCCTCTTAATTCACTGTTGCCTCCATAAGCCAGAGGCCTGGAAGGAATATGTCCTTTGATTGAATAGACTTTGTTTACTTGGATTTCCAAAAGGCTTTTGACAAAGTCCTCAGCAAAGACTCCTGAGCAGACTAAGCACTCATGGAATAAAAGGAGGGAGGAGGGAGTTCTCTTATGGATCACTAAGTGGATAAAGAACAGTAGACAGAGGGTGGAAATAAATGGCAGTTCTCCCGAATGGAGGGATGTAATCAGTGGAATTCCACATAGTTCTGTATTGGGAATTACGCTTTTCAGCCTATTCATAAATGAACTGGAATTAAGAGTAAGCAGTGAGGTGGCCAAGTTTGCTGATGACACCAAACTATATTACCATTCGCTTTAGCTACATTGTTGCAAAACCAAGTTGAACATTGTTGCAAAACCCACTGCTAAAGTGGGTCTTTGTTTCAAATCCACGTTTGAAATGGTAGTTTTGCATTTTATTACTCTGCCTTGTTTAGAAGTGCCGCATCTGTTGTTCTCCGGCCTTCTCACTTGAAATATATAACATATTCTAAACTTCTATAGTATTTTCATTAGTGGAGCTTGCAAAAGTTTTGCCTGAATAATTGGTCCTGTGAGGCGCAATCCTACCAGGATTCTGATAAGCCCTGAACTCAGAGGCTTATGGGCATCCTATAGAGTGGGAGAAGAAGCAGAAACAATCTTTGCTTTCCTGTCCTTCTGCTTTGTATTGCCACTAAATTGACTTTTTTGCCTGCCTATTCCGGAGCAACTTGGAGAGAGAAGGAGAAAAGGACTGGACAGCAATTACAGTGCCACTTATCTTGCCCTTCTCAGTCTCTTCCCTACCTCTTAAAATATTCCTTTAAAGTTTCCCTGACTTGAGAGCAGTTGGTGCAGTTCTTTCTGGCTCAGCAGCAGGAGAAGTAGGGCAGAGTTCCGATACCCAGCTCTGAGGATGGAGTGCAATCTCCAGCCCCAGATCTGAGACTTCTGAAAAGTACTCTGGTCTCTCAGAAGCTGTATAGAGGTCGTAGGGTTGCTCCTCCCTTCCTTCCTTCCTTCCTTCCTTCCTTCCTTCCTTCCTTCCTTCCTTCCTTCAGGTACTTGATTCTGTAGTTGACTTTTTGAAATTTTTAGCAGTATTTTAACACTACTTGTTATTAGAAGGCTGCTGAATTTGGCTACTCCATTATACTAAATTATACCACATTAATTTAATATCCTAAAGTTGACAAGCAGTTCTGCTGGATACGCTGTACTCCACTAACTATAATGCTACTGCAGTATTTCTGGGGGCGGGAATCCCTGTTCCATTCTATCTTAAAACTTGAAATATGCTATTTCTATGAAAAATACAAAACTGTTTCACCTTTCAGAATGCAAGTCTTTCAAAATGCAAGTACTTCAGAGCCAGATTACCATTATCTTGCTTAAACAAATATCAGAGGGAATTTTCTAATACATCCTGGAATGCATTAGCTGACCACCAGTAGGTGGTTGAATAGCTACAAGTCTTTCCTACATCACATTGGCTTTGGTTCCTTGGATTGAACCTTTCTGGGATAAGAATTTGTGCTGATTGACTACTGCAGCTTTAAGCAGCGATTCTGGCACTTGCAACATCCAAGGATTTTTATTCACTGTTTATGTAGGCTGGGCTCAGTGGCAACAAGTTCTCTTTATCAAAGACAGTTCCCCTCACAAAAGTGGTCCAGAATGATGCCTATACAGCACCCCCAGCTCCACCCTCCCCTATCCGGACAAAGGCCCTAACAAACATGTCCCGAACTCTGGTGACCAAGGAAGAGCCTCCTAAAGAGCCAGCACCAGTTGAGGTGAGTCAGTAACAGAAAAGAAATCCTGCTTATTTCAGTCTTGTGTTTTTCTGTTGTACCTCCTTCAACTATCTCCATGTGACCTGACCTTGTCTTTGCAGTTGGCTTTCAGCCCATTAGAAGGTACTAAGATGACTGTGAATAATTTGCATCCTCGAGTTACAGAGGAGGACATTGTTGTGAGTACTGTATATTGCTGAGTTTGGGGATTACTATGTTTCCATGTTGTTCCTAGTGGGTAAAATAGCATGGGTCCTGTGCTTTCTCTGGAGAGTCTGGGAGCTTTTAGCTGGCTACAGTATGAGCCTACCTACCTGTCTGCATAAGTTCCAAGTGCTCCAGCTATGTTCAGGCAACTGAATGTTTTATAGACAGGAAGTATATAAGACATATAACTGTTTAGTAGTTGGACGGGATATAAAAGCTTTAAATAAGTAAGTAGACCAGCATGTCCAAGGAGAACATGTGCCTAAACTTGTTTTTTTCTGGAAGGTCTAGAATAAAGTGTTTAAACTTGACATAGTGGGAAGGTTTCTAAAGTTTATGGAAGCTGGAACACTGCACAGACAATGCTTTGATAACAGCTGTACTGGCACCTATTTTTGCTCCCTCCTTAACTTCTTATTCCCCCTTTGATTCTTGCTGGAAAAACATTGAGAACTTTGGATTCTTAAAGTGTGGCTTTGGATATACTAGAGTTCCCACTTTTACAGATAAATGTGACATTAGGAATGTAAGAACTGTATACAGTGCACAAATAATTACTGGAATTTGCTGCCAAACAATGAGATGATGACTGCTGGCTTAAATGGCTTTTAAAAGGGCATAAGCATATTAATAGAGAATGGTTCTATTAACTCTGAAAAGCTACATAGAGTGTCCATGTTCAGAAGCCAACTACCTAAAGATATCTGTTAGAAACAGAAAATCTGCTGCACCAGAGTACAGCTCTGTGATCAAAACCTACTACATTTTACCCATTCCACAGGAGTTGTTCTGTGTGTGTGGTGCCCTGAAGCGTGCCCGTCTAGTACATCCTGGAATGGCTGAAGTGGTGTTTGTGAAAAAGGAAGATGCTATCACTGCATATAAGAAATATAACAACAGATGCCTCGACGGTAAGAGTGAGCCTCATGTACAAGGCAGAGGTATTTTGCTCCATTGAAGATCTTAGATAGTGCTGCAAATGTATGTTCTATTACTGGGAAGCCAAGAAAAGTTGTTATTTGCTACTCCTGCAAATAATTATTTGCTCATAGTTCACAAGGACTATTACTGTAGCAGAGATCTGGCATACAGCCTCAGAAATTGCATAGAATGGGCAGAGGTGGTGCAGTCACACAGAGAGATATGAACTTGACCTATAAAAGCTGAGTACACAACAAATGTCTGAGAATGAACGTCATTGAGAACTGATGGAAAATTCAGTGTTCCAGAGTTTGTGCAACTAGTTGTTGCCATTGTCCATAAAAGATGCTTTCAGAATAGAGAGATAACAGGGATGCATGGAACTAAACCCTCCAGTGCCTGCTGGTTATCTACCTGCCAGATCTCGCTCCATTTAAGTTCACTGGTACCAAAGGGTTCATCACTTCCTCCATGCACACTCTTTCTCATTCTTTAAATTTTACCCTGCCCACCTACTGTTTATCCAATTGGAACAGACAAATTTGCTGCTGTAATACATAGTTTGGTGCTCAGATTAAAGCGATGCTAGCTGCAACTGAAGTTAGTTTGAATTTATTCCAGTTAGAACTGGCCAGTTGTCCATCTTCTGTGGTACTCTGTGTTCTTACAGTACTACCAAGATGCTACAGGGTCAGCTGTCTCTTAGGTGAATTGTTTTACTGATTTCTGTTTTAAGAGTCAATTTTTCATTTCTATTATTACAAATATAACCAGCAATTATGCTGTATTTCAAACATTTTTGGGAAACCAACGTTTATTGAATGTAATGCTTTGTCATAATGTTACTTTTTCTAAAACAACTTATATTAAAATAAATTATATATAAGTACAAAAATTTGTTAATGAAGTGTTTCAGCTAATTATTTACCTTCCTGTTACAAAAAGGCAAAGGTTTTTTGTATGTAAGTACTTCTGCCACTGAATAAAAGTGATCTAATGAATGCAAGATATATGATTTGCATTGCTTTACCTGCACAGTCCCATTTGAAATGGATCAGCCAAGTTCCATTTGGTTTAGATGAACACTTATTGCTGATTGCCCTCTTGCTTCTTGAAATGGTTGTGGTTGTGGCATAGAAGGAAAAATGGCCTAACACCCATAATAAGAGTGATTGAATATAGTACAGTACCTGAATCCATAGATTTACATCTTTCTAAATTATAAGTTTAATTCCATTTGTTTCTCTCTGCCAGGCCAACCAATGAAATGTAATCTTCATTTAAATGGAAATATCATCACATCAGACCAACCCATCTTACTGTAAGTGTTTATGGGCTTGTATTCAGAAAACTGTACTGAGAGATTTGACTCTGGGCAAGATGCCATAGAATTCTTGCACACAAGCCAGGTAGTAAAGTAAGATTTGCTGAAATGGGGATTGAAGCCTCTCTACCCATTTCTTCTGTTAAAATATCTCTTAACAGCTACACAGATTTTCAACAGCATGCACCACTGCTGCACTTCCAGCTAAACATGACAGTATGTTTCTCCCAGCCCATCAGCTTGATAACTATTGGTTTGACAATGCCATTTTATCCTTCAGCATCTGTAGGTAGTTGAGTTTCCTGAGGTTCCCTGTATTGTTCTCCCTTTTCCTCTCCTTGCCTTTGTACAGTGTAAAAATGCTTAAAGGTATTCTTAGCTGAAGCTTGCTATCCATTGCTATCAATGGAAATTGTTGAAATGAGTAAACTCAGTGTTTGACTCAGAGTTTCTTCTGTGAAGAGGTTAAATACTGTCTCTCTTGACATTCTTCCTAGTCGACTGAGTGACACCCCTTCAGTGAGGAAGGAAGGTGAACCACGTCGAACAAGCACAGGAGCTTCATCAAATCCACAAGCCGAAGTGGATCCTGATACTATCTTGAAGGCTCTTTTCAAATCCTCGGGTACCTCCACCTCTGTGCAGCCTACAGAGTTCAAAATCAAACTTTGAGAAGTGGAGGCAAAGAGTGGACTGGAAAATTTGTTGAGTGTGGGAAATGGGGAGACAAGTACGGAGACACAAATTGTGTTTGACCGTACTGAAATCTTTGTTTTTCTACAATTACTACCTTCCTGTACAGTAGTGTTCTCCCTAATGTGTGTTCTGTTTTCATAGTTGGAGTTTTTGTCCGCATATTTCTAATGGAATAATCTTCCCTTCCTCCAGTGAGATATGTATTGCCAAGCTTAGACCATGTAACTCCTTCCTTTGCCCCCACCAGTCAACCCCCAGGCAGTATCTAGGTGGTAAAACCTGAGAAAGGGTGTGAAAAGTATCTTTTAGGGCTTTCATCCTTTGAATAAGAGAGTCCCTTTTGCTTTTTACTGATGATAAACTACATTTCATTTCAATGCAACTACATCTGGGGCTTAGGCCAGGTATAATACTCTATCCCCGTGCATTTGATAAGGCTAGCTGTTCTAACATTCTAAAATTAGTGAAGGAGAAGCCACAAATATTGTTCATCTAGTAGCTGATGGAAAGGATGGTAAAGGCAATGGGAATATGTACAGGTATAGGAATATAGTATATCCTATACTTTATCTCTTTCATTATACCATGGTGATAAATTGCTAGTGTATTGCTGAGGAATTGGCCCTAGCAGTGGTATGAACTTGAGTCCAGCTTGTTTCACAGATGCATGCTCTCTCCATGAGAATGCATGGGCTTTGTCTGGACAACTATACAATGTTTCTCTTCATTTTCTAGCATCTATATTATGCTGATCCCTAGCCTTTTACAATGAAATTGTATATTAGGGAGGAAAACATTTCTAGTTTCTCCCAGTTTTATTTAATAGAAAGGAGGGCAAACTACCACTCTCACATGGTGTTTTACAAGCATTTAAGTGAGCAGAGGCCCTTGGTTTGCCAGTCTTCATAAAACTGCAATCACGTCTATGTTATGCTGCACCTGGACCTTACTGAGCAATAGTGGCACCACAGCAGATTACATTGATGGACCTGTTGGAGCTATTCCAACAGCATCTCTCACAGTTTTCCTCTATGACCTTCCCTCATCCTTCAACAAAGGTTACTTACTGTAGTTGGAGGTTGGTCTAGACACAAATAATACGACAGACAAACCCCACCATCTGCTTTTAAGAAATTATCAATAGCAATAGCTTCACCTTTCAGCTCTGAACTGTGCTTGGGCAAAATGCTGCTGCCATGCAGCCGTGTTGCATATTTTTCTGTACTGAAAAGTGGTGAATAGCTTTGTGTTGATACAGAGGGGCATCTACATACCAGAACAGAAAGGGAGGTGGGAAACACAAGGGGGTTCCTCTAGAAAAGCTGGGATGATGCAGTTGTCCATGTTGAACTTTCTTTGACAGGCCCATCTTTGCTTAGAAACAAAGACCACCCTTTTGCTAGCACCATGTTAACCCAGTGGTGAAAATGGAAAACTGGCAGTTGTAGTTACTTGATACTAAATCAAAAGACTGACAGCTCCGGACTGTGCTTGAGGGCTTCAGTTTTTATTCTTTCAGCTGTAAGATATAAGCAATTCTGTAAAATCTTGTAGAAACTTCTGTTCAATTGATTCTACTTTCCTGTTTTTCATTTTGTAACATCTCTTAGTTTGATCTAGGATGGTCACACCAGTTACGCCATGCTGTAACCCTTCCCAACTCAGAAGGAGTTCTATTCCTGGTGGGAGTTGTTAATCTGGATTACAAATTCCGGACTGATCATAATTTCACCATTACTGGGAAAATGTGGTTGTGAACTGCAGATACTTTTTTGTGTGCAGAACTGCTACTCCCTGTACCCATGTTTCATTAGCAGCAGTGGTTGGTTACAGGGGAAGGGAAGGTTGGGGCTGGAGGACACTATGTATGTTTCTGAATAAACATTTGTTATACTGAGATGATTTTCCCCCGTTTCTTTAACACTAGAAAGAAATCAACAAATAAGGCAGTGGAGCAGGGTTACTGACTTTGAAGGAATTAACATTTGACCAAATATCAGAATGAAAAAAGAGCTTTCCCTGAACTTAACAACCTGTGGAGGCTGTCTGAATGCTTTCTCGTCGATGGAGGAAATGCTACTCCCAAAACAGGGAAAGCATGTCACAGTAAGAGGGTTCAGAACAGCCTTCTCCACAACACTTTGTTTTATGTGCAGGGAAGTTCAGTGTGGAGGATATTTAAAAAGGCATAAAATAATGATGTCTGTGTTATTTAACTCTTCTTTATAAGATGGAGCAGTCTGTTTTGCATGACTACACTTTTAACTCCATGCACTGAAAGGCATTTTCACAGGGCTACCATATGCTTATTTTACTTATCAGAAATGCTCTATGGAAGCTCTAAGACACAGACATTTTATGACTCTTTGACTGAAGGATACTCAAATCTTGTAAAAAATACATTTATAATTATTTTGAGCAAGGGAAAGGAGGACTTTCAAAATTCAAACCAGTGGCTGTACAGAATGTCTGTTTTAGGCAAAACTTTGGCTAAATCCTAAAGGTAACTAAACTACATATGTGATTACTATTGTGCCCTAGACACCACACTAGGGTGTTGATATTTAACCCTAACTGTTGAACAACTTTGTACCTGAACTTAGCATTTCTGTATTTGCCAGCCTGCACCACAGAGTTGATTACAAAGAGCACCCTTATCTTGAAAAAGGACCAGTTGGTTATAAACTTTCATCCCTGCAGCTGCACAGTATTAACAAAGCTCTGGAGCAACAATGCATTTCCAAGCAAAATAACCGGAGGTAAAACTTTTTAGAAGAATAGTAATTTGTGCTCAACTATTCACCTGAAAGTGACATAGTCAATAGTATTCACACAGTGTTCTGGAAACTGCTGGTACTTCTAGTTAATGTAAAGACATGAACGGAACAAAGCTGGGAGGGGGGGTTGTTTGTTTTTTGCTGTGCTGAGAATTTTTTTTGAAAAGTAAATGTATGCACCTATATACGCTAAAACACAGGTACTAAGTTAAAAGCTTAAATTCTCATCAGAGACTTTGTGCTTAGAATGCTAGCATTTTGCTCTCAGATAACAAATCATGACTGAGCCAGCAGTTTTGCATATTTTCTTCTGTTCAAATGATTCTGACTGTCTGCTTATGGGAACAAACCACGGCACAAACCACTGCAGAATTAATTGCAGGAACCTGTTTCCAGAACTTAACTGTGGACATCAAGCACAATGTTCCCAGTATGACTAACCATCTCGTGTGACTAACCTGATTGATGGTACATACCATTTTAGGACCGAAGACTCTAATTCTATGTCCCCCTATCCCGGGAGTCATGCCCGCCTTACCTCTCAACACTCGTGCATTATAGGAGGGTATACAACCGGGCTGCCCGCGATTGTGCTACTACTCTCCATCACCCCTAGCCGCTGACCATGCTGGTTGAGCTAATGGGTGTTTTAGCCGAAAACCTTTAGCAAGTGCCGGATGGTCTACCTGTTCTAATTTGAAGGCTAAAAACTGAAGAGAGTTTCTCACCAAATCTGAATCTCGTTTCCTAGGAACTTGGCTCCCACCCACTCCTCTATCGGGAAACTGCAGCTCCCAGGAGCCTTTGCGGTAAACAGTAGATGACGAAAATGTGACGTAACTTCCTGCTCGGAACGTAAGATGGCGACTGCTGCGAGGCAACGTGTGAGCGATGTAGTGCTTGGCGCACATTTAGGATACACGGGTGAGCGGAGTAGGGCTGGAGGTGGGGCAGTCATTGTTCCTCGGGGCCGGAGCGGAGAATCCCCGGGGCGAGGGAGCAGGAGGCCTGATCGTTTGGGGCGGGCTCGCTCTTTCCTGCCCGCCTCGGCGCTCGAGCGGCGTCCTGCGCCTAGTTTCTGTAAGGCTGTTCTCAGTGAGCTGTTAAACAAGAAAACCGTGTCGCGCCTTAAGCAAATTTATCACTCGTCCTTCTCATCGTGTTGTTTTCCTCTTCCAGTGGAAGGGAGAACTGCCCATTGAAATACGGGGAAATCCAACATTCCGGGTTTCTTCAAAATGCCCTCATCCCCGAAGACATGGTAACAGCAAAACGTATTAGCAGCAAAGGTCCAAGTCATTGTTCTGTAGAACTCGGATCCTTTGGGAGTTTTATTTATTAGTTTATCCCGAATTCTAGGCATCTGCCAGAGACTGAACACTTATTTGTCCTCGGAGGATGACGGAGGGAGCAATTAATCTGACCTCTAATGCAACCTGATTGGCTTGTATAGGGCTTTTCAGCTGGAATGCTGAACAAGAATCAGCCTACATTTGAACTGTGAAATTAACAGTGAACTTGGTTGCCACACTCTTTTAGCGGGAACTCTAGCAACAGTGGACTATATTGCAAGTGTGTACAATGATTCTCTCAGTCTCAGCCATCCTGCAGTATTCAGCGTGAACCACACTGCAGGGCTCTTCTGAGCCACTCTGCCACTGCAACCCTTCTCCAGCCTGCAATATGAGGATAATGAAGTGTATTTGCATGGGCAGGTCATTTTCTAAATACCAAAAACTAAATAAGTAAACCTGGGCATGAATAAGAACTGAATTGGAAAGAAAGCTCTCTTCTTTTGCTACTACCTTTTGTTTGGGGTAGATTAGATCCAATCCATAGTTACATTAGAATTCTTCTTTGATGTCTGTGGATGATGTTCACTAAACTAGCTGCTCAGGAAGAACCAGGAACTGTTGTGCTGTTATACTGAGATGGTCTTTTCCATCTCATGGTGGTAAAACTGCTTCTAACTCTGAATTAAAAAGGCAAGTAAGATTGCACATAATGGAGTTTGTTTATTTTTAGCTTTGTACATTCATGTACCATTATTCAGCTGAATGACAGTTTATGTAAAAACAACTGCCACCAACCCAATACCAATAAAATTAGCATGGAATGTTCCTCAACACCAAAATGCCCCAACACCCACATTCCTTCATATAGAAGATGATGGAGAAAAAATACAGTACCTTTCCATGGACCCTACGTGGAAGGCTGAAGAGGGTGACAGGATTGGCCTGGAGTATTCAACCATGAAAAGTTCTACCTGCAGCCTAAAAGTAGGACACCACAGACAGTTTCGACTTAATTAGGAGCAAAGCTAGATGTGCAGAGGGAACCATATTTTAGTTCACATGTCTGCCTAGTTCATTTAAGATACAAGGGAGAGGTCAATATCTTAAAACAAAAAATGTGTTCTAATGAAGGGAATTACACTTTCCCTCTGCTTTTCCTAACCATATCCTGTTGCCTCAGATACTTTTGTTCCTGGCCTGTTCTGATCTTGGCAACCAGGTTGAAGAAGGAAATATTCTGAAGCAGTATAGGTTGGTGCAATATGGGAAGCTTCCACTCAGCTTTTGTCATAAAAAGTAGACCCACTCTTACCTCCCCTAGTCATGTATAGAAATGTCAATACACAAATGTCACATCTAGTTTGGACTGGAGTACCAGATCTTGGTGTCGTGGTTCTTCTGCATCGTTCAGGAGAGTGTATTCCAAAACATTCCCATAAGTTTGCAGGAATTTTCTTTAGACGATTTTGCATTTCTGAATATCCAGGATAACTGGATTTTACAGAGAGATGGTAAAGTAGTAGTCTGGTTGCAGGGGGGCAACTGTGTTTGTTAAATTGGCTGATTAGTATGGATGGTGTCTGCAGGTGGTGGTTGTTGCTATCACAGTGTACTTTGGGATATAGTCCTTGCTGAAGTTCTTTGATAATGAAGTATTCTTTCTTTTAGTGATTCCAGTCAAATTTTCTGAAAAGCATCAGTCACCTCATTACCTGTATGTGAAGGAGCACAAAGTCAGAGAGGACACAGATCCTAACAGGCCTCAAAACCGCACTCTTTTTGTCTTGAATGTTCCACCATATTGTACAGAGGTGAGCATATTTAGAGCTGTAAAAAGGTTACAATTATTCCTAAGATACAGTAATCTTACGAGCAGGAGAGCTTGAGTCTTACCTGTGTTCTGGTTTTGAGAAAAGTAACTAAAATGTTCCTTGTTGCTTTTTGTAAAAGCATATGTTTGAGGTAACAAACATACACAGTTCATAACTTGTGGGATGTAGATCCCTGTTTCCTGGAAAACCTTGGATTGCCTTTGTCATTCAATCAATGAACTGCAGTCTTGATTGACCAAGTTACTTGGGATAGTTGTAGTATAACTTTGTAGAGGACCAGGATACTTTTGTTTCCATGGGAACTCTAGTAGTTAATTGTCTTTGGAATGCAATCGACAAGAGAATGAAATCTGAAGCAGGAAGTCTTCATTCCAGGTTTCATCGTAGTCAGACTTGTTGTTATCCCATTTCTTTTGTCTTGCATGAAACCTGAGGTGGCATACCTAGTCCTCCACACCATTTTATCATTACAATCATAATCCTGTGAGGTAAGCTAGGCTGAGAGAGAGAGACTGACCCAAAGCCACCCAGTGAGCTTCATGGCTGAGTGGGGACTAGAATTTGGATTTCCCAAGTCCTGCACTTTAAGCAATATGCCTCTCTGACTCTTAGTTAGCTTTAGGTAAGCCGCTATTGTTCTGTCTGAGTTTTTCATGCATATGAAATATAGAAATAATCATTCTAGCTTGTGGTATATCTATTTATATATTATAGAATGCCTCTTCAATAACCAGGAATTGTGCTGAATTTTAATATTCTTGCTTGAAGGAATGTTTGTCAAGACTGTTCTCCGGCTTCTGCTCTGTACAGTCTGTGGAGATGTGTGAAAAGCCAAGGCTGGGCGAAAAAAGAGAAGCACCCAAGTCCAAGTTCTTCCATTCTAAGAGACCTTTGGTAAATCAAGAACGTTGAGCAGGGGTGGGAAAAAGCAGAGTTATCACCATTTCACAACAAGGAAGGGAGTACCCTTAAGAAGCACCAAAGCAAAGACTTCATGACTATCCTTCTCTTACATACTCATGGGCTTCTTTAAGACAAGTCTGTAAGTGGTTGCTTGTCTGTGTATCCGAGATAAAGAACTGCATGGCAGAGAACTACCAGATTGGCTCAGACGTGACCTCTCCCCTTTCCTAAGCACTATAATGGAAATAGTGTTTTAACAACAGAGTGGGGAAAACAGAACATGCACTGCCTACAGCATCCACGCCATGATTTTGTGTCCAGCTCTGAAAGATACACATGGATCTCTTTCTTTCTCTTCCCTTGTACCCCCACCCCAGTCCCCATTAAAAATCCAGCTGCATGCATTGAGCTGAGCTGTGGAGGAGCCTGCATGGCGTGTGCACTCTCTGTGTCTCTCAAAAGAGCCAGTCTGTACAAGAGACGGGTCTGACCTTCAGGGGGAGGAGGTACAAGATGAAGACAACAGAGCAGCCAATAAGAGCAAGGGGTATTTGACTGCCACCTTGTGCTTTTCTTTATGCATATGCAAATAAAGCCAGGCCATAATAGTCAATTTTGTTTCCTAGGGCTTCCAGGTTGCTTATGTTGTGTTCAAGAGTCCTGCTGGGGTAAAGGCTGCCCAGTCCTTATCAACACAAGAGCCCCTTGTGATCTCTTCAGACAGACATCCCCTCCAAACTGGCATTCATAGTAAGTAAATCACAGATGCCTAGAATTCCCCCCTTTTTCCCAAATCTGGCAAAAAGGTGTGTAGGGATTTCATTTTTGGCTGAACGTAGTACACACTGACAGGTCTTGGACAGATCAGGAGAAGACCCGAGTTCAACTTTCCATTTGGCCATGTTCACTTACCTTTGGTCCTTCATCATCTCTTACGTTAACTTCTCTCATAGAACTGCTGCAGTGGCAGGGTGGAATGGAGCGAGACAGTGTGAACTCTTTAGAGAAAATAGATTGGGATACAAAGAAATAAAATACTGGTGTCAGCCAACTTGGGTGCTCCAGTCTCAACTATATTAGTTTCCTCATCCTATTTCTTTTTTAAAATTCTCTCTGTTCTAGGCATATTATTTAACCTGTTCTTACCCAAATATAAGGACAGACTTTTTCTCTCTCCCATTCTCATCCACTGCCATTACTAAAACCAAGCAAGAGAATAAGGGACAACATTGGCAAACAACCCAGTAATCCTGACAGCAAGTTTTGAAGCATTGTCAAGGTCTGCAACTCTGAGAAGCGAATACAGCACTACGATTCCTGTCTTGCCTTATGCTGTGATGTGTCAGGGAATGCCTTAACAGGGAATGCCTTAAGAATAGTGGCAAACTGAGAATAGAGGAAATCAAAACTTACTTTAAGGAGACAGGACCTTTGTTGTAGGATTGAATTCCATTGCCAGGCAATAGGCTTGTGCAATAGCATTGGTATTTCTTAATTATACTGACGATTAAAACACCTACCAACACATCACTGCTCACTAGCATGAGAGTAAAGATGTTCACATAAGGTGTGATACCTACAAATAGTAGTAATTAAGCTTCTAAATCTTTCTCTTTCCTTCCTCACTGCTTTCTTTTTTGAGTTCATACAATTCAGCCATGATATGGAGTGTATGAAGAAGTCTTGGGTTACTAGAGGGTTGCCCTTACCTTTTTGCCTTGATAGTTATTCCACTTCCCAAGTAATCGCTTTTTTCCCTATCTCAGAATGGATTGCCAGGTATGCAGCTTCAATTGTGGATCCTGCTGAGCTGAAGGCAGAAGTGGATGCCTTCATGCAAGCCTATGACCAAAAGGTTGCAAAGGTATGGACTGCTGTAGATGTAACGGTATGAACAAAGTATGCAGTTCTCTGTAAGTGTCCTTTCAGTCCAGCTTCTCCTGTATGGGTTGGTTTTAGTTGTGGCTGGACAGAGAGCCAGTAAGGTGTAGGGAATCAGAACTGAGACCCCCCCACCCCAACTCCACCACAAAGCCTTGGGCCAGTCCATCTAACTTGCTCTATCCTGCATCACCATTTTTAATGAGAAGAAATTTGATAAGGAATACCATTTTTGCCATGCTTTGTTCCTTGACTGGAATTGTAAGATATAATGTAATAAACACAAAGCTATAATAGTGAAATCTTGTTGGCAGGCATAATGGAATTTTTTTCATTCATTCATTCATTCATTCATTCATTCATTCATTCATTCATTTATTTTTGGATTTATATCCTGCCTTTTTCCTACAAAGGGCTCAAGGCAGCTTACATCATTCTCCTCCTCCATCTTATCCCCACAATAACCCTGTAAGGTAGGGTGGGCTGAGAGTCTGTGACTGGCCCAAAGTCACCCAGTTGGCTCCATGGCTGAGCAGGGACTAGAACCCAGGTCATCTGAGTCCCAGTCCCAGCTCTTAACCACTACGCCAGACTGGCACAATATACAATTGCTGACACTTGGCTTCATCAGGATCATTTTTTTTCGAGTAAGGGCTGTTTGGAGGATCATATCCCCCATGTGTCCTAGCGAACAGTGCAGTCCTGCTTACATCAGCAAGGCTGTTTCTGGCCATTTTGCATGTGGCAAAGGGCCTGGGACTCAGCCCTTCACTCAAGGGCTGTGAAGTTCAGGCAGAGTGTCCCGTGCGTAACAACAGTGTTTCTGAATTAAGAAAGCAACTGTGAAATCAAATAGCCATTTTTAATAGCTTGAACTGCCCTGGTCTTGTCTCTATTGTCTTCCCATTTTCCTTTTACTGACATAGGAAGAAGCCAAGGCTGAGGAAGAAGATGGTGTCCCAGATGAGGAGGGATGGGTGAAAGTGACAAGGAAAGGTCGAAGGCCTGGAATCCCATGGACAGAAGCAGCCAACTTGCGAGCACTGGAGAAGGAGAAACGCAAGAGAGCATGCAAGGAATTGCTTAACTTCTATGCATGGCAGCATCGTGAGACTAAGAGAGAACGTGAGTGATTGACTGTCCTGCTTCAGTGGGAGCTGAGGCTGGGAAATGTTAGTGGATAGGAGTTGCTGTCTTCTGATTAGTATTTTTTCAGTGGAGTTAAATCATTGGCCACTTGTAGAAGTTTTTAAAGTTCCAGTGTTCTGTTTCAACAATGGAATTTTCTGCCTACTTACTTGCTCAGGACATGTGTATCTACACGTCTGTAAACTGCATCTTCTGTGTCCAGAGAGTAAACTTTAGTAACTTCAGATTGCTTAATCTAGATAGCACCCTTGTATTTAGGAGACAACAGGAATGACTGTAGCTTTTCCAGAAACTAGGTTTTATTGAGAAAGTATACTAAAACAGCAGTTTAATTCTTAACTATGAAGGCTGTCCTAGAGATAGGAATGGAATAGAAAGTGATGTTACAGTGAAGCAGTGGATATCTTCAGTTTCTAGGAGAGGGAAGAAGGGGAATTGCAGTGAGAATTATTTAAAAAAAACTGACCAAAGGGTGGGACTGTGAGAGTGCAGTGATCCTTAGTCCTAGGGAGACTTCAGAAAGATCATAAAAAACTTCAGCTGTGACAAGATTTTATTGGACTGAATCTACCAAAATCAGGAGGGCAGAAAAAGAAGACTTAAAGCTGGAATTTCAGACTAAGTTAGGTTATTGTTAGATTAAGGCTGTTTTCTGGAACTACCCTTACATCCAGGGGTTTGGAAGAATGAGCTACCTAGCTAGGGGCATCTAAAACTTAAGAGTGTCTGCCAGCAAAGTTCACTAAGGGCACACTTGAAGGATTGTGGGAAACACATTGAGGTGATGGCTTCTGAAGCTGTCATAGTCTTTAATTAAAAGTGAAAAAATCATAAAGGAATAGCATGGTCCTGGAAAAGCAATTTTGTTCCTGTTTAACAAAGAAGAGTCTAGCTTTTAGGTGGAGTTCAAACTGCTTCTTCTAAAGGACTCCTGAAATCTTAGAGTTCATCATAGCCAATTGATAAGAGATGCAGTGAACTATCCATAGTTTGAAATGGAGGGAGAAACAACCCAGAGTTTTAACCAAACAACTCAGAGATCTGGGTTCACATACCATGATAAATCAAAAGCATGATTTGTTTACCAAAGCAGAAATACAGAGGCAGCAAATGCACAGAAAGCAATGTGAGCATAGAAAGCAATTTGCCTGTTGTGTAGCTTAGCCAGGGTTTGTGATGTGAACTCCATTAAATGTGTAAATTAGGTGGCTGAATAATGCTGTTCAACAAGGTTATATTTGTTAATTCTAGACACTTTTGTATAAAACAGCTGTTCAAAGCATGAAATAAGGATACATTTTTCATAAGGCTATAGCCTCTAGCTTTTCAATGTTTGCATTAAATACTCCAAAAATATATAACCAACGACTGGAGAATGGAGGGTTTTTTTTCTGTTGTAAAGCTTTCCTTTTGGGGTGGGGGCTGACAGTGAGCAGGGCTAGAGCCAGCAATGGGGCCATCCCTCCCCCTTTCTTTCCTACCAGTGTGATGCCCTGTGAGGTTCCTATTGCTCTTGCTTAGGTATGGTCACTTTTGAGGGGGCTCCATGAACACCATTCTAGTCTAGTCTGCTGATGACACAGCACTGACTGCACTGGATGTTATAAAAGCATTCCTTTGCCTCACACTTAACCCATTTGAGGATCTATTTGCTTAGTCTTGACAGAAGCAAAGGCTGACCACCATCCAATGTTTGATTTGATGTCTCACTGTAAGGGCAACACCACTTGAATTCCCCAAGGTGGTTTCATAACATTCCTGAAAGCAAATAATCGCAGAATGGGTGTCTTATGTGCATCAGAATGGTGAAATGTAACACAGGTAAATTTTCTTAATGTTTTATTCACCTATCCTTTCTTGTCCAAAATATTCTCTATTGCTTCTTCATGTCTTTCAGACATAGCTCAGCTGAGGAAGAAATTTGAAGAAGACAAGCAGAAAATTGCACTAATGCGTGCACAGCGAAAGTTTCGGCCCTACTGAGTTCTAGAATCTGCAGTTCCCAGAAGAGCAGAACTGCTGTAGGAAGTGCACAGACAGAGATTTTCATGGGACATTGAGGAAACCAGCCTTGATGTCTCCTTTTCCCACTGACATATCTCCTGTGCTGTAAGAAATGAAATGCTGTAAAGCTAAGAAACAATCACCGTTTGCTAAGACTATACAGGTGGGAATTCATAAGTAGGTATCTCTGTGCCTGACGGTTGTGTGGACCATACTAACATGTGCCTGGCACAATCTTGACTTCAACCCACATAAGAGGACTTTGAAAATAGCATTTTGCATGCAACAGGCACGCAGCTTCAGTTGTAAATAAATGTCTCTAAATGCTCCAGCATGCTTTTCTAGTCTATCTTCATTGAGCTGCTGCATTTTAAAGCATGTGTTTTGCTGGAGTACTTACAAAATATCAGGACTACGTATCCAATGAAACACTTGCAGTGTACAGCACTGCTTTGTGATGAAAGTGGTGCAAAATGTCGGTGTTCAAAAAATAATGGGGAAAGTGGGACGTGTACTGCAGTAGCAGAACAACTGAGGGCTGCTATATAGGTAATCCTTGCACTCCTGTCTCCTTTCTTGTGAAAAAACTGTGGGGCAAGCAACTTGCTTTAGAGTTCTCAATATGATGTTTATTTGTCCCTTGAATGAAAAACCAGGAAACAGCATGGCTAGATAAAACCTGCTCGCTCTTAAAATTGACTTAAAACACTTCAGGTAGTCACAGAACAAGACTTCACATTCCAAAGATATGGGGAGGGTTGTACTTTTCTCTTCCAGTTCTTTGCTACATAAGGCCTGACTAGATTTGAGACTGTCATAGTGTACATAGTGGCTGAGTATAACACGGGTTAGCTTTGAGCGCCAAAGAACAAGTCACAGATTTGTTCCTATATAGCATAAGGAAAACCCATTTTGAAGAAGTAAAACCAGACTGCTGCAGGCACAGGCAAATTGTTTTTGGTCCCCCCCCCCCCCCCCACGGAAATGACAATGGCTGGAGGCTAGTAGTTCACTCTGTGGAACATTCAGCATGTGCTGAGGGGGGATTAATTTTTAAAGTAAACTGTTATCTGTTGTGGTGAATCTACATGACAAAGGCTACAGACCAGTGCATGTTTAGAGAGGAAAAAGGGTCCCTGTGTAACATGCCCTATGAAACAAGGAAAAATCTCCAATTTTGTCCTCCTTCCATCAGCCGGTACTATTTATCAGTGAAGTAACTTGACAAAGTAGTTTGAAACTAGGCAGAGCTGTTTTAAGGACCTAGAAATAAACTTTCCTAAAATGCCTTCTTGACATTACAAATTAATTTTATTTTCTGCGCAGCAGAAACAGCTGAAACTTCCCTGATTGAACAGGTGGCTGTTGTCTGTTGAGACCATAAAAACGATCGTCTGTGGTGAGAACTCTAATAGGAAGCAAAGTGATGGTCAGAGACAATCCTCCAAATCAGCTCATATGCTCCCACTCAGTGTTGCATATAGCCAAACTAAGACATTAAGGAAGAAATTAATCTGACCGCCATCTGAAGAAATAGAACACATGTCAGCAACCAAGGAGCTTTCCCTAGTTTAAGGCACAATCTTGCCATATGAAGTAGATATGGCTGTATGTTCATTCCCACTCTAGGAAGCTTGTATGTCTACGTTAATCCCTGTACAAATTGTCAATGCTATGCCAAAAGCTTTAGTAGGGAAGACAGATGAACAGGAATCTCTGAAGAAGACTGGTTTCTTCATATGTAGTCCATCTAGGTATAGAACTGCTGTGCTGGTGGTTACAGATTGGCTTTGAGGGTCTGGCCCTTATTTAAGAAAGTGCTGATTATCCCAGCTACAACCTCAGGCTCATTCAGATGAACAAAATGATTCCCAGCAACTTTGACAAAGTGGAAATGCTAAAAGCAAGAGAGAAAACAATGAGAAACAGACTATAGCACAGAAACTGTAGGGATTTGAAAGAGAAAAACTGATAAATATTATTAAAATGTATTTATGACGTCTGTATCTCATAAAGCGTTCTGGTGAGCTAACATAACAAATGTAACACAAATACTGAATATAGAAATGTCAAAATTAATACACATTCAGAGCACCCCAAAATTACACAGGTGATTAGAGGTCCAGAATGCATGAGTTATTTACAAGCCTGGGTCAACAGGAAGCACCAGCTTTTGTAAAGAAAGCCTGAATAACGTAGAATTTTTTTGTATCAGGCAGCAGAACCTTGGAGTTGTTCAGTAGTTTCACTGAACTTTTGAAATCACTTCTGTTCAGTGACGGCTTAAAAAAAGAAAAGGAAGAAACTTAAGGGCCAAGTCACTTTCATCAGAAGTGCTAACAATGATATGCTAGCATAAGCTACCTCTGGCAACAAGGTAAGTAGCAGTTGCTGTTGCAATGTATTTTCCAGGGAAGCCTGTTGAGTCAGCAAATGCTATTGGTTTTGCACTAGAGAAAGTTTGTGCCAGTGCAATTTAATTTACCTTACTGTACTACCAAGAATGATAATGGCCCAAATTCTGCTATTCATATCCATCATGCAAGCTTATTTTACTGATCTTTTCTTCTTTCTGTCCAGGCAAACAGCAGGTGCATGTGGGCTACTGAAACTCTGCATGATGGAAATCCTTGCTCAAGCTGCCCTGTTTCCTTTTTTCTGTTACTCTATTTGCATATTAATAGTATTTCACTATAGCTCTTCAAGCCCATCCCAAGAGGCCTAAAGGTTATGCGGAAGAGGCAATTCTGCACCCATTACCCAGCTAGTCATCACAACTGTCAATACCTAGCCCTTCACCTGCATCTTGCTTTGCCTCCTGAGACATGCATATGAGAGAGAGAAGCAGCTGCATGTTAAGCCACTTCAAAAATACATCATGCTAGGAAGTACCCTCCAGACTATGCAGTTCACTCACCTCTTTTAGGAAGGTCCTGTATAGTTCCAGGCGTTGGTCTAGAAGCGTTGGTGAGTGACCTTTGGCAAACAGCCCATTTTGTGCTCTAGAAAGAAAATTTCCAAATCTTAGTTGGCTTAGGAACAACAGCAGTGCTCTACAAAGTGTTTATTTAGCTATATCCCTGGAACAGATCAGTGGAGTAGTAGATTTTTTTCTTAACTGCCTGTACCCCCACCCCTTTCTCTTCAGCGGAAAATCAACAGACAACAGGCATTGCGAGTCACTTACATAATCATCAGTACATCAGCCTGGATTTTTTTCAAGACATTCATATTTTCATCTGCAGGCATTTGCTACATACGGAATATAAAATGACATATAAGCAAGTCAAGCAGACAAGTCTAATCTGTAGGTTCAATTATGTTACTCAATTGTGCTGTTTGTTTTACAAGTAAGTTCATCTTCAAAAAAGTGTTGTAGGGTAGGCAGAAAAAACTGGAAATGAAACGTTCCCATATGCTGCCATCCAGCAAAATATCTTCATAGCAATTCATTTGACAAAGTACTGAGGCGGAGAGACCAATATGTGTGAGGCCAGTTAAGATGGCTCAAGCCTGAAAAGGACTAAGGGCATGGTTCATCTGTATCCAACCTGCTAAGCATTCTCTAGGTGGAAACACAGAAATAAAAATAAGACTAGAGCACAGCTTACCATACTGACTCTCACATCTCTGTTATAAACTAAACCTGCAGAACAAGGAAAAAATTAGATCCCAGATTTTGTGAGATACAAACTTGCCCATGGTTTATTTTGCTAAAACGGTATTACTGAAGGAAATCATTTTCACAGTAAAGTGGAGGGGATGGACCTGAAGGATGGAAGCTTAAGGGTTGGATCCAAATTTAAGCAGGTGCAACTGAGCTGACCGAAAAGGGTTCCCAATCACTTGCTCCCCATGGCAGCTCAAGATTATTTTCTACAGAGATGGGAGAACTGTAGTGTGCAGGAAAGTGGGGGAATTCTCAAAAAATAGAGGCACCTTCTGTGAGCAGAGCTCACCTCATAGCAGGCTGATCCTGGATCCAACCCTTAAACCAAGACCAAATATTTAACTACACTGTACTTCAATCCCTGCATGAGATCAGCTGGGATGTTCCAAGACTTAGTGTCAGACCATTGGTCCAGCTCCTCTCCTTGGGTAACTTGCAGCAGCATAAGATAGGATTCTACAACAACCTTGGACCACAGATCTTGTACGTAGAGATGGCAGCTATGGGACCTGGAGCTTACGGCATGTGAAACTACATTGCTCTGCCACAGACTATGCTCACCAGATGTCAGGTTCACTACTGCACGGACACATGAAGTATCTTCTTACCTCCTAACACTTCAGTGGCCCCTCGCTCCAGTATGATCTTTCCACTCTCTTCAGTTAAGTGTCTGTTTGCCTCTAATAACCTATGGAAGTCAAGGAGAAAGATGCACAAGTTGGCTACTGAATAAATGGGTAGGAAATTGATTTTTGAAAGTGCTACACACTACTAATTCCATGTGGTGTACTTATTAAATTTTCCACAGCCAAAACTTTTCCACTAAAATCTGACTTATCTGTAATCAGCCCAACTGCTTGTTTTTTTTAAGTTTTGGTTTCTCCTATGTGCAAATTCCTGCTTATTTGTTTCATCCAGACATGTTCTAACTCTTTCAGCTAAATTCCATTTCAGAGAAGCTCTTTGTGGACTGCATTCCAGCAGTGGATGAGGTAAAAAGATCAGGGTCAAAATAGCAACATTACCAGCATATTCTGCATATTAAAGCTCTTACTGCCAGTAACAAAGCCTTAGTTGAAACATTTCAACTTTTTAGAATGGGGAGAAAATGGCACAAATGCTGGGAAACTGCCTTAGTGGTCAGCAGATGGGGGAAGGGAGGTAAGGCCATCCCAGGAATCTGACACGGCTGGATTTGTGCCTGGCCCTAGGGCTTCCACCGCTTTGCTGTGTGTACTCTTTCATCCAATTCCAAATCCCCAACACTGCACAACTCAACAATTTAACTGCATTCACAAAACCATGCTAGAAAGGATTTCCAAAAGCTACTACTATGATACGTACTTCCAACCTTAGACTGATGGAAGTCAGAAGTAAGTCTGAGCAGCTTTGTTAGCATCTTGTGCTGTTGGCACTACTGTGCTGCCTTGAATACTTTCTGAAAGCCTCCAGAAGTGGATGCCAAATAGGTCCCTGAGTTTGGTGGATCACTGATAATCAACAGCAACCAGTTACATCTGCAAGTTTTGTAAGTTTGTTTTTTAAACTTCTGGTAGAGAAGATATTCAAGTTCTGAGCACCACATCTCTACTGTTTCTGCATTTGAGCTTTCAAAGCCAGTATCCTAGCTGTGGTTATGTCTGTTTTATGAAGGCAGAGGAACTGCAACAAAATGCCTTCATGATGCATTTACAGTTCCTCATACTGAGAAGCAGAACTCTCAGAAAAACAAACAATGAGAAGGTCAGCTGCTGGATTAAACCCAACAGCACACACTTGGCAGACCACATCTTGCCATACTCCAGTACAGGGCATGAAGAACAATGTCCAAGGAGAAAACTCACCTCTGAAGTGCCTCTTGAGGACTGCGCACTTTAGGGGACTGGGGATGGTTGGCCTCGGCATTCAGCAAATTCTCAATTACGTCCCGCTTTAACTTTAGCATTTTCTCCCAGTTCTATAAATCACAAGTAATTATTCATTATATAAAAATGGAATCAATTAGCTAAGGAAGTTGTGGGCTCTCCCATGCTAGGGGCATTCAAGATGCAACTGGACAGCCATTTAAGAGGAATGGTTTAGCCTGGAGTCCTGCACTGAGTAGGGGGTTAGACTGGATGGCCCTTTTGGACCCTTCCAACTCAACTATTCCATGATTCTATGACTTTCTATAGTTCCTTGGAACCTAAGCCTCTCAAGACACAAAAAGCACCACCAGTAACCAGGAAGACCACAACAAAGCAGCTTGCCAGGATAATTATGGCCACTGGCCTTCCTCACCCTTGATAATTGAATGAGGTGATAATGAGGCTTCTAGTTTATTACTGTTCCTGACAGATTAGCTTCACCTTAAGAGGTTTGAAGATATGAAAACAAAGCAAATCTCTCTTTACAAAATGCTTTTTCAGTTATATGTAAACTAACTAGCTACAGTACACAAAAAGTCCAAACTAAAAATAAGGCAAGAGAAAAATAGAGCAGAATTTGAGCTTCATCTGTGGCCTACAACCCTTGCTGTCCCTGGGTGAAGTCTTTCTCCAAACTGATTTGATTAGACTTACTGAATTTCTACTTATGCAACTCACCAAAGTAGTTTACAAAAAATCAGAAAGCAAGTATTAAAAACAAATACAAACTCAGCAACAAAAATACAATCTTAAAAACTGTTACAATTTAAAAAGTCAAACTGGAAAGGTGCATTCTTATCTCATTCCTGAGTCATAACTCCAAGTAGATTGTAGGGTGTGAGAGAAAGTCATGTCCCACTCATGCAACAAATAGGTGTTTATGAGGAAGGCAGTCTTCGAAAAGGACTTCTACTGATCTTTGTAACCGAGCAGGTTCACACAAAGATAAATGGTTCCTCAGAGAGCTAAGCCCTAAGCCCTACGACTTTAAAGGCTACCAATATTATTAACTGAGCCAGGATATCAATTGGCAACCAGCAGAGACCTCCCAGTACTTAACTGTGTGCTGGACACTTTTGGACCAATTTTAATATTTTGGACCAATTCAAGCATCCAAAATTCAAGGCTCTTGCTCAGCACAGAAAATGCTGCCAGATCAGTCTGACTCAGGAATGGATTCAGCTGGCACACTGGCTGTAGTTGCGCCAAACATACTTCTCAACACTGCTGCCATCTGCAGCCACAAGAACAGCGAAGGATCTAGGACAGTGATGGCGAACCTTTAAGAGACCAAGTGCCCAAACTGCAACCCAAAACCCACTTATTTATCGCAAAGTGCCAACACTGCAATAAAACCAGAATATGATGCTGCAGATTCAAATATCTCAGGGGGAGAGCACAACATTAAAAAAAATCTGTCTCTTAATTAGAACATCTCTTTGCTAAACCTTAAGATATTAAATTCAAAAATTAATAAAAATTCAATTTTTCATAAGAAAACTCAAAGTTAAAATCTTGTTATTAAAAACGAATGCACTAAAACTCACAGCCAGTCCAAGCAAATACACACACACATATCTCCGTGGCAGCGCATTGACCAGCCATGCGAAAGCTTGGATGAGTTGCAGCTAACAAGTTGCAGCTCGTGATGTCATCGTCTGATGCTGCTACTCCTTTCTGAGCATGCAAATGGCCCCTATGTGCACTGTTACCCGCTGCTGGGGTGCTGCTGGGGCGACTTGGCTCACGTGCCAACAGGGAGGGCTCTGCGTGCCTGGTGTGGCACGTGTGCCATAGGTTCACCACCACTGATCTAGGATCTCTTCCTAGCTATGGGGGAAGGAGACCTTTCAGGGAGAAAGAGACCCCATCCCAAACAGGTTGATTCCCAGTTCCTGAGCCAGGCTTTTCATTGAGTGGCAGCATTTTTTGTTTTTTTGGGATTTAATCTCAGCCTTTTTGAGGTTAAATCCCAAACTTTATGGGATTCCTCCTATTCAGACTAGCAATAACACTTCTTTGCAAAATTCCATCTATTTCTAATTAAAAGCTAAAGCTTGCATTTAATCTGATTGAAAAGTATTCTTTATTAAAGGTCAGTGCATTTTACTAGTTGACCCTAGGCACTCAGAAATGAGCATCACAGAATTCATTCATGCTTACTCCCAGGTAAGCATGTATAGGCATGCATAAATAATACTAAAAAAAGTTGGGACAAGACTCACAATTTTACTCAAAAATATCTTTATAATACTCAATAATTTCAACAGCAAATAGGAAAAATGAAAAAGCTGTTAGAGCAGCCCCCTACTGTATGTTTTTAAATATGGGGTGAGCTCCATTTATAATAAAGTTGATATACAAAAATAAAGGGGCAAAATAAGTATTAAAATAAACCGATCTTCTGCATGCAATACAGAATGGGCCTAAACCCAGTTCCAAGTGTCAGAGCAAACAGCTTAGTGGTGCTTCTGCAGCACCTACAAAAGCATTCTGTTCACTGTAAAGAGGACAAAGACATTTTTGTACTCTTCTCTTGCCATTATCACCCCTCATCAAGGATGGCAGGACTGGAACTGTCTCCCATCCACCCTATTGCAGCCTATTCCTCTGATTAAATATAACCTCCTGTCATGGAGACAATTTTATTATGTCTTCCAAATGTAAGGAAAGGTTTTGTAATCTAACCTGAGGTATTGGACCAAATGATTCCACCAGGATCAGCTTGTCTACCATTTCAGGGAAAATACAGGAGAACTAGGAAGACAAGGGATGTGAAAGGATGTTTAGTGTTTTTATCCCAGACAACACTGTCATTTCTATCACTTTTGCTAATGGTATTTCTTAGGTTGTTTCTGGGTTCAAGACAAAAGAAACTATGTCCCAAGGAGAAAAGAAGCTGCAACAGGGTGACACCCCATGAAGTATATACTCACCATGCCACCAACTATTCCACCTGTACCAAGCAAAAAGAAGTGGAGCTTAGTATGCACCCAAGTCCAAGGCTACTACCCATGTGACAGTGAAGCAGAGAATTTCAAACCCTGCTCCAGCTGGGCTGGCCCTTCCTACCCCTACCCAATTCCCAGGGCCATCAATCACCAACCACCCTGTGGTAAGGATTCAAGGAGAGCCAGGGGAAGACAAGAATCAGAGGAGGTATCTACCCCTTCCAGCAGAGCTCTCCTCTTCCCTCAGAGACCATCTATCTCCCACTGTCCTGTGGAAGAATCCTGCCACACTATAATACATTGATACTGTGTACTGGCAAAGTGTGTATGAATGTGTTTTGATGTTGTTTACAAGGCAAAACTGCTTGCAAAGAACCACAACTGAAAGGCAAGAGCTAAACTATAGCAATAAAAACAGTAGCTCACGCACCCAGGCCTCCCAAGAGAAGAAACACACTGGCAAGGAGAGAATAAAATGGAAGACTTAAATCCCTGAGAGAAATGTTTGTGCAGCTTTCAAAAATGTGGGCTGGAAGTTGAACACGAAAGAAAAATAAGGCCTTCAAAGGTCACTTACCGAAACTGTGACCTATGAGGATAAATCGACTCCACTTCAACACTAAAATAAATAAAAGGATTTTTAAAAGAAGCATCTCCCTTAAAACTGAGAGTCTGAGTTAAGACCCAAACAGTCCATTCCCCACATGCTATACATGGGCAGTAACACTGAAAGAGAAATATGAGCCCAAATTGTAATGCAATGTAATAATAAATAACTGTCCAAATCAGCCTTCCCTAGTCTGATGCCCTCCAGATGTGATGGTTTACATCACATAGGATAGGATGCCACAAACAGTGTCCCTTTGTGTTGCTCAACAGAACATGATTAGGCAACCCCTTAGTGAAAATGCCTAATTGCCTCCTTTGGAAACCAGATGGCCGATAAGATGCTTCACAGGAAAGGACAGAATCGAAGGCAGGGCTGCATTGGAGATGATACCAATCTCACAGCAAGAAGCCACTCTGTAGGGGCAACAGTATCTCTTGAATTTTAACAGTCATTATAAAAAATGAACAGAACTAGTTCATCCTGTGTCAAATGGAAACAAGGGCAATTTTTTTACAAAAAGGAAAATAACAGGCTCAGGCACCAAAGTGGGTCAATTGTTAAATCATGTCACATTGGGGATGGGGGGAAGTTACTTTCCCTCAACTTTTAGATTCAAATATGTAGCATGGAAAAAGATTCATAAAATGTTTGCATGAATCTCCCACAAAACCTTGCTCCAATTATCCTTGAACTTGTAGTGATTTGCCACACATTGTTTCTGCCAACCACCTGCTGGAAAAACTGATGAAAAAAAATCAGTGTTTTATTCTTACAGCTTTGGGGGTTCGTTTTATTTGTTAGAATGACTGCAGAATCTGAAAAACTGCCAGTAAGTTTCAGGGGTTCAAAGGGACCCTGCAAAGATTCAGTTACAGCTCTCCACCTCATTCCAGCTGCCACAGGAAGCTCTGCAACGTCTCCTTTTCCAAAGCTGAAGAGGGAAGAAAGGCAACATACTGGTGGAAGGCATGGGAGGGAGAAGGAAAGACATGGATTCACAAGACACAGAAGTTTCTTCATCACCTGCCCCTGCCTACTGGAAGGTAGAAAAGCTACATGTATTGTAGGGTTTTTACTGGAAGAATGACACAGAGATTGGTAACATTCAGTAAGTAATCTAGTAAAATTCCTGTGTCCAAAAGCCAAAACAGTTTCTTGAAAACATGGCAAGGCCTTGTGGCCTTCAGCTTGTTAGGAAATGCACTGCAGATCATTGCCTTGAAACTGCCTTCTCCAATCCTGATGGATTCTGCAATGCTAGGGAGAACTTTATAAAATCCATGAAGTCTTGTGCCTAGTAAAGCAGGCACTGTCTTTTGTTCTTGGCCAGGGGAGAGGAATGATGCAACATTTGCCTAGGCAACCCTTGGAGACCCACAGAGCATCCCTCAGTCTACTGAGAGAATCAGCAGGCCACAGAAAAGGGGCATGTTAAGTTTTCTTTAGTGTGCATCTCTATTTCACCATAGTACTCAGTAAACTGTCCATTTTCTTTGACAGCTGGTTTCATTTCTTAAGTATTCTTGAATCCAATGTGTATCGGCTGGACCAAGCCCCCACAATTAAAACAAAGGCCTATCTAGCTAAAAACAAAAGTGGATGCACAGGACACCATACAAAAAGCCTCTTTCCTCCTCCTGCCCTGCTGGATTCTTGCTGGCAGGGCTGTGGATAGGCAGAGGACTCTAAGCACGGGGTATAACCATTTCCAACCACTTCCACGGCTTTTGATGTTTAGCCTAGAACTTCCACTTGCTATTCCTTGTGAGAAAGGATCATAGAAGGTAAAAATAAATTATTTTGTCTTATTTAATAACTTTAGAGACAAAGTATTTGTTTTGATTACTTTCAAAAGCTGTTTTACAGCAGTGGACAGACATACTAAACTCCTTTACACACCTCATCCCCCCACCCCCACTGAACCTTCCTTGTACCTAACAAACCGATTTTCCAATGCATGAAGTTCAGGCTGAACTTACTAGTTCTGCTTCTGGGTAATTCTGGCTTTACTAGGTGCAAGACTTCAGTTGCAACTCTCACTAAACCCCTTTCTCTATGTATTCACAGATACCTTCAAATAAAAGACTGGAAGCTGCCTTACAGTTGGCCTGTGTTGCCCACTACTGTCAATAGGCTGGTTTGCATAATTGTGCTGGTCAAACACAATCAAATTTTACCCCTGCAGTCAAGATGCTTCTATGAATTAAATGAATGTAAAATGCAAAATTGCACTTGCTCAATGCTTTATTTTTTTTTTCATCAGGGTGAGCAAAAAATGTTGTTGTTTTAACATAGGACTGCAGACCCATCTTCAAAGCATGGAATGGTCATTAGAGAGGAGACACAAAGAGATGCCAGTTGTGTGCTTCATAGCTGAAATAATACTCATGGGCCCCCATAATTCCATGAAATCCAGGGTCTAAAATTATCTAGTTGCACTACTAAGCAACCCAAGGTAATATTTATTGTTTCATTACTACTGAAATGTGGCTTATTTTAGTTTCAGCCAACCTCCTGAAGTATAGTGTATATTTTCTAAAGCCCATGAGCAATGGTTGCATTCTGGAAAGCTATAACTTCTTCCACGCTCTCAATATTGATACAACAATGAGGATGCTTAATGTCTGCTGACTGGTTTAACTCTTTTACACCAACACTGATTACTATTATTACATTGCATACATATTCTGCCTTTTTTTCTTCTTGTAAGGAACCCAAGGCAGGTCTCATAGTTTTTCCTCCACTCCATTTTATTTCCATAACAGGTAGGTTAGACCAAGAGTGAGTGACTGGCCCAAAGTCAACCTATGAGCTTCATGGCCAGCTTGGAACTAGAAGCTGGATCTCTTAGGTCCCCAATCCAACCATGCCACAATGATGATCATATATCAAGAGTTTGCAGAAAATACAGTTGTTTGCTCATGCAAATATTATGCATCCTGAACAGTTTTGAATGGGTTTTAAAGAGTTTAATGTTTGTCTGATTAAAAGTAGGACTAAGCCGTGTTCTTTTCTTTTATAACTTTTCTTTTATAACTTTAAAAGAACTTCTTATAACTTATAACTTCTTTTATATCGTTTATATTTTTATTTATTTTATATTATTAATTTTAATTTTATATTGTTATTTTTATACTGTATTGTATTTTATTGTGTTGTAAGCTGCCCCGAGGCTTCGGCAAGGGGCGGCATAGAAATGTTCTAATAATGATGATGATGATGATGATGATGATGATGATGTTTGGCCTTGAAAGGAGGCTGATGAGGAATAAAACTGAGGCCAGTGGAACCAGGAGTAATCCTGGCTACTTCTGATCAGGAAGAGAAAGAACTTGTCTGTTTGTAGCCAGTAACAATGCACATTCAGACCACTGATAAACTTTTTGTATGTTCATATGCTACAAGCTCACCTGCTACCGTCCTGCGCACATCTTTTACATAGTCCAAAAAGTGATATGGAAACCCAGCTGGCCGGTGGGATGACAAGCCATGCCCTCCAAGATCTATTGCTATGTAATAACAGTCTGAAACAGAACAACAGAAAGAGGAACACATCACAAAACAATCTGCATTCCGGTATATGAGAGAAATCCGTAATTAATTAAGGGAAACCCACCTCTAGGGAGTAAGGGAATGAGCCTGTTGAAAGTGTTTGCATTGTCCAACCAGCCATGCAAACAGAGCACAGGTCGGCCTTGTGGAGAGCCCCATGCTTTGGCTGCAATGTGGCCCCAGGGAACCAAGAACTTCAGCTCTGAAACTGTACCTGCAATGAAACAACTGCTTTCATCACACCAGAATGCATCCAGTAAAAGTTAAGATGTTTTTAAGTGCCACTTAGTGGTACTGCATAGCCAGCAAAGATAACCTTGCTCATATCTCATAAACAACTGAACTCAACCTTGGTCCTGTAAACAGATCCTGCCCCTCTTAGATAGGGAAAAGCACTAGAGGAGGCCCACTTGGTCCTTCCACACTGCAGAAGAATGGAAAAGGTCATCCTTTTAGGCATGCATTCAATATTCTCTGCCCCTCAGAACTGAGTATTTCATGAAGTTGAGCTTACACTGGCTGGGTAATGTATCTTTTTCATTATTACTGATTTATAGTTTTATAAGCCTCTATTAGTCTTCTCCAGTCTAGCACTCTCCAGATCTTCAACCTGCAACTCTCAACATTCCTGATCATTGGCTATGCTGGCAGGAGCTAAAATTCAGAAACCTGAAGGGAAATAGGTTGGTGTAGGCTGCTCTAAATACATTTCCATGCACAGGCATTCCTTTCTGTCTCTCTCCTACTCCCACTACCAAAGAAATAAAAAATAAAAAAGGGGAAAGGGGGAAATGAAGTGAGATTTTTTTTCTACAAAACGGATTTGGAGCTGGTATTTACTATTGGCTTCCATCTGATGAAGAGCCAAATTGGTCTCAGGTTTGGCAGACTTGGTCTATCCAATAGTGTGCCAGTTATACCTGACCGCAGGGAAGATCAAACTTCTTCTTACAGACACTGGAACACTTTTAACACTGTTAAAATGCAACAGGAACCCTAAGATATTTAGACCACTGAATAAAAGGAGTTGTACGTTCCAAACTTTCAATATGAGTCTCTTTGCAACTATAAGGCCACTCAACATCCATGTTTACTGCCCATATCGTAAAGACTGTATCACAGGAATATAACTTTTAAACACCAGATTTAACTGCAATTACCACGGGTTTTTCAAGAACAGAATGTATACTGGCCACAGGACCTGCCCACACAGCAACTCCTGCACTACGTCCACGACTGAGCCCTGGCATGGCGTTTTTAAATCAGGTCCATGGAGGACTTCGCCCCAAATTAAGCCACGCTATGGCCTCCCAGAGACTTCGCTCGCTCACTGTGGGCACCCAAATGCTAACAAACAACAGCGCGCAAGGACAGCCTCGGCCGACAACCCAGCAAGGCCTACTAAACAAGCCCATTTATGGGGCGGGTGAGTATCGTAAATACTCCCGACCGTTCACCGGCACTGGGGGACTCGCAGAGCTGTATCTGCAAGCAAAATTCTCTTTCCACGAAAGCCGCCACGGACCAGCCCTGAGTGCAACCTTCCTTCCGGCCACAAAGCTACCACCGCAGCGTGCTTTACCGAGCATGGCCGAAGCGCGGGAAGCGCGAAGCGGGACGCGTCACCGTCCGAACCGCAGGACGCGCCCCGCCCTGCCCTGCCCTGCCCTGCCCTGCCCCGCGGGCTTGCAGGACGACCTCGGACCTGCCGTAGCCCAGCGGCGCTCCAACCCGCTGGCTTAACACGACGGCGCACAGGGGAAGGCGGCTTTGCCGTCAGCAGTGGCCGCAAGTCCAAAGGCGGCTCTTTTCTTGTTGCGAAAATGGCGTCAGTTCGCAACTTTGCTCCCGTTTGCCATTTGGAGGCAGCCTCTGATGGGAGGAAAGTGTGGGACAAATCCCAAGCATGCGTACTCTGAAGTAAGGCTGAAGCAGTCCAGGGGGGCTGCCTCCGAAACTGTCACTTGCCTAGAGGAAGCCTCGTTACGTGCTGCGCGGCTTATCTCGACGTACTGGCAAGGAGGTTTTGATCCAAAGGTTTACATTTTGATCAGTGGATGGAAACGGAGGTAGCTTGAATAAGCAGCATAGAAACAAACACCAAGAGTTGAAAACGCCACTTATCATTTTAATAAAGCTCGCAGTCTGCAAAGTATTTCACTGGGTGAGGTGCAGTGGTGCTGCCTCTTGTGGAATACCTTCCCGCAGAGAGGTTTGCTCAGTGCCTGTGTTGTGGTCTTTTCAGCATGAGGTGCCCATCTTTTTTAAATACTATGTTATTTTCGCAGTTTATTTAATCTTAGAGACAAAATTATTGCATGTTTAGGAAGAAAAAGTCTAAAAGCATGCTGGGAGTTGTGGGACTTTTTCCTATCTAAAAATACATAGGATTGTGCCCTTAAAGACATTTAGGGCTTTTAACAAAATTTTTGCCATTCTTAATGTTGTAGGTTTTATGCCCACATATGGCACTATGGGAAGTGCATGAAAGAGAAGTGAAAACTGACTCATGTTTTGGGCTTGTGAATCTGTAGCACTGGTTCCCACTATCCCAGGAAACAATGCCTTTGATTATTATGGTTCTGTGCCCCTTAATGGCCCCTCCCTCTTGCAAATGCACAAAGAATTCTGGGACTTATGAGAGCATGGCACAGAGGAAAGCACAAAACTCTTTGGTCTTCAACAACAGGGTGCACTTCATCTTGGGTTTTTTTACGATGGGACCGTTATACATATTGGGTCCCTGCTCAGGGCTTGTTCTGTCTGGCAAGTGTGGTCTGTTCTAGGGTTATGAGAAGGTTATTTAATCCTCATGAAAGCCTTGAATGGGTGTGGCTAGATAAAACAATGGTCAATCCATGCTACATGTGCTATTGCCTCACTGTGGATTATGTAACCCATGGTGGGCTGTTGTGCACACAGGCCCTCTACCTCTTAAACTACAAGTCCTAGTTTAGAACAGCACAAGCACACTCACACTGTTCTAGAGAAATTCCTGCCCTATTGAAACTGTTGCTTGTTCTGCTCTAACATTGCATTTGCTTGACTCCAGCAAAGCTCACAAGATCAGGACAACAGGTACTCAGTAATGGAAAAATAGGTTTCCATAAACATTCTCAACCACAATCTACAATTTAATCTAGTTTTTCCCTCCTGGTAATGGTGCTGTAGGCAGACCTCTGAGGCCAGTAAACTACTCTTCCCTTCCTGCCATTTTCCCCCATTTATATATTCATTAAAGAGCAAGCTGCAAAGTAAACTCAAACTATCTATTCAAAATAAACTCAAACAATATACTTTTCTTTTTCCAAATTTTGATCATTCTTACCTCAGCACTTTAAGACTTCTTTTAGCACTTTACGGAACTCTTTCAGACTGAAGTAAACCATAGCTAACTGAAAACACAGTAACCAAGCCAGAGGGGGTGTATATATATCGCACAATTAAAAAATAAAAACATAGAACTAATAATTGAAGCTGTAAAATTTAGCAGAGTCACAATAAGAATGGACAGTTCATAGAATTAGAGGCTCCTTAACAGTCATGACAAACCTGAAATACATTCCTTTGTTAGGGAGAGCAAGTAATTGCTCTCAACAGTTACAACAGTTGCCCCTACAGATGCCTTGTTGTTGTACCCTGGCAAAATGGATCAGCAGTCCAATGCACTGGCATTGTTCACTGTGTCCCTAGGGATACCAGCTCCACCTCTGACTCCCCTGTTCCGAGTGGAAATGTTTGAAGGGGAATTCAGTGTACATTTGGCTGAATATACTTAGAGAAAACCTCCCTGTGACAAGAAATTCTGCAAGATCAGGGTTCCTGCTCTTAGGAGGAATTCTGTGTGTTTTCAGCCAAATATGTTTAAAACCCTGCTTCAGGCCTTTGTGCTCATTCTGGGAAGCTCAGCGATAGAAACGCTGTGCACATGATAAGGGGGAGGTGGTGTGTAACTCTGCTTCCTAAGGGTATAATTTAATGTTTTACTAGGCTTAATTCCTGGCCTAGCTAAAGATCCTTCTGGAATGCTGTGGGCCATTTTGGAAAAGGGGGCATGCCTTTCTCTCCCTCTGCACTCTATAGCTGGGACAGAGGACAAATTTTCTGTGCAAGAAAAAAGGGGGAGGCAGAACTATAACTCAAGGCAGAGAGAGGACAGGGTTTTTGGACTGCTCTCTCTAGAGAGTTTATTTGGAAATAATGGAATTTGGATTATTTGTCCCATTCTTTAAACTTTGCTTTACCTGCACCAGACCAGTATCTTCATGAATAAATGCAAATATTACACAACACCACAAGTTTTCTGTGACTTTCTTCCAACAGAAACCAAGCCAGGTAATTGCTATTCTCTTGGAATCTCTCGCTGTTTGGAGAATTTGGTTGAACACCACATTCTACTCTTTCTACTGGTCTGTGGCCAAAATAAAACCATCCACCCATTCATTCTACTTTTCCAGCATGGTGCTATTGGCTAAGATATACAGTACAGATGGAGCTTTTATGCAGTGCATATGAAAGGAGTAGGCTTTGTCTTCTCCCAGTGATGTTCCCAAATACACACTCTCCCGCACCCCAGTCATATAACTGAACTATGAAATTATGCAGTTGTTATTATAGTGAGGACAAAATCTCACTCACACCAGATATTGCAAAGCCCAGCCTTCACAGGAGTTCTGTCTCTGTTCACTGTGGTCACTTACACATTGTCACAAAAGAGCAAAGGCATCCCCAATAAAGCGGACAAAATAAGAGTTATTTGCATAACATTTGCATTTGCTTATATATATGCACACATGTGGAACTTTTTATAATAATCTAAATAAAAACACCATGCGTCTCACCATGTTGTGGACATCTGTGACCAGGTGACCCCTGTCCCTGCCTGTTCATCCAGCTGCTCATTGTTGATGGGCGACAACTCTTACGGTTCAATAGTTTTAAACTGGAATTGAAAGCTCTTCAAATAGAGGACTGTCCTCAAGAGGACAAATGGCCATACTGCATGTATACGCATGTACATTTGTGTGTGTACGTTTGTGTACACACTATCTGTATAAGCCAAGTCCAAAAAGATGCATTGCACCCAGGACCTCAGGTTCTTTGTGACACCAATCTTTTTGTACAGATGAACATTTTGTTGCTAATAAAACTCTTTGCAGCCATCTGCCCAAATTGTAGAAAACAGCAGCCTCTGGTGACCACTATGGCTTACTTCATCCTTGAAAGCTGAATAAAATTGCTGCAGAGTGTTGCCACAGATCATACATTATAATTAACAAGCAAAAATAATGGGGAACAGCCAGAGTCACTAGAGATGCATGCCAGAGTTTGCAGTTTCCAGAAATACATCACAGAATCCATTTTCTTATTTGCAGGAAAAGCCATGCAACCACTCAAACATTTTAACTTCTGGATTTCAATAAGATTGCCAACTTTCTTCCTGCTCTATCCCTTGAACAGTTTTGTTATCACAGCTATGAATTCAGCAGATGGAAGTCCCCCAGTAGTTCACCTGCATGCCAGGAAAACTGCCATTTGCATGCCAAGAAAAGCTCCACCTGTTGAATTTCTGTTGCTGTTGCCACTGTCACACAGCTGTTAAGGCACAGGAGCTTTGCCAAAACTAGGGTTGTGAACCTAATTGGAATGCAGATGATTGTGTCTGATATTCTCATTTGTTTAAACACAAAAGTACAATTCCCCACAATCTGAAGTTGTGACAATCAAAAACTCAAGCACCAGACAGTTTAGCTCACAACAGATGTATTAGTTGTCAGTAAGGCTAAGCAGGCAAGAAGCTGAGAGGGTGACAAGGGAAAAGAAATCAACACTTTAAAGCAAATACATAAACAAAGTCTGACTGACTGCACGGAACTAGGAATGGACTGCAAAGCTGGCAACACCATTCACTTCTCCATTCAAAATAATCCTAGTAAATGACTTTTCCTGGACAGGCTTGATGAGCTCAGCATCACATTATCCCAAGAGAATCAGCGTTCATTTAAGGGAAGAGGCTTGGAAATGTGCATGTTTTATAATATACTTAACAGAAGAGGCATATTAAGCATCAACAGGAACTGGAGTGTATATCTAAACTACGTATGTGTGTGAGAGTGAGTGTGAGAGAGACCAAACAAACAAACAGATGGCACTGAACTAGATGAATTAGTACTTTGACTCAGTACAAGGTGGCTTCATAGTTTCATATATTTTTTCATGAAGTACCTTCAGTTTACAAAATTATGGTTAACTAGTAATACTAGTTTAAATGGTACTTTAGACAATTCTATCTTCTGAAGCAAATCACTTTTTGAGATACTGCAACATCTATTAATAGGAGAATTTAACTTGATTGGCAGATTCTGCAACAGTAATTCCTATATGCAAGAGGTGAGAAGGTTTTCTTGACATGTAACAGCCATTCTAATTGTCTGATCCTAAACATATGTACTAGGTTGCTTTGTGACATCCAAATTCAACACTATGAGTTAATCATGAGTTAAGCCTTGCAAAGTAAACCTGTTGTGCATTAACTCTGGGTTGATTAGCCTACATAGTACCTGGATTAGGCGGTCACACAGTAACCTCCAACTGGAGATTGCATATTCAGAGATTTATTTAGCATGAAGTCATGGTTTGCTGGAAGCTGCTGAGTCCTCACATTTGCTTTCGAGATCTTCCTTTTTCTCTACTGACTAGCAAAAAGGCAAGACCAGAATAAGGGCATCATCCTATGTATGTCTGGCTGGGAAATGTGAGGCACTGTGAGAATACTGTCTAAACATGCATAGGATTGTATCCTACACCATACTGTGAAGCCCCAGGTGGGCCTTATTCCACCCACCCCATATAAGCAGTTTTGGTGAAGTAAATGTTCAAGCTAGCTCATTTTAAAGGCAACTTTCCATTTCTGCTTGGTTGTTTAATCAATATACTCAGTTGCAAGCTGTGTTTGAGTTGGTTCGCCTGGCCTGAAGATTGCTTTTATCCATGTGTTGCACAGCTTGGCAAATACACAGACCTGTTTTTAAGGTATTTAAAAGTAACTTCTAGGAAAGGAGTCTATCCTTCACTCTGTTATAGAAGCCATATGCCTGCATTCACAGTATCTAGGTTATGAGTTATCAAATAAAGATTATTAATACATGGGTGGTGCCAGCCCTGCCTCAAAATATAGACAAAGGGCCTGGCACTCTGTCCTCCTCTGCAGGGTTGGGAGTACAAGGCACATCAGTTGTCCCACTGGCTTTCAAGGGTCATTAGCAATAACTGCCAAACATGGGACCTGTAGTCAGAGAAAAGACTTACCATCTGCATGGGTCTGAGACAAACAATGAGGGATCAGGGCTATTTCCATCATGCCCTGCCATGGATATCTGTCTAGCTATCTTGGAAACAGAGTGCTAAACTAGACAAACAGGAATCTTATACAGTGACCACTGAAAGAAGCCTGGAGAAAGGGTCATGTGCAAAGGCATACCGTCATAGTGACAAACATCAGTCTGCACCTTCTCCCTTACCAACCTACATTGCCTATTCTGGGGTTGAGCCACTACCGTCCATTTCAGTAAGCCTCATACTCCGAATACATTGATAATTTAGATGCACAAATTATATTTATGGGAAAGGAAAAGCCCCTTGTATAGAGATTCCTTTAATCTCTATGAAAACTATATTTCATATATGCCAAGTATGTTAGTATGTGAGTAAAAGCACCCACAAACTAGGCAAAAGAAGGTAATCTACTCCAGTTTCCAATTAAGTATATGCATTTAAGAACCACATAAAAATGTCAAAACTTGTTAGCTCAAAAAAAAAAAAAAACCCTCAAATAGAATTAGCTCTTCATCCATTGCAGCTTTTCTTTTGAGTTGTGTAGGAGCTATCCCTAGTGTTGAACATTACTTCCAAAATGGGTTCACCACTGTAGAGCACTAGGGATAGCACCCAGAAAGCTCAAAAGAAAAGCTGCAATAGATAAAGAGTCCCACTGAATCCATTGCATCCCTGTCCTCCCATTGTTTTGGAATACTTACAGCTAGGATCATCAACTTTAGGCAAGATACTTTATTATACCAGCAGTCCCTGGTTTATGAATGAGTTCTGTTCCTGAGAAAATGGAAAATCAGCTTTAAGTTGAATTTGTATGTAAGTCAGATCATGTATAGTTGACCCTTCACATTTGCAGGGGATAGGGGTACAGGACACCCTTGAAAGTCGAAAAAGTACGAATATCTCTATTCCCTCCTGCCCTCCCCCAAGCTCACCCATGCCTCCTCTTTGCAGCAAGGAAATGCAGGAGAGATTTCCCTCTCCAGATGGACTGGGCAGGAAGGTGTGCTTTGGAGGCCTCCCTCTCTCCTCTTTCACTTCTTCACCCTATAGGCCAGGGGTCTCAAACTCAACTTCCCTGGGGGCCGCTGTTAGTAGAGTCTGGGTGAGGCTGGGCCGCATCAAGGATTCCACCACCGTGGTGGTGGTGGGCGGCTCATCCCGCGTGGCTCCCGGAGGCCGGCCCGGGCGCCGCTGGCGCTTTGAAGGCCGCAGGGCCCCTCCCCCGTGCCCTGTCCGTCCCACAGCTTAGAGGGAACATTGCGCCCAGGGTAACGACTCACGCAGGTGCGTGTGAGAAAAACGCGTGGGCCGCACTATCACTAAACTTTGATATCAAGTGGGGGCCACAAAATATCATCCCACGGGCTGCAATTGGCCCGCGGGCCGCGAGTTTGAGACCCCTGCTCTACGGTGATGTGCTGGTGGCTCCTCCCTCCCCTTCCATTTCCTCTCTCTCTCTGTGATGATTACAATCTTCTGCAGAAATTTTTAAAAAATTAATAGGCTGTATGGCCGTTCATTCATAAGTATGGGTTGTTCGTAACTTGAGGACTACCTATATTTGCAGTCCCACAGAGCTTCTGCCCCCAGGAGCTCTCTCTGTTCTCCCTGTAAGCTGCAGCCAGACTGAAACCTGTTCTAAAACCATTTTCAGCCAAAACAGCACTGCCAATCTCCATGCCTGACTTTCCGTTTAAGGAAGAGCTAATTCTGCCCTTATTAGTGCCTGCTTGGTTCATCTACCTACTGAAAAGAGTCTGCATGCAAATTTATTCTGCATCTTATCTAAAATAGTGAACTTAGCTAAGGCCACAAAAGGACATTATTTTATCAGATTACCACCCTTGCAGTCAATGGAATCTTCTTTTGTTTTAATTTTGTACTTTTCACCAGTTGGGAATATGTTTGGATGGAGAGCAGCATCTGAATACTACAAATAAAAGAAAACCGCCCAGTGTACATAAATTGTTAGTTAAAGCAGCACTAAAATGACATATTTACAATCCAGGATTATACTAACATAAATCCATGTATTGTATTATCTGCATTTAACCCCAAGAAAATGCTTTTTTAGGGGCATGGTTACTAATAAAGCCAATAAAATTAGACAATTGGTAACCTGCACTCCATTAATGTGATTTATTTAATGGATATTTGAAAGATGTATGTTGGCTGCAATATGTAGGGGAAACAACACTGTATCTAACATATATCTGCAAGTCTTACCATAAAACTAGAACTGCCTGTTGCAAAAGTTTTTAACTCACCTGTACATAGTCTGACTAAGAATTGTTTCCAGCTGAGCAAAGGACACTGATACACTTGGTAAAAAAAAAAGGAGTCAGGATATACATGAAGGTATGGCCTCATCTGGCGGACCACTCATAGGCATTCTGCCATTCACATGCTGCTTTTTCCTCCTCCAGAATGTTCATCTTGCAGTATCCCAGACTGCTGCTCTTGGTATCCATTTAGCATCACAGCTCCTAATGAAGGCAGAAGCAGAAATGCTTGGCTCTAAAGATATTTTGAAAGTACTCTGTTGCTAGACCAGGTATCTATCTACACAACTAGTACTGCTCCAATCAGGGTAAGTGCAATTGCACATTCTTTCGTCTGCCTGGAAATCAGCCATGAGTTGAAAAGACATCAGTTTGTCTTCTATGACTGTAACTTGTCTTGGACAGTTTGAACGCGGTGATTTCAAGAGCAGCCCTGCCGACAGTCCACTGGAATTATCTGGAAATTACTGGCCTGGTGTACATTCGCGCACCTTTGGCTTGAATGTGCTAATCTCTAGGCAAGCTCTACCAGACTAACAGTGGTTTATCCTTCAGAAAGAATAAAGACAGGCTATGAAAGGAAAAGGTTTCCTAGCAATGGAGCAAAATTCCACCAGCTGTTTGTCTTTGAAAGCCTCATTTCCTGAATAGAAAAATGTTTCAAGTATGTTTACCAACACATATCCCAAGCAAGTATGGTAATATCACAGACAGTAAAAATAAATGTGTCATGGATTTTGGTCATGACTTTCTCCACCAGCATCCAAAAAGCATCACTTTCCTGGAAAGTATTTTTCACAGTTCCTGAATGAACTGCATTGGTCCTAGAGAAGAAAAGGAGGAGTTTAAGTGCAGTTCTGTGCAAAGACCTATTAATATGATTCCTGGCAAGAGTAAAATTGCCTTACCCTTTCCAAAGTGTAAGAATTCTTAAAGGAAGCTGTGAAGAGAAAGATCTAAGCATTAAAGGAGTTGGGGGGGGGGGGGGTTCAGTGCCAGTTATTTAGGTCGTGTTAATTTTTAACCTGCATCTAGGAAACATGACAACTGTTTTTCAGACACACATGTTGATGATGATTTACAGTTTTTGTTCATTTTTGTCCACAGTCTAAAAAACTGAGTCAGCAATAGCACAAGCAGGGAAACATATCCAGAAGTTCTTTGATGGCTTTGGGGGATTTCCCTGTTATTTTGACAAGCTACCCTGTCAGTGTTAGGAACTTCTGGAACTGGAGTTATCCGGGGCAGTTGATGTGGCTATTCTTGAGAATCTGTTCCTGTGTATTAGAGCAAAACAATTTCTCCATTTTCCTGGAAGAATGGGGAGATTAAATGGAAGGGGCAACAACAAAGTATCGGTGGGGGGAAAAGTAATCCAGCTGCTTTCATTTGTTTTGAATGGAAGTCACTTCTAAAGCAGATTCAGTAGATGCACATTCAGCAACTACTTGTTCTGTTATTATAGATACTTTCCAGGTTGTGTAGCCTGCAGATGCGGACTTTGGAGGTGTGAGATGGACAACACTCATTCTCAACTCTTGCCTGCTCTCAGTGCTTGCCAAAAGTGTTTTTGGCTAGGTAAGCTTGTTGTGCCTGTTTGTAGAGATGACAGGACTAGCCATGCTAACACATCCTTCACTTTCATCCAAACTAAATTATGGCAATGCACTTCACATGGTGGCTGCCCTCGAAAACTGACCAGGAACATCAGCAGGTCTTGGGAGCATGTCATACACTTTTTACAAGGACTACAGCAGCCTCCAGATTGTTTCCAGGCCCAGTTCAAACTGCTGTTAGTGCTTTTAAAACTTTAAATGGCTTGGTTTCAGGATAAACAACCATCACCTCCAGTATGAGCCTGCTCATTCTTTGAGACTTACAGGAGAATCTGTTCTTTGTATCCTGCACTGTTGGAGGATGAGATGAGGCTGACAGGGATGTGAGAGATGGCCTTCTCAATAGCTATGTACCTCAGTTATGGAACGCTCTGTCTAGGATGGCTGATGTTCTGCCATTTGATTACGGTGTTAAGGCCTTTGGGGCACAATCCAATGGTGATGTCCATGAATCTCCAGACTTGGAAGTTTACCTGCATTCTGTGCAGGGCAGTAGCAGTGCAAGGGTGAGGATAATTTAAAGCCCAATGTTGGCCATCAAGCTGCAGTACTTCAGTTAGGAGTAGGGCCACCAGGATACGTTGTATCCAGCTTCCTGCCTCCTTCTTGCCCCCTGAATACTTCCTCTAACCCTCACCAAGCTCAGAGATGCATTTGCCATGGTTCTTTTCATACCAGCTTTGAAGGGGGTGGAGAGAGGGGTCTGAGCACAGATCCTCAGCTCCAAGATTGGAGTGGAACCAAAGTATCCTATGTCCTCTAGGAGCCATCTGGTGGCCATAAGATCTCCGTTGTTTTCCAATAGGCTAGCTACACAGGCTAGAAAGATTTCAATGATCTCCTGTTCTGAAGTTTGTTTTAGCACTTAGGTTTTTTAAAGTTAAAGTTACATTTGTGAGTTTTCAGATAATAGCAGTCATTTTGAGTATTGTTGATTTTAATGGAAGAAGGGGGTATAAATACTTTTAATCAATAAAGACAATAAATCCATATACATGTAATAAATTAATTCCTCATCTATCCCATTAGAAGACTGATGTTTAATCAACTAAAATTATTTCATTCACTGGCAAATTTATTTCTCATTTCTAATCCCAAATTTTACATTTCCTTCTACACAATTATGGGATCTTACCTGCAACTCTGTGGTCAGGTACAGCAGACAAATAATTGGATTTAAGCCATGGAGCCACAAATGTAAGTCCCAAGGCGGCAATAAAATTCACTTGCCATTCTTCCCCACCCATGCCCACCAGGAAGTCTCATGCGGTTCTCTGTAACCTTCTTCTGGGGCGGGGGGGGGGGGGGGTGATTGCAGCCTTGCAGGCCTGATCTCTAAGGTTGGATTTCTGGAGGGCGTTGCAAAACCCTGTATAGTGTAAATCACGGGTAGTGAGGCTCCCTCAAGCCGAGGGCCAAATTCAGTTTCGGAAAAGGTTTTGGAAGCTGCATTCCAGTGATAGGCAAGGCTAAAGGTCAAAGAGCAGGCCAAAAAATACCAACAAACTTTAAATTAAAACTCTGCCGGTAGGTGAACACTGTAAGAGACATTTCAGACTTTTAAGACGTGAGGGTAGGGAAAACCACCCAATGACCACTGGGGGGGGGGAGGGGCGTGCGCCAGTGGGGTGGGCTCGCTGAAAGGCGGTTTGGCCCTCCGGCGAGCCGTCGGTAGACCAGAAGGGGCCTGAAGCCCAGCACCCCGGGGCGGACGCGCGGTGCGGCGCTCGCTGATCCAAGCGCTGCTGCTCATCCCCAGAACCGTTTTGGAGATTTCGCGTAATTCGGCAGCCTCTTCTGCGCCGTGAAGGGGGCACGCGGGGGAGCTCGGCCGGCAACCCGCTGCGTTTCTCATTAGGGGGCTGCACTTTCCAGCGGCCCCTTGAGTGCCCAGTCCTGGCGCGAGGGAGCTTCGTCGCCCTTCCCGGGGCAACGCGCGAACTTCCCGCACGCTGCACCGCGGCGCCCGCGTCTTTTCCTCTTCCCCGCCGCCGCCGCCGCCCCCGGCAGCTCCCTGCTCCTGCTGGTCGCTCTCGCGGCTCGCATGTGCTAGTTCGAGAGTGCGACCCTCTGCTCGCTTTGCTGATTTTGGTTTAGCGCTCCTTATACTTTTTTTTAAATTGCATAAAAGGAATCGGGTGTTTTAAAGGCACACCCGCACGCCGTTCAGAAAGGCGAATGCCCCTTTCCCATCGCGAAAGTTTTCTTTGAAACGCTTCTTTCCGCTTCTGCTGCACTTTCAGGGCGTTTCAATAAAAGGAAAATCAACGGGACGACTCGCCTGCCTCGTCCAAAGTACACACGCTGAAGTAAGTATGCCAGCTCTAAAAAAAAATCTTTTGTTACCCCAAGCATCTCAAGGAAAAGGGGTGGGACGGACGACGGGACTCCTTACAGGATTATCCCCGGGGGAAGAGATCAGATTCCACTGCACGTAGGTCAAGAATATATAACTAATTCACTACAAACTTTGAACGCCGAGTTATTTGAAGCCGGGGTTCAAAGCGCTCGCCTTTTGCCTGCGGTCGCGCTCTGAACGGCCCGTGAGTTCGCCTGCCTGCGCTTTCTGATGGCCGCAGACAAAGATGCCGACGGTCCCCGGTTGCCTTTGAAAACACGTTGGGGCCCCTGCAGAGTCCGCGGCGTCAGGAGTTACGAGTCAGACAAAGCGGAGGCCCGCTGGCAAAGCCGCCTAGAATCCCGCGGAAGGATCCGCATCTGGCTTCAATTAGGGGGCGAGATGGTGGGGGTCCTGCGAGCTGCTCTGCTCCCGGGAACCGTCGGATGCAAGATTTCAGCCCTTCGTCTCCCCCCGCGGCCGCTTTCCCTAGAGGAAATATTTACTGTTGGTTGCCCTTGCCTGCTTCAAACGGGTTCTTTGAGTCACCGCTCGTGAAGGAAACAGTGGCTAACCTCAAAGTCTTTTTAATAGCTCCTGGAGATGAAGCGAGAGCTGCAAAAGTGGTTAAACAAGAACAGATGCTGATATTGCAGTTGCCCGCCCATACCTATAGTCCGGCCTTGATTTGGAAGATTAACGCTGTAGAAATACAGCGACAGCTCGCGAACTGGCAACAGGCTGTCGTTTGAATGGGCTCCTGGCCGCCCGAACCTGCCATGTTTATCTGGAAGCGGGACCCTCTTTGTTCAGTGGGACACGCACGGCTGAGTAAGTGCGCGCGCGGCTGCCGCTTTAAGTCTCTGTACTGAGATTTGGAATTGTTTGTTAAAGCTTGCCAGGAGCTTGGGGAGGCGTGACTTCTGTTTCCTGCAGGATCTTAGGCTTCTCAGGTGAAGAGGGCTGCTCGATACGCCCTCCCCCCCCCAGTTCTCCGTGAACCCCTCGAAGTTGCTTTTCAGAAGTTGGCTTCCCTTGCCATCTCTCGCGCTAGGCAGATCGTCTGTTTCTGTTGAAGTAGCTGCTGCTTTGTTGGACACGAGGTAACCCTTCCTCTTCAGAAGCCAAGTAATAGGGAAAGGTGGAGTGCAGCAACTTTGGTAATTAAAGTGCTTTGATTATATTTTAAAATGTGGAAATTCCTGAATTACTAACATTAGATTTATCGGCATGCTTTTGGCTGTGGCTTGGAACAGCTTTACGTTGCTCATTTGCCCTCCTGGTGGATTGTGTTATAGGGTACTAAAGGTGGGAACAACTATAAATAGAAAGTTCTTTATTTCTGATAGAATTACATATTTGAGTTTGTCCAGGGCATCCCTTTTCACTTCCTTAAACATATCATTTTCATATGTTAGCAGTTCCCATATTGACCACAAGGCACACAGGTAAATCATGTAGGGTCATTGTGGATGGGTGCCTTCCTTCCATTAATGCTGGGATGGGCCTTAAGCATGGTTAGGGGAGGGTGAGATTCGGACCTACTTTTAGAGGCACAATCCTTAGGCAGAAAAACATTTTACAAACTTCCAGCATTCCCCAGTCAACTGGGAGTTTGTAGGACATTTTTCTGCCTTAAACATGCATAGGATTGTGTCTTAAATCTTTCAGTAACATCCATCCTCTAGACCAATTGCACATAGGTAACAGTACCATGCTATAGCTGCTTAGATAGGTTGTAGGATTATTTGGAGATCCAACTCGGACCTTGGGAACTTGTTCTGAAGTGAGAATTGGGGTGCTCTGGGTGGAGTGACCTCTACCCTGCCTTCACAGTTGGCTTGGAGAGAAATAAACCAGTTGCTTCAGGGTCACAAACATCACCTCAAAGGAGCTGAGAGGAAGCTGGGAAGAGGAGACAGGTGACACCACAACATGAGGCATTGTGGTGGCAGCTCAGCTTCCTTTGCTTGTGTTCCAAGGTGTGGCACTTAGAGAGGTACTTTTGTGTTCCTTTGCAGAAAAAGTGCCATATGCAATGAAAATGTCTGGACGAAGCATGTGAAGTAAAAGATTTTCACCTGTCTGTCTCTTCAGTTGATATCAGTGGATGAAATGAAAATTCAAGGTTAGAAGGTTCCCTGTATGACACTGTTATTTGAAGCCTGGAGCTTGTGCTTATCTCTTGTTTGGGGGAGTAGCATTGATTGACCCCACTATTTATTTATTTAAAGTTTTTGTATGCCGTCCCCTTGCTATATAGCCTCGGGACGGCTCACACAAATAAATAAATAAAATACAAATACAGTTAAAACCCGGAAACACCCCGGCTGCACAATTAAAACCTATAAATATATAGGTTTTATGGGAACTTTTGCACCCATATATGCCCTCCCGCCCCTTAAGGTCAGCAGCAGATGCCCTCCTCTGGGAACCCTCTGTGAATGAGATTAGGAGGGTGAGCACCCGGAGGAGGGCTTTCTCTGTGGTGGCGCCCCATCTATGGAATGTGCTCCCCAGAGAGGTCCACCTGGCACCGTCGTTATTTGTTTTTCGGCACCAGGCTAAGACCTTTTTATTTAAAACTTATTTTAACTGTTAATTATTTATTAACAAGGGTTTTTTTTAATTAGCTGAGAATGCACTGGGGGATGTTATTTATTGTATAATTTAGTATTTATTTTATTACTTCTGTATTTATTTAAGTGTTGTGAGCCGCCCCGAGGCTTTGTTGCGATGGGGTGGCATAGAAATGTTTTAAATAAATAAATATTAAACATTGTTAAAATATTGTTTGAATAAAAAGGTCTTAGCCTGGCGCCGAAAAACAAATAACAACGGCACCAGGCGGACCTGGGGGGGGCATATTCCACATATGGGGCACCACCGCAGAGAAAGCCCTCCTCCGGGTACACTAGAAGATTGAGCTGGTTGTATAGAGCAAATTTGCATGTTTATACAGGAAAAACACCTTCCAACTACCAGCATCCTCCAACCAGGAAAAAAGCCCTCCAACTCCTGGGGCATGCTGAAAAAGTCCTCAGGGGACTCTGCTTTTTAAGCATACATAGAATTGATCCTTGAAATAACCAATATTTCCCGTCACATTAAACATATGGGGGTTTTTTTGTTGTTGTTTTGAAGAAAATTGTAAGTGGGGGCAGGGGGCAAAACAGTCCCATCAGGACTGAGCATGCTTGGTGCCTTCAAAACAATTAGTATCTTACGACAGGGAGAGTGGGAGGGGTGTGTGTATAATGGAGTATTGTGGAAACAGGTGTGGCTAGCTGGGATCCTGAGCAAGAGCATTCAACAGGGCAGTATTTTGCTTCTGGTTCTACTTGTATCTGTTTATTTACAAATATTAAAAGATGAATGCACATACCTTCTCATGTAGAGACTGATTACTGACTGCATCCTGACCTGCAAATTTCAGTAGCTAAAATCCTAGTGAAACTATATTTTATCTTGATACATCACAATATCATTCCTAAGCTTCCTCTAAGGATACCACCTGAGCCATTGGGCTAGAGTGTGTGAAAAGCTGCTCCTTTTGTTCTAAGGGTCACTTCATCTGTAGGATTTCCCTCCTCAGGGTGCTATTTACTTTAAGAGCAGTATGCCAATAGGTTAGCTTTGTTTTTTTCTTAGTCTCCTTCCTGTATGTTTGGACTAGCTACTAAGCCAGTGCAAATGGTAGTGGAAGCATTCTTCCTCCTTTTTTTCTGAGGTTTATACTAAAGTGATTGGAGTATATTAAATTTCTCTTTATGAATGTTCTATAGTAGATGAGATGCATGTGCAGTGTCATTTTCTGTATTAGAAGGCTGCTGGGCTTATCTTTCTTAATGGGGTTAAGTTATCTTTTCTAGGAAATAGATTATCTGTTTTGGTCCTGCGAGGCAACGGATTGCTTTTCAGGACCAGATCCTTCTAGTTCAGTGCTCTCTATCAAAAAGTGGCTACCCAGATGCTGCTGATGACCGTGCGCTGTTTGCTTTCAGACTTGCCCTAACAAGCCAGTTCTCCTATATGAATGTAGAAACGTGTGCACATATTCTGATTTCTCAGAATGCTCAGAAACAGGTTTTGCACAGTCTCACCCAGCCTCCTCCTTCCTGGTACTCTCCAGATGTGTTGAACCACGAATTCCATAGCATTGTGACTAATGGTCAAGCTAGCTAGGAATCACAGGAGTTGCAGTTCAGCACATACGGAGGTCACCAAGTGGGGGAAGGATGGCCTATCCCTTCAGAGGTAGGACATAGGAAGCCGCCTTGCATGGTGTGAGGCTCTGATGCATCTAGCCCAGTATTGTTCATGTGGTCAGCTAGTGGCTTCCCAGGATTTTGGGTAGGGTTCTTTCCCAAGAACATAAAAGCCATGCTGGATTAGACCAATGGTTCATCCAGTCTAACTCTCCATTCATATAGGCCCTTGTGACAGGATTCCTCAAACAGGATGGATACAAAAGTTCTGCCTTCCCAAGTTCCTCAGTAACTGGTAAGTGCAGGGATACTGTCTCTGATAACAGAGGTAGCACATAGCCAGTAAGCACAGTAGCCATTGATGGTCTTCTCCTCCATGTATTTGTCCACTGGTGATCACTACTTCCTGTGGCAGTGAATTCCACAGTTTAACTAGGCACTGTATGAAGAAATACCTCATCTTATCTTTTCTGAATCTCCCCAAAATTTCCTAAATAATAAAAATACTGAAGGGAAGAATTCTGGCCAGTGCAGGTACAGGATTTATTTAAAACTTTTGTATACTGTCCACTACCTAATAGTCTCAGGACAGTCTTACAATAAAACAAAGCAAAGCACAGAATCCATTCAGTACAATAAAACCCCAGTTAAAATCACAATTTGAACCTTAAAATACTGGGAAAATAAAAAGGTTTTGGCCTGGTGTCAAAAAGAATAAAGTGTTGGCACCAGGCAAACCTCTCTGGGGAGCATATTTCATAATCAGGGCACCACCACAGAGAAGGCCCTTCTCTGGTAGCCACCCTCCTAATTTTCTTCAAGGAGGGCTCCCAGAGAAGGACCTCCGCCCCAGATCTTAAGGGCTGGGCAGGCACCTAGGGAAGGAGATGCTCCTTCAGATATCCAGGAGGTTTAACAGAGGTTTACCTTTACTTTAGAGTGCAATCATGTGCATTTTTAAAAAGCCATTCAGTTCCCAGCATGACCCAGATAGCACCCTTAGATAAGTGAATACATTGTATTCCTAACAGTACATGATATCCTATTTTCCCTAATTCTCTCATATGCTTGATGAAAAGGCACAAAGGTGTATCAAGTAGGGGGAGGCTGTAGTCCTGATTTACAAGAATTGTCTGTTGTTGCACAGAAGAGAGAATGTGTAATGGAACATGGAGGAGAGCAAATTTTTGTGGTGAATTTAACTTCTGGAGGAGTGGGTTTGCACACAGAGAAAGCCTGAGTTCAAGTTGTGATATTGTGTGTGCATGTTTTATATGCCTATGAAATCTGTATGGCTTGAGTGCTCAAGTCAACAGTTGACAGTAATAACAACTTTAAATACAAGCCACCTGGGTTAGACTGAAATACTTAGGAATTTCTTTCTTGGTGTGTAAACAAAGAAATGGTAAGAGGAAGATGAGATCAGGAGGAATTATCAAGGCACTAAGTAAGCAAGAGATTGGGCAATTAACAAAGCTCATTGCCTGGAATTTTCTAACAGGATTTACATAGCTCCTTGCCACCCCTCCCCTCCACTGTTTGGTGCATCCTAATATCCTTAAACTTTAGAAGATCCTGAGTTTCAGCTATGCATTCGTGTTAAGGATATGTGATGGGGCTTCTTTTGAGCCATGTCAAATCAATCTTACCCGTTTAGCCTTTGTCACCATTCTGATCCAGTTTGTCTGACTGCTGCGTGTGATACCTTGTAGAAATGTCTAACACACTGGTAAGTTCTATGGTGTAGGACGGGTAACCTTGTTAACAATGTGTTTTCAGATCCAGCTTGGCCAACTGTCTGCCTGAAGCCCTGCTCAAGGCTAACTTAATCAGAGTGGGTGGACAGCATCCTTGAGGAACAAAGAACCCCAAACAGCCACTTACTGGAACAGAAAACTGTTTGCAAGAGTGGGAAACCATTGGGAAAGAATGGGCACACCCTCGGGTTGAATGGGAGGGAGGGAAAAGGAACAGAGATGCCAGTAACTTTTGCATGAAAGGGTGACAAGAAGCTGAAATCCGAGTGAGAGCTGTTTTTAAATGCTGCCCTGGTGAAGTGCATCACCTAAGTTTTCTTCTTGTCTTCTCCACCGATTGTATGGTTACTCTAAAATACCATTGTCCAAGTTTTGTTATACATGAAGCTTGTGAACTTTACAACAGAACTTCTTTGTACGTTTAGTTCAAGTATTTATGCAACCCTACCTCATGCCCACCCTGCCACAAAGTAGCGTGGGTTAGAAATGGAAACGAATAAGAACAAATCTATTTTGTCTACAAGTTACTTATCCATGACACCATTCCTTTTGTGGCATTTTACTTTAAAGCAGAAACGTCCATATGGTGAACCATGCCTACATATAACTTGAAGAATCGCCTGCTTTCCTACAGTCTGTTGTACTGTCTTGAAGTGGCTGATCCAAAATTCTTAAAATCATGGATAATCTTTTCATAATTCTGGTTTGATCATCATGATAGGTGGCAGCAGAATCTGAAGTACTGTGCTGTACTGGATACAAGCATCTGAGCCGTAATATTCCTGGTACAGATCTCATGTTTTGCCATGGACTCTACAAATGGTTTTTTAAAAACCCACAGTCTCCTGTCTGCAATAATGGAATAACCATACAGACTTACTTTACAAGAGTCTTGGAAGGGTTACTGAGGATACAATCCTATGCATGTTTAGACTGGAAAAAAGTTTGCAACATATCCTGGTCAGCATGCTGGGAAATGTAGTTTTTTCTGTCTAAACGTATATAGGATTGTGGCTTAAGATATACTTGGAATGTTCTAGACGTGCTCAAAACCCACTATCACTACTCATATGACCTTCTTTTCATTGTTTACTGCCATCCCATTTCAGTAGTTTTCTGCAAAATGAAACTTAAATCTGTCTTCGTCTGAAGCAGGGAAGTTGCCATGCAACCCACCTGTACGATTCCCGGGCTTCTGTATGGCTGCTGTCCCCACCGTCCGCTGCAACCTGGTTGTGTGGCAGCAGAAAGAAAAGGGTAATCAAGCTGCACTTGCCCTTCTAAGTCTTCATAGCAGTTTGTTGTTGTGAGTGGCAAACTGCTGTATATCTGCCACAAGAGCAGCAGGAATGTGGGTCATGGAGGGGATGTTATGGGGCAAGGTTGCCTCTGGACCCCCTGGAGACCATTTGTACTAATCATGGTGTCTACTGTATCTGCTTTTGCTTTCATTGCAGCACTCAGATTGGAGAATTACCGAAAGAGCTCTTCCTTTCCTGCCTAAATAACCTCTAGATGGAGCTGTGCAATAGCAGAATAGCTGAAATACACATGGCGAACAGCCTAATACTCCCACTCTAAAAAAAAAAAATGCCCATTTCTCTATTTTAAAACAACTCTGAAAGGGGCTCAGAAAAAACAGGCACAAAACTGGAGAATCTCGACTTCATCCAAAGAGCTTATAACAACTACAAATAAGGGATCACATGCTCACAAGTAATGCCTCACGTAGAAAAGGTCAACGTTCTCTGAACTCCTAGCCTCTAAAGCGTGTGTAGGTGCTGGGACAGGGAATGAAATGGCACAATAGTGCTCTCAGCTTTCAAATTTGTTGCGCGTTTAGAATCGCTACTTCTAGCTTCAATGTACCTTTTTTAACTTTCAGGTCATTTATTCCTTTTGCTCAAGTAACCATCGAATTCCCCCTGTCAATTGTATTGTTTTTTCCAGGGCTCAAGGCAAAGATAGTGATGGCCTGAAGGCAGCGTCTTCCTTCATCCTGTGGGCTCTTCTTTGAGAGATGAACATAGGGAAGACAGATGAACAAACTCGGCAACATTTCCTCTTCACAGAAGCCCCGTCAGCAGTCGCCGTGTACCTCAACCCCAGCCAGGTTGCTGTCCCACTACCGTGCATTTCGGGATCACGAGTGGGAAGTAGTGGAACGATCACTTAGCCTCTTGCAGGACAGGGGATTTTATTGGGGCCCCTTGTCTGTGGATGAGGCACATGCTAGATTGCTTCAGCAGCCAGTGGGGACCTACCTTCTGCGAGACAGCTCTCAGGGCAATTGCCTCTTCAGCCTCAGTGTCCGCATGCCCTCTGGACCTGTCAGCCTCCGGATCTCGTTCCAGAAGGGTTACTTCTGGCTGAAGGACTGGTTTTCAGACTGTGTGGTGAGACTGCTTGAGCTGGTGGTGGCAGGAACCAGGGCCAAGCCGCTCTATTGTGACGAAATGGGGAATGCTCCTCTAGTATTTTCCGACCCCCTCTGCAGGGAGTGCAGGGTTGTCCCCACACTGCAGGAGCTCTGCCAGCAAGCCTTGCCTGCTTCCAGTGAGGTTGGACAGGGCAATTCTTGGACTTTACCTCCTGCCTGGCAACAAAGAAGCAGCACCGCGTGTGTGGCAGACAAAAGTGTGCACATGTCAGTGATGCCAATGAACTAAGCAAGTGGGCTACCGCTTTTACTGTTTCCTTAGGCACCGTTTTAATTATCTGCCTATAGAAAATGCCTTCCATAGGGTAGATCAAGCATTCTCTGCTGCCTAATTACATACCATCTCTCTACTTTGACAGCTTGTTGCAGCTGTGATATGAGCCAAAGGTGTGCTGAACACGAATAGCTCAGCTTAGTATTCCAGGCGCTGAAGCCAAGACTTTCTGATGAGTCCCTCCTGATGAAATTTAAACTGTTTCAGGGACTGATGCTGAAATAAAACTTCTCTGCACCCAAGTTCAGTGCTGGTCTCTGGAACCAAGTTTATGTATGTGGGATGGCTATGAGACTTAGACTGGCAGCTGACTATCTTATCAACCACAGAGATAGTTAATTATGACATTTGCAAAATGCATGCTCTCTTTCACTCCTTGATAGATATGCATATCAATAATAAACTTCTACCAACTTCTGTACCTTATTTGCTGGAGCTTAGTATCTGCAAGTCCGAATATTGCCTTCATAACATATAACTATGGTGCTGAGATACATAGCCAGGCAATATATTTATTGGGACCAACCAACTTGCCATTAAAGAGTAAGCAGTTCTTTAGAGGTTTGCTTGATCTTAAGCAAACAAGGGGGATGCAGGAAAGGGCTTGCTCTTACAATCAAAAAAATGTTCATTTAGTCACACATGAACTTGCAAATATCTCTAATACTTTTTCAAAGGTGGGCAATTTTAAGGAGGTCTGGGAGGAATTTTCAGGACCCCACCCTCCCCTAGAAAAAAGTACTTATTAAAAAGGAACAGAAATGTCATCTTGAATACTGTGTAGTGCCAAAACACCAAATCTAGCTTGTTTGTAAGCTAAATCTGTCCCTTTTAGGGCTCCACAGGGGCTGTAAAGGCCTAGAAGGATCAAATCGAGCTTGCAAGCAAACTAGACTTGACCTTTTTGGAGCTCCATAGATGCCGATTTTCACCACCAATAAGTAAATAGTGTTTTTAGGCAATGGGAAGGGCTCCAGTGCAGGCCATATGTTGCCCACTCTTGCTGTATATATTTTTTTAACTTGGTACTGCTATATTTATAATCTGAGCAGAATACATATCTGCATTTGCATTATGTCAGGATATGAGATGGTAGGGAAGGAAAGACTGTAGGTTTTGCATACTTCAGCAACTCTTATTATTTGGCCTAAACCAAAAGAGGGAAATAAAGGTAGCTCCTGTAATGAGTTGGGTCCAGTGCTGGCCATCTGTTAGTAGAATGGAAATTACTAATTGAGTGGACTTTTCATCCTCCTGGAGCTCTCCACACTCTCCAAATCTGCTCTGTGTGAGTGGAGAATCCTTCAGACTAGACTGGGGGAACTCAGGCAAAGGAGAGGATGGGGAAGTTTTGCTGTACAAACAGGCTTCCACTCCAGTTACAATTGGATCTAATCCTATGGGCCATATCCAGTTGTTGCCTGTACACTATTAGGACCACCATCAGCAGGAAACTAGTGGCCCCAGAAGCAAGTGGAAATAAGTGGAAATGCTAGTTTTTGAATGGGTCAGGCCAGTGGAACTTGCAGAATAGAAATCCACGGACTGGCTCATTCAGGAAATGAGCACGTCTACCCATTCCTGTGGTTGCTTTAAAAAGCATTAGTCTCTGTTTTCCTGGCAGATGGTCCTCTGCCAGAGGAGGTACAGCAGCAGTATTGGAAATGGCCTTGATTTTCCAATGTCAGTAGTCCCAACTACTGTCTTTGGTGGTAATGCAGAGGTGGGGAAAAACAGATGAATGGTATTAAAGAAAGAATCTGCTACCTTAAGGGGAGAAATTAAGTTACAGCCATGTACTTGCTTTGGCAAATTCTTGTCAATTGACCAACATTACTTCAGATGGAGATGCTGCAGGATGTGGGCTAAAAGAATGTATTTTCCATTCCTACAGGTCATCTGACTAGAAATAAAAAATGAAGAGATGCAAATTCAGAGTAAAGGGGTAGATAGAAGCTTTACCTTACTCTGACCCTATTAAGTTGTATTTTAGAAATTGTCCTAATGTACACTGATTTAAAAAGTGCTTGAAAGAGCATTTAAATGTATTTCCTTGTTTAGTTAAATAAACACAAATGTCATTTTCTAAATGAACACAAAGAGGAAAATTCTAAAAAGTGTTTAATGTAATGGGCTGTTTGCTTTTCATTCTTCCAATATGTCAGTTAATCCTGACTTTTCTATTGCGCCTTATAAGCATGTGTTCATTCTTAAATCTTTGAAGCAACAAATGGCTTTTTGCAAGGCTGCTAGAAGTGAGTGTTAATGGTACCTTCAAATTACAGGGGATCTGAAGCCTACAGCATAAACATACAGACCTGGCCACTCTCAGGAGAAGGTGAAAATACTGGGCTTACACCGTGCCAACCCCCCCCCCCCCCGGCACCTTGTCAACCCTAACCCAATCTTGCCACCCTTCCCTTCTGGCTGACTTTATCTTAATATTTATATACTGCCTCATTCCTATAGGCTCTGGGTGGTTTACAAGAAATTAAAACCAACAGTGCTTAAAAACACATATTAAAAAAACTGATATGAAACTAATCTGGAAAGACCTGTTGGAAGAGATACATCTTTCATTCACACTTAAAGGTGGTGGTCTGGGATGGCAGATGTGTATCTCCTGGTAGACCATTCCATAGTGTAGAGGAAACCACTGAAAATCCTCTGGGTAGCTGACATTAATCTTACAGAAACAGACTTCAGATTATCCTCAGAGGACCTTAGCTGATGAGGTGGAATGAATGGCCAACACAATTTTTGAAAATTTATTAGCAACCAGTATAAATACTTCAAAATAGTTGATATGTGGCCTCCTCATGATATCCCAGAGATCAGCCTGGCTGCCATATTTTGTACTACTTACTGTTTCCAGAGGACGCACAAAGGGAGTCCTATGTAGATCATAATGCAGAAATGGCCTAGGAGTTACTAATGCATCCACTGCTGTTTTCAGGTCATTCACCAGAAAGGGATGCAGTTGGCAAATTAGCCGAAGTGGATAGCAGACACTCTTGACCACAGCTTCTGAGCTGACATCTGAAAGGGAGGGTCAAGCAGCACCCCAGTCTTAAAGGGGGAATGTGACCCCATCTAGAACCGGTCGACACACCTCTAATCCTGGATTTGGGCCCTTAACACCAAGCACCTGTTTTGTGATTCAACGTCAATTTGTTTTTATTCATCCAGCCCATTACCACCTTAAGGCAGTCATTCAGAGAGGAGATGCTTTCTACAGAAGGAGCATCAGAAGTAGATAGGTAAGGAGAAGTAGATCTGGGTGTCATCAGCATACTGCTAATATCCAGCGCCACTCCTCCGGATGATCTTTCCCAGCAGCTTCATATAGATGATAAACAGCACTGAAGATAGAATGGAGCCCCGTGGGACCCTGCAACGGAGCAACAGTCCCTGTGGGACCTTCTTAATGGAGCAACAGTCCCCGAGGAACACCACTGGGAACTGACCCAAGAGGTAGAAATCGAACCACTGCAAAGCCATGCCTCCAATTCCTAACTCCCTCAGACAATTCAGAGGGATACTATGGTCAATAGTATCAACGCCCACTGAGAGATCCAACAGAACAAACAGCTGGTTGCCGGCTGCACTGGGGCTCTGCCTGACAGAAATTCCAGAAGCACCAGAGCCTTGAAAAGGAGGGAAACTCCTCTAAGGCCTGCTTCCTTGATCTCTAAGTGCCTGCCACTGGCATGGATGTACAGTAGGGCCTTCATCTGCTACCCATAAGTCTAGAAGAAATGGCTCATGTGCTCTTCTGGTGGTTCTCTCTGAGCTCATCCTTGGGACTGGAGTGTGCCATATTCCCAAAAACAAGTGGGTTCCAGCTAGCAGTTGTGGGAGGTTAGAACACCAAGATGGTTCAACAAACAAATGTAAACCAAATGTGTACAGAAAGGGTTTGGAGCTCCTGCAAACTCTGGGGGCCCTAAACTGTTTGCACCATCACCAGTGGCTGCAGCGTGAAGGGTGACCAAGGACAAGTGGGGCACTCAGAATGAATGCAAAGGAGAGGTGGTGTCCGCGTCCATCAACTCATTTGAACTTGCAGTTTTCAGCACCAGCTGAAACCTATTTCTGAGCAATCTCAGCCGACAGTAAAAACAATAAATGAAAAGTAGTTGGACTGGAGCACTTTTGGGGGTGCCAAGAAAGGTGTCCGAGGTGCACTGGGACCTGGAGGCACCATGCTACCTACTCCTGTCTTACACTGTTGGAGAAAATTTTCCAAAGAACAATAACAAAATCACAAAAGAAGCTTTTCAGGTGATGGCAATAGCTGCTCCTGGCTTTAAAGGGAGAGAGAAAGAGAGGTTGGCTGCTGGAGCCATCACAGCAATATGCAGGGGCAATTGGGTAATAACACTGGGAAATCCCTGGGGTTATTTTTGGGCAGTAATTTCATCACACTTTAGTTACCATATGCATGCAGAATTATGTTACCATCTGCCCATAACCTGAAGGCTACTGGAGTTTTGCACTGTTGATTAGACTGGCATTACAACAGAATTTAGTACTAAATTGTTAGGCAAGGATTGTTAGGCAAGTTCACTTTGTTGCCACCTTCTCTGCCTTTGCCTTGCTGCATTTAGACAAAGTATTCTTCCAGTGACCACCGCCTCTTTGCTTGCCAGCTACCCCTGGAATCTACAATTCCTGTCTGCCCTGCAGTCCACTAATAGAGGTTACCCCAGAATGCAGGATTTAAAAATAAACAGCCAAAGAAACATTAACTCTGTTCCTGATCTAACAGCTCATTTCTGCACATGGTATTTGCAACTGAGGGAAGTTCTTATACACACACACGCCTTGAATTAATTATACAGGATAATGTGAGAATTAGTCATTACGTATGAATTACTGGTAAGTTTGCAAGGGTCTCCATTGTGGTGCCTTTGGCACTCAAGTAACAGTTTTTAAAAATGTATTTTTAAAAATGTATGTACAGTACTTGGATTTGTATGTCGTGCCTACAACTTTTCGCAATTGTATACAAACTTCAGCGAAAACGGATTGAATAGCCAAATAATATCCATTTTAAGTTGCCATCCATTCATATACCCAAAGCACTGAAATACATTGCATTATTGGAAGTGAATGTTTATCCATCTAATTTTGTCTCTTAGTTATCAGAAGGGTCCAGATAATCTATTTAGGCTGCCTATGCAATTTCCATGAAATATTTTAACAGAGCATGTACAGTAGTGAATATTACGCTGTTTCAGTTCAAAATATATCTGTATAAGAACCACCTTATATATACTGAACAAACATGCAGTGGTGGTGCCCACAGCAGCTTCCCAAATTCCCAGAGGTGCACATGGGTCCAGAACAACTGAGAACTCCTGCTCTAGGTACACTTCATACACCTAATGAAGAGGGCCATAGTTTACCACCACTTAAGCATTTGCTAGTCTTTAAGATACCACAAGATTTTCTTGTTTTGCTGAAATAGCTAATTGTAAATGCACAGCTAATGTTTTAGGAAGACTTTTAAGGCAAAAATTCTATATACAGTTACCTGGGAGTGAGTCCCATTGAATTTAATAGGGCTTACTTCTGGAAAAAAATAGGATTGCCCTTTTAATAGAATTAATGCACAGGGGCTAAATAACAGAAAGTTCTGAGCAAAGCGGAAAGGGACCGAAAAAGGAAGAAGCAATTAGTTCAATGTTTGTTCCTTCTAAGGCTGTCCCTCCTACCCAGCAAAAAGGGAAGAGGCCATTTCTCAGGAAGAAGCACCCCTTAGCTCAGAACTGGTGAGCATTTAGCTAGACCATCTTTTTTTTCAGATGCTGCAATGATCACCAGGCAATATATTATCTTGGTTCTGTGGATTCTTCATTGTGAAGGTAACGGCCCTCCCCACCAGCATGTTAATGTCTTTTGTTTCTGTTTAATCTCTTTTATATGAAAATGGCATGTGAATCTTAACCAGGCTCTTAAGATTTCAACTCTTAATATTTGTTGTATATCTCTGCAATCCTCCACCTGTCCCCACCCTTGTCTGTGGTCAAGGCCTAACTGAGAAAATATGCAAACCAGGCTACCAGCTTTTTTTAAAGTTTTGACAATTGACAAAACAAATGTCCTCTGGTGTCTTCAGTGGACCTGAGGGCAGGAACCGTAGTGGAAAAAAATGCATAGTATTTGACTGAACATTGTAGTTCTTGGCTATATTGCTAGTAGAACAAGAGTGCATTAGTGAGTGAGTGTTAAGAGCATGTGTGTAGGGTTGTGGAAAATGCAGAAAATTCCTTCCCTTCCTCTCCCATCAAACTTGAAGGGCCTATAGCTAGCAGCAAATAATACATAGCATTAATAGATAGTGCTTTGCTTCTATAGTGCTTCATCTATAGCAACCTGCCCTAACCTAGCATCCTACAAATACCCCCCCACCCATCCTTGCCCATCAGCCATGCTGGCTGGGGCTGATGGGAGTTAAAGCTGAAAACATCTGGAGGATTTCACATTGCGAAAGATGGATGCACATGATGACAGTCAACCATAGAATACTTTTGTAAGACTTATCTAGAATTATGGATAGAGGTAAGGATGAGAGGTTGTTCTTGGCCTAGGGCTGCAGTCCTATACTTACTTACATATGTATCAAATGAGACTTACTTCTGAGGAGACATGCTTAGGATGTGCTGTAAGGCTTAACTCCTAAATCAAAACCAAGTAAGTCACATAGGACTTACTTTCCAATGAACACTAACTTAGCAGTGCTCTGTAAGGATGCCTGTATAGCTCACACTTCTAAGCAACCCTCCTTTGGCTCTAAACAGCACAGACAACGTATGTGATCAGTCAGTCATAATCATAACAATGATAATAATAAGCCTACATAACATTTTGCTCAGGGTTGCATTGATAAAACCCGTAGGTATTGTTGTGGTGTTTGATTTTCATCTTTTTCTGCATCATGGTAGTCTGATTTGCAAGTGACTGTTCCTGGGCAATAACAATGCATACACATTGATGCATCGTGCTTGCTTCCTGCTTCTGACAAGCATTTTAATGGACAAAGCTGGCCACTGCAATGTACAAGATTGACTGTATGAATTTGGAACTCATGGGAAAATGTTCTGATTCCTTTGCAATGGGATGATCCAGTAAGCAGGTTCTTGGAAGCCCAATAGGTTTGGTTCATGGGTTCTTCTTGAAAAATGAATACCCGGACCTTGATGTTTGTACGTTGATGAGATGCTGTCAAAACATTTATAGAAGATGTCCACAGAAATTCATTAGCACACAGCTTCCCAGAGCATTGGGAAATACATTCATGGAACACTGACCTATTTAGGGTGTGTTCTGAAGTGTGAAAGATAAAAATAGCGGGTATGCTACACAAACCAACCAGTTTCAAACATTTCTCCTCATCCCTACTGTCTCTCTGCTGTCAGACTGTAATGCTGTATTTCAGCTAGCTGAGTAATGAGGACATTTCCACCTCTCTCTTTCCTCATACCAGAGTTTCAGGCCAATAGCAGAGTGGGGAGGAGGAAATAGAGGAAGTCAGTGGTTGCACAGAGCAGAGACTCTCCCACAGCATCTTGCGAACAGACTGAATTTGTAACTTGCAATACCAGTGAGACAGCAGCTCTCCCAGTTCAGTATAATCTCCATCAAAGCGTTATTGATCTAATCATCTCTCCATCCTCATATACTTCTCTGAGAATGCTCTAGATTGGCCCCTGATGTGTATACCCAGAACTGCATTTATGTATTTAACACAGCAGAGGGGTTGACTCATACTTTGTCCCAGCAAAGTGCTTCTACTTATGACTGGCCATGGGAGCAAATTCGAATTCACCATTCTAATAGTCATGTTGGTTGGAAATGATGGGAGATGCAGTTGAATGTATCTGGTGGGCATCATGTTAGCAGCAGGCAGTTCTACACACGGGGGAGTTTGCATGCATACATAAGAGTTTCTTCCCTGCCTTGCTGATTGTAAAGCTAGGGTGCAATGTGAACTGGCCAACAGAAAGGCAGCTAGATTGTGTACCGGTGATTAAATTCATTAAGATATCTTGCAGTATGGACTATTTGGTCTGTAGCCATCTTACTGTTATTTAATGAGTTAATGTGGTGAAATTTGCCCTTCCCTTTTATCCAGGCTATAATCAGATGTTGCCAAAATGCTGATAAAATGCCCATCTAATTAGATTTTTTTTCCAGTTTTGCGTAACTTTGTAAAACACAACATTTCTTTTCCATCTATCAGGGAAACGTGGCATTAAAGAAGAGTCTTTAATCCAGATTGCATTTGCCAATGAACAAGTTAATGCAAGCTGCAAAGCTACCTTCCCTTATACAAAAGAATATACCCATTTCAAAGTTAGTTACTATCGGATTGACTCAAAAGGCGAAGAAATTACAATGATTAAGAGGGATATCTCTGAAACAATTCCGCAAGGAATGATGAACCAAACAACGAGAAAGATTTATAAACTTCCCATCCAACCTGATAAGCACAACTCTGTTACTGGTACCTACTACTGCAAAGCTGAGTGGCAAAATTCAGAAGCAAGCAATGGAAATGGGACATTTATCCTTTTCAGAGGTAAGTCTTTAAGGGCAAGTCAAGGTTTTGTGCAACAGTGGTGAGTGTGGATTTGAACAATAACAGGGTGGGTTTCCTTGTATAAAAGGATTTTCCACTTTTATTTCCTAGAAACAAGGACATTACTATAGCAAGGTTTGCACAAGATATTCAAGGCCTTGGAATTTAATCCTTAAGGCTAAAACTTCTCTGTATCTCAGAGCTTATCAGGCAAGACAGGGTTGCCTCCTCCGTCCTCTTTGCCCTCCTCCTCTCTCAGGCCTCCTGTAGTCTCCCAGGAGACACAGAAGGAGCAGTAAAGTATCCCCTCATTTGTGTGGAATCACTGTCGACACACGGGGGACACCTGTGTCAGCAGACCTTCCCCAGAGAAACTGGGGAACTGCATTCAGGAGACATCTTGGTGCTTATAAACTACCCTGCAAGAAGAGCACTGGATTCAGACAACATACTAAATCTCCATGGCTTATAAACCACCATGGCTTAGTGTATCATACAGACCTAGCCAATGCCTAATTATAAGCAAGTTACAAAAAACAGTCTTGCGGCATCTTAAAGGGGCACCATATTTATGGTGGCACAAACTTCCACGGGCAATAGTTAATTTCATTTGTTCATTCATTCAGATGATCAGCCATCCAATGACACACTCTCTTGTTAATGTACAAAATGTAAAAGAATAAAAATAAGTCACATTTACAGTGAGAATAATTAAGAAACAGGAAAATAAGCCAATTATAAAATCAAAATGAATAATTCAGACCTGAGCAAAACAGAACTGGTGAAACGTAGTCCATGGAAACTTTTGTTGAAATAAATTGGTTAGCCTTTAATGTGCAACAAGATGGTTTGATTTCTTTTACTTCAACAGGCACTTCTATCCATCTGGAAACTGCCTAAACAAATTGCAGTGGATGTTTTTTACTCCTGCCTGAAATTTGTGTAAGAAAGAAACTGAAACTGAAGGCAGGTAATAGGCTGTAAGAGGATTGCAAATGGTTTGAGAGAGGCTTTGGTCTGCACACACACTTCTTCTATCCCAATATCACCTGATGTCAGATTTTTAGGGTTTTGAAAGCACCACAAAGCATATAGTGCACACATCTCTGTTTGAGGGAATCAGGTTTTTAAAAGACAGGTTTTATCCCCCAAAGAGTTGGGGTTGGTTTAGAGGAGGGAGCAATATTCATGGAAAATACTTGAAATGTTTAGCTGACAGATTTCACAGAAACACCACAGAATTGAGAGAATCTTAGGTGTAGGTCATGAATGCTTCCTCTCCCACCAGAGGCTGGACATCATCCTGGCTAGACAGTCTTTAGGCATGGCCACTCTAAACAATCGTTTTGTATTATTCCCAAACCATTCCATAAGGCTTTTTATCCAATACGTTTTTCTTCTTCCTACATTCCTTTTCCAATTTATTTTATCTCAAATAAGCAGCTGCAATGATTATTTTTCATTTCTCAGTATATGACCAAAATATACTAAGTTCCTTCAATTTATGTGTTTTATGATTTCTTGGGCATTAAACATTCCCTTTAATACTTCATCACTGATCATCCTCCCAGTCTAAGCAAACTTGGCACTACTCAGCCCAAGCAACACCTTCACTGAGAATTCTCCTTTTCAGTAAAATAAAATGATTGCAAAGAAATGGCAAAAACACTTTTTATTATTTTATTTAGATGTTTATATACTGACCCGTACTCATAGGCTCTAGGTGGTTTATAAGAGATTAAAATCAACAATAGTTAAATTTTCATTTAAAAACTAAAAACAAGCTTATTCCATGAAACTAATCTGGCAACTAATTTGGAATGCTAGTTGGATGGGATACATCTTTAACTCCCTCTTAAAGGTAGCAATCTAGGATATCTGACATCTCTCTCCCATAGTTTAGGGGCAACCCCTGAGAAAGTCCTCAGGGTAGTTGACATTAATCTTACAGAAGGAAGCTTCAGAAGGTTGTTCCTAGAGGACCTTAGTGGGCAAGGTGAAATATATGGGCAAAGGCAGTTAGTTCCAGGTATGGGCACTTCCATGAAGGAAGTGCTGCAATTGCTGCCATTTTCTGTCATTGTGACACTGGCTCGCATTTCCCATTCAGATTGGCTTCAGACTGCAGGATAGCTTCCCAGTGAAAAGTGTCCAGTGGAAGAGAATGCAATAGACCAGCAATTGTTCAGATATTCTGAACGTGCATGTTTTACCCTACTCTCAAGTCTAGAAACTTCACCCAGAACATATTGAAGCTGAACAATTCTGCATTTGAACTCAGGTTCAGCACTGTCAATACACATGGTCATGCAGACAAGACAGACTAGATTTAGTCTTATTACAGATTTATATTTTTTAAAAATAAAAATGGTATTTCAAACTTCAGTTAAGTTTTGGTGCTTGGCCTTCCTCTTGTTTATGTCTTTACAGACAAAGGATATGAAGAGCCCCCTCATATTGCATGGATGTCTCTCATCACCTTTATCATTATTCTGGCTGTTCTGAGCATCATGGGAACAACTCTGCTGTTCTGGAAGAGAGAGGTAAGTTATCAACCATATTTTTACTTGACTCCACCTGGTCAAACTGCTTGCTAAATACAAAAGGTCTGTGATGTAATCATTCCTACTGCTTTTGAAACTGAATAACATAGTTTATTAAGCACTTGGCATGAAGGCTGTCACTTGAGCAAGAAATATTAGTTAATTAATCAACTACCTCTCCATAAATTTGCCCATGGCTAAAATAATAGTTTTGAAGAGACAAAATCCTTGTTTGTAGATGGCATGTCATGGCAAGCACCATCAAACAAGAGATATTCTTTCATACATGTTGAAAAGTTTTGAGTCAATTAAGAGCTGCAGTCTGCTTGCAAACAGGTATGATTGCTTATTGGCCAGTAATAAAACAATAATTCTGTTTGCGCACCCTGTTCTGTCAGAAAAGCTTAGCACATAGGTTTGTTCATACTCAAAGTCAAGAGGGCACCTTTCGCACTGACCTGGTTCACATGTAACAACAATCGATGGGTTATTGGAAGTGCGAGCACTGCCTTCTGCCCACTTGCAGCTTCCACTTCATTTCTGATTTTGTAAGCAACTAAGGAACGAACCATGGGTTAAAACTTTAGGTTGCTTCCTCGCACAATTCAACTTTGTAGATTCACACTTGTGGATTCACACGCCATTTTGAACAACCTACTGGAGTTTTGAATGATAAAGACTTAAGCAGGGCTTTATCATGTCCCCATGAAAAGGTGGTGTGGTCTAGGAGGAGTCATGCCAAGAAGTGCCCAGATCAGGGGCCAGCAGCTCAACAAGCTTCAGGCAACTTGGAGCCTCCTGAATCCACATACATGGTGAGTGCCTCTAGCAGTTCCTATTTCCAGATTACTGTTTTTAGTGAGTTTCTGTTAATAAATGTTAACCCAGAGTAAAGGCAGTTGCAGGCTAAATGTGTTCGCCACAGGAAATTCGGAATTGCAGAGGGAGAGTTCAACTGGGAACAAGTGCACACTGCCCAAGAGAGGAGGAGAAAGAATTACTGTTGTCTGAAAAGATTCTGCCTGCAAGTCAAAAGAGAGGGCACTGCCAAGACTTTTTATTGCCTGGGCTGAAGGAAGATTCCTCCCGACCTCACCTGGTTCCACATTCAGAAGTCAACTGCAATGACTTGTTAGAGAGCCTTCAGGCTACTGGGAAGCATAAAAATGAAAGAAAGAAAGAATTGAATAGAAATAAAGCAAAATGGCCAGTAAATCTTCCTTCCATATGGGCAATGAGGCAGCTTCCCTCCCTTGCGCCTATGGGCAGCAGCGGAGCCCTGGAGCCCTGTGGAATGCACAGCACTGTCTTGGTGCACAGCTTCCCTGCCTCTCTCACAGCACCTACTGCCTGAGGTAGGCACCTCACTCTGCCTAATGGCGGCAACAGTGGCAAGGTAGTCTGTGGACCAGATGCTGCGCATGCCATTTAGATTCTGAGGAACCCTAAACCCCACCTACCCAGGAGCTTCTTCTTTTCTGAGTGAAACCTGCAGTGAGAGTTTTGAAGCTGTTTGAGGAAAATAATGTAAACAAAGTCCTGCTCTGCAGGGAGGCATGGACAAGCGTGGACTTCTTGCTTACTGTATACTGTGCCTACTTGCTCACTGACACAGATTTATCCTTATTATGGTAAGGGTTTTTTTATTTAGCTGTAACAATACAGCAGCAGGTTCTATTCTATGCCATATTCTTGGATAAAGTATCACCAAGGGATCTGTCAATTTGGTTGATGTTAACACACTAGGGGTGCAGTCTTTTGCCCTCCTGGCATATTCTGGGAGGCCCCAGGATTTTCTGGAGCCTGAATCCCTGCCCAAGTCCTTGCAGCCAGTGTGGAAAGAACTGTGCTGGCAGGCCCCCAGGGTTGCAACTGGATCTTGCAGAGAGGAACAGGGAAACCTCAGGGAAGGGCAGGGAGGGAAGGAGGCTGGCGCCATGGAGACGTGCTGATTCTAATCAGTGCTCCAGCTTCCTTCCCTCCCTCTCCCCAGGGCTAAATGCAGATGGCAGAAATAGCTGTCTAGAAAAAATGCATGGTGCAAGATGCGGCACAGGCCAGTGCTGCCATGCCTTCCACTGAGCGCTGGATGGTTGTAAGTCTCCCAGTTTGGGGGTTTATGAGTATCTGCCACAGGAACAGCAGGGCTGTGCCCTGATCTTTTAAAAATAGGGGACCCTGAGATTGGGCACTTTTAACTACATATAGCCACAGTATAGAAATGTGTGTGTGTGTGTGTGTGTGTGTGTATATATATATATATATAAATTTCCATAAGTTCCCCCAACAGGACACCACATGAATCTCTTTTGTAGGTACTAATTACTTATCATATTTAATTATTGTTCATTTGCATCAAAATCTGAACATGTACAATAATAAATAATCCTTCCTTCCTAACCTTATTTGACGTACCTGTTTCTACGTACTTTCATAAGATCAGCTTATGCCATCTTTCTGATATCAGTGGAAGTTTCAGCCAAGTGTTGTGGCATGCCAGCATAAAGACTTCTGTTAGAATCAAACTGATTCAATGTTCATATGATAATACATTCTAATATATGTGTTTCCCTGTGCAAACTATTGTGTAGGCAAGTGTTGCAGCTTATGAGAAAAATGGAAATAACTTTGATAATAACTCATTATTTTGGAGGAATATTTACAAGGTAGCCCATGATGTGGGTTGGTAAAGAAGTTTTGCAAGATATAAAGGCTTCTGAGGCAAATGTATATCCTATCAGATTCATGTGTTAGATTTTTTGGGGTGGAGCACAATGTAAGACACACCTTTTTCAATTAAATGTTAAATAAACACAAGGAAGCAATATATTTCAACAGTGTCTCTTTTCAACATTTGGGCTCCTTTGTTAGTAATAAAATAGCTATTTGGGGCTCCCAAACTAGTCAGTCCTTCTTTCACTTTCCCCTAAGAATTATTTTCATATGGTGGGTGAGTTCTCCAATTTGTTCTGGAAAATACTTGGGGGCACAGTGATAGTGGTGGAGGGGAGTTGACAGGTGGATTTTCAGCGGAGAGAAAATTCTTCTGGGAGATCTTACTGTTTACTCCAAATCTGACAACTATTGTTTTAAGTTTGAATCTATTCAAGAGATAGTTTTCCAGTTTATGGAGGAAAGACTGCTCACTTGTTTGCGTGAAGTATGAATTCTGCTCTAGCCAGACTTACAAGCTTCTAAATATTTACCAAAATCTGGAAGACTATGACAACTACAGTTAAGAATTTTTAGAGGGATACAATATTGTGCCAGGTAAGATGTTTCATATGCCAGACTTGGGAATGGCTTCCAGGTCTCTTCCTGTGTCTTGTGCAAATTACACAAGAAGAAAGGAAATAGGCTTACTTTCAGACTAACTTCAATAATCAGGAAGGAAAAGATAGAACATTCATAGAGGAATCAAAAGGAGACAGTCTCCTAGAGGAGAGATGAAACAGCTCCAGTCCGTTGGAGATAGGCTTCATGTTGTGTTCCTTTGCAAGCAGTGCAGTAAGAATAAGCAGCTTAGGCATCTTAAATACATCTGTAAATCTGCTCTGAATCACTGAAGAATCAGCTGCTCTGAGTCACTAAAGGGAAAACAGAACATGCTGCTGGGCAGAAAAACAATTGCACTTGCATCCTGGAAGAGTGATAGGACTGAGCACCATGGTGTCCAAGGCTGCAGGTTGTAGTCTTTCCTTCACTCTTGGATGTACAAATTGTAGATTTTAATGATGATTTAGCTTATTAAGGTGACCACTTAGGCATTGCCAAAAGGAAAATAATGACATGGACTTGCATTAAAATTGTCCATGCTAATTTATATGTAGAGATGCTTATTTGGAAACAATTACTATTATTTAAATAGAAATACAGTGTATCTCCGTGAGGAAGACTGTTAGCAGGAAGCCTCTATGCCAGGAGCGAACTGTTAATGGGCAACTTCAAGGCAGTCCTCCTTTCTTCTTATGGTTCTTTATCTTTAAATCAGACCCGGACTGGGTGGATCGGCAAACAGAAGACAGTCCTTTTCAGAATTGAACAGTGGACACCCTCGTGCTCATGACACCAGGGTCCAGGACCAAGGTCCCAGGCTCCCATCTGATGAATAAGCCAGCCCCAAGCCCAAACCATACAGATGGTTTTTCCCAGGATCTTTTCATATATCTTTGTTCTTCAATGCTCTTTCTCTCCTGCTGTTTCCATTGCAAGTACAATAGGAGGGCTGGTGCTGGGATAATCATCACATTATCAGTTCCTTTGGAAGTGAGTGGTGGGAAATTGGAACCATGGCTACTCGCTTTTTTCTTTTTGCTGCATTGCTGAGCTGGTCAAATCTTGCACATTAGTGATTGCTCTGTTAATGTCACCTGTCGGTGCTGCCTTCTAAGGCTCCTCCCATCTTCCTGTTGCCATATAAACAGCCTAGCAACCTAGTATTACCATAAACACACATGGAAAAGCCCGCCTGTCTGCTATTTCATAGGCACCAGATAGAATTTTAGCATCAGCAGACTTGACGTGTATTTAGTTGCAAGTTTATTTGCTATCTTCATGCATTCATTTGCAGACTAAGTTTCCATTTCAAAGAATGAAAAGCAGTTTAGCCTTGGAACAGATTGCTCTCATTAGAGAAGGCAATGAATGTACATCACTTCAGGGCTAGCCTCTTAGCTGCCTGGGAATGTGAGGCATAGTTCAGCCTCTGTGTTTGGCTGCTCCCAGACAGAGCACTCTTTGCGCTATCAAAAACACGGTGCAGCTATTCTGTCTTTTCCTCCTTAAGGGACGCTCTCTCTCTCTCTCTCTCTCTCTCTCTCTGTCTCTGTCTCTGTCTCTGTCTCTGTCTCTCTCTTTTGCAGGTAAAACCATGGCCAAGGTTGCATGGGAGGGTTGCGCGTGAAAGATGACAACATTTGGATAGCTGTAAACTTTCCCTGACCAAAGTAGGGCAAATGCTTTTTTCCAGTCCTTCACACTGTAAATACATGCCTGAGCTCTGGACACATGAGCAGACTTGTTCCGTTGGTCCAGGGCAATTGTGAGTATTCAGCATGCCTAACATGCAGTCTTGTTGCATTTTGCAAAAAAATGAAAAGCTGAAGACTCAGACCAGGCTCCTTTTGTGTTACATTCCCAAACTGCAATCATCACCTAGTTTACTCAAAAGTAAATCCAGCTGCTGTTTATTCCCTTAGTAAAACTTGCTGGATGCAGGGGAATTTACTTTTGGGTAAACATAAGCAGGACTGCACTGCTATGTAGCTCCACAAGCGTGTCAGTGGAAAAGGGCCTTTTTCAATTTGTACATTTACACGAATCATTTATATAGCATCTCACAGAGCAATCATAATGGCCTCAAATAGCCATTATGGGGGTTAGGTTAATGTGGCTGTACTTTTCTGCTGGTGGCAGGGGCACATGGAAGCTCCCATGTGCCTGTGGAAATCTCTGCCATCTCTACTACCACTCGCAGTAGTGGGCATTAGGCCCTGAAAAAGGGCTTTCTGGGATCTTAGCAGCAGTGAATGGGAGCAGTCTTGGATCAGTTGGATCTAGAGCCCCTTTGCCCCAGGACTGGGTCTTCCCTCTGTCCCAGCCTGGGACTAGGAAGTGTTATTCTCTCCATTGGAACCAATGGAGGTAAGTCGAAAAGACGCAGGGACCTGCCCGTTCACACTGGCTGATGTGAACTGATGTGGTCCTCAAGGTAGGACCTCTCTGCCCCTTTACAAGATGTGCTCCCTTTTCTTATCTCACACTTCCTCATTAGAATCCTGTCAGAAAGGACATTAATGGCCCTTTTCCCTTTCTTTCTTTAACAGGAGTAAAAGTGCATGTGATTATCTGGGGCACTTCTTTGGTTTTTGGACTAAATAGGGTGTGAGCCCAGGTGAAAACTCTGTTAAGCTGAAACAATAATATTTCGAAATAAGCAAGGGAAAGGTGGACATTTGAGATGAATTAAAAAACGAACAAATTCCAATTTAATCTAAATCCTGTGCAGAAAAGACTTGGAAGGCATTCAGGACACAAACTGTTTTGTTTTCCCTCAGTCTTCAGTACACAGTACGTAATAGATTTCAAATGTCTGTGTCTTTGGCTTGTAGTCTTGCATCATGAAGCAAAGATTGCAATAATTCGTGGTTGGTACATGAACTGAAGGCCATGCTTTCATATCAAGACTACTTCATTCATTCCCCAGGTCTTGTCTTGGCAGGCTTGCAGAATGTGGGTGATGTAGGCAGAATTTCTTTGTGCATTTACCAGGGAGTAACTTTACTGAACACAGCAGGATATATTTGGAGTCCTATAATACATGGGACTGTGCTGTCAACCTGTCTATTTCTTTTTATTTCATTTTTATCCCACCCTTTTTCCTTTCATGGAACTCAAGGCAGCTTACACAATTCTCCTCCTTTTCTCAATCTTCCCTCACAACATCCCTGTGAGGTAGGTTGGGCTGAGTCTGTGAGCAGCCCAAAGTCATCCTGTGTGCTCTATGGCTGAGCGGGGCCTAAAAACCAGGTCTCCTCAGTGAATGGTGGTCTTGCAGTTGGAACACAGTATCGTTTCCCAGTTTTTCTTTCTTTGCATAGGCCTATCTAAATAGACCTATCTATTGGATAGGTCTATCTATGGATTGTTCTGCATTGTGACACAAGTGAATGTGACATGAGAGGCTAGGCTAAGCTATACGTATCGATATAATAGGCACAGGAGAGAGTCTATTACTGGGATCCACATTTTAAAATAATAGCCCTTCTGATTATTATTTAATTATATGTATAGCTTATATATGGTGAACATGCTCAATTTTCCTCATTACTCATTTCTCAGGCGTTAAAACCCCATCAATCTGACATCTATGCCTCCATTGAGAATGAGGCAAGTAGAACCACCACACACAGAAACACTCCTACAGCAGAGGTGAGTACACTTTTGTCATTACTCAGCCAAGGGTTCCCTTTGAACTGTTACTGTCAAAGAAATGAGGGATGTTGTGGAGGGGGAACATGAAGGAATGAACACCAGACATTTTTCAGCGCAGGAGTGGTAATGCCATCTACTGGTGCACCACCGCAAAGGACGACTCCTCTGGCAAATAAATGAGGCATTAACCAAGTTTTTGGTATTACTATTATTTGTGATAGGTTATCATATGGGAAGCCAGAGACTGAAGAAAATAATCAAGCAGAGGCTGGATATGTCCCTCCCTTTCTTTGATGGGGTTCCTTCTTTACCCCAACAGTCTAAATGGGAATAAGTTTTATTTTAATGATCATCACACTGTATATCCCAGCTTTTTTTTATTCTTACAAGGAACCCAAAGGAGCTTACAAAGCTCTTCTCTTCTCCATTTCATCCACCCAACAACTCTGTGCATTAGGTTAAGCTGGGTCAATGACTGGCCCAAAGTCACTTAGCAAATTTCATTACTGAGTGGGGACTAGAACCCAGATCTCCCAAGTACCAATCCAACGCTCTAACACTACCCCATGCTGGCACACTTGTTCACTGGATAGTTTGAGTGTCTGTTGAATGTTCAAGGTTCACTTCAGTTGGCTGAAGTTCTTTTCTTGAAGCTCAATTTTTAAAATTTAATCTTACATGGATGCAGAAATAAGCACCTCTGAGTTCAATGGAATGTTCACCTCAGTAACTGTGCAGAGGTCTGCAGCGATATTAACACAAATAAGCTGGGTATTCCAAGCATTATTGCTTGTGCACCTCTGTATCCATACAACACTGCCTTGTCAGAAACATGGAAATGGGCAAGAGAATATTTTCTCCTATATCAGAGTGGGCAACTTGTCATTGTCCAAATGTTCTGGCCTACAACTCCCATCCTTCCTCACAATTGGCTATACTGAGTTGAACTGACGGGAACTGTTGGCTAAAGCACTGACACACCCCAAGGCACATTGGTTAAAATGTTTTGCAACCTTCACTTTTTAACAAAATTCTTCAGTAAAACCAGCATACAGAATATTAGTTATATTGTTACATTGTTTAGTCCTTTATATTTTTATTAGTAATACACTTTTGTATATTAGAGTATGTAGATATACTGCTGTAGTTCTTCTCTTGCAAAATTAAACTTGCTTGATTATAAGCAAATTCTTCTAACTCAAGTTAGAAAGCAAACATTTGGACCTCACTGTCATTTATCTAGTGTCTTGTTTCCATGCTTGGCTCTGAACATGTATAAAGGTTGCCAGAGCATTTCTCTCTAGACAAGACCAATTGGAATGCCAGATGCTTAATTTCCAGATTATGTCTATATTGCTTTTGGGGCCAATTTGGATGTTGGTTGCTCCCTGGAAAGAGTAGATGTGGAGTAAACTAAAGCCCAGTATAGCCACAAAAATATCATGTGGGAATTAGAAACATGTGGATCTCATCCATGTACTAAAATGAATTCTTAAGTTCACATATCGGCAGGCAAATGAGACCCTGTGTTGCTTGCTATCATCTTAGATATTTTTGAGGATATGCAGAAACTTGACTGATTCCTATATATGCAAAAGGAAGGTAATTCTGATTTGTGATATAATAAAATGCTAAGATGAAGGCATAAGGCCCAATGAGAAGAAGAAAAAAGGAGAAATGAAGGACTGGATATTTTAGACTGAAGGATAGTATTCATCACTAGTGTGTGCATCTTGCTGTCATTAACCTCACTGTCCTTATGACATCTCAGCTGCTTTGGGAACCAAAATGAAACTGAGAAAAATGTCCTAGTGGCAGACCTTTGGAAATTGAACACACCTGAACAATAAGGGATTTTAAATGACAAACTTTTAAAAGCCCTACTCTAGGACCAGTTATATCACAGAATACAGTTTTGTGAATCACAGCATGCATTTTCATATGATGGAATGCCTCTTTGTAGAGTACATTTGCAGGATAGGGTAGAATGGATGCTGCATTTGTATGTTGGTGTAGTCCACAGACTGGAGCATCACGTGAGTCATTTATGAAGTAGGGTTCTGAGGCTGTTACATGCTATCAAGTCATCTCCAACTTATGGTGTCCCTATGAATGAACGTCCTCCAGAATGTCCTATCTATGAAAGCCCTGCTCAGCTCTTGTAAAGTCAACACAGTGGTTTTCTTTATGGAGTCAATCTATCTCATATTCAGGCTCCCTTTTCTTCAATTGCCTTCAACTTTCCCTTGTATGATTATCTTCTCCAGTGAGTCTTGCCTTCTCAAGTTACGGCCAAAGTATGATAGCTTCAGTTTTGTCAGTTTTGCTTCAAGGGAAAACTCTGGCTTGATTTCATCTAGGACCCACTTGTTCATCTTTCTGTCAGTCCAGGTGGTTCATAAAGCTCTTTTCCAGCACCTTATTTCAAATGAATCAATTTTCTTCCTGTCAGCTTTCTTCACTGTCCAGCTTTTACACCCATATACAGTGATATGGAATACAGTACTGTGGATGATCTTCGTACTGGTCTCCAGTGAAACTCCCTAATACTTGATTATCATTTCTAGTTTCTTCTTTGCTATCCTTCCAAATCTGTCTTCTTCTAATTTCTTTACTGCAGTCTCCATTTGAATTGATGACTGAGCCAAGGTATGCAAAATCTTTCACAATTTCAATTTCTTTGTTGTTAACCATAGAGTTCTGTAATTCTTCTGTAGTGATGATTTTTGTTTTCTGATTCTTCAGCTGTAATCCTGCTTTTGCATGTTCTTCTTTCACTTTTATCAGGAGTCATTTCAATTCATTGCAGCTGTCTTCCAGAAAATGGGAATCTAGCCTGATCAAACATTGGGCACTGAATACTGGCTTACAATACCATAGTTAATTTAGCATCAGCAACAAGCTAGAAGCTCTGGTCTGGAAGAACACCATAGCTGTCCAGCACAGAACATGAGTGGTTTTGATTGTACATTCCTCATGCTCAGAACCTGGGACTAACTAGGGATTTGTTGATATACCAGACATTTTAAGCTTACCATAGTCCATGGCTGAAAATAGGTATCATTTTGAATTTATATCTCCTAAAATGGTGATATTGGGTACTTTTAAAACATTCCTTTGATGGCCCCATTCTTGGGTGTGATATAGGACTTCATGACACCCATAACAGTCATAAGACTATCCAAATAATTGCATGGTTAACACACAAGCTTCCAGATATACTAAGATCATCAGCAGGCTGGCCTTCTCATAAAGCAGAGTGAATTCCCTGCCTTAGGTGGCTGAATAGCAGCAGCAAATTGCATACTCTCCCCCACCCCCATCCACAACAACCAGAGAGAAAATATGCACACAGAGACAGAGCGTAATACAACCCTACATTTTACTTGTTGAAAAGTCTGGGTAAAAGTTGAATCCATTAAAAGATTCTCTTGAATTTCTTTTTACATGGGATCCCTCCTGTAAATTAGCGTTTATATTGGCATCTGGCAATCTACAGTAAAATCATAATGAATGCACAATAAAAATGGGACCAGTGCTGCCATCACATGAAAAGAAAGATCCAAATACAAATCCTTATGTATTTTCAAGATTTTTACAAAGGATCTCCCCAAATCACTAGCAAATTATATCTCACTTGTGTCTACAGAAGTGTTCTCTGACTTGATGGGGATTTCATTGATATCACATGTAAAAGCTATGAGGATTTATGACTTAAATATGTTTTGTGTCTTGGTGCTGTTCCTGGTTCTGTGTTTTTACTGTGCAATATATTGACACTGATATAGGCTTTAATTTGATGGTGGTTTTAGGAGGGATCTTGTATAAAATGTTTGCAGATTCATGAGGATTTGTTTTGAAATTACTAGATTTGATGTTTACCTTCTTGCCATTTGGTGACTGAGCATGCCTGAGTGCTACAACTTCCCTGCTACTTGTAAAATTCTCATCAAAGGACTTGTCAGACCTGCTCTGTGTTCACTTTTAGAAAACTGGTGGAAACTGTATTCTGCTGAGTTTCTGGAAGCAATGGCTGATTTTTTAAAAACTGTCCATGAGATGTTGGTTTGTTTGGCTTATATATATATTGTTTTTAACTGCTCTCGTTTCATAAAATACTTGTTTGCCATCCTGACTTTCATGCCCGAGGATTCAACTGCAGGATAAATGTTTTAAATAACATCTATAAAATCAAATGAAATTAGATGGTTCACAGATTGGAATTATTTCTTTGAACTGGGCCAGGCATAGATGATGAAATTATGGAGAAATATTATCCTGTAAAAGCTCTGTTCCTTGTAGCACAGAATCCCTATATGGATGGAGGCTGATTATAATGGCCTGTTCCTGGGGATCTGTTGATCAAATAGGGTTTCAGGACATTCAGGGGTGATTTGACTCTTGATCATAGCTTAACAGGTATTAGTTGATGACTCAACTATCTTTGGAAAATGAGAATGGTTGAGGCTATCCCTTCTCAGCATCCCTTCTATATAATATTCTTCTTGATCATTGAGGGTTTAGAGGAGTTGAACTGGCAAGACAAAGAGTGGTAGAATTTAGAATGAGCTTCTGAACATGCCACATTGTCCTTTGAGATCCTGGTGCATGCCACAAAGATAGATTTTTTTCCTGTTAGGATTGCACCTGTGAACTGTTGGCTGGTGGATTTTTCACGGAGCCTGAAGGAACCATTATAACCTGGGTCTTCTCTCACACACCACACACACACACAGTCGGGTCTACATAACACTTTAAACCTGGGAGGGCTTATAAGGCCAGCTGTGTAGCTATCTAGCCTAGGGGCCCCAATGTGTCCAACAGATGATTGGGCACAGCAGGGTCCCTGAGCTGTGCTTTTCCCCCTTAGTCCTCATGTTGGTATTCTGGGGGACACTGCTCGAGCGCAAAGCAATGTTTTTCCCCCTCTCTCTGCTATAACTGTGGGCTAATTTTGGCTTGCTGCTGCTTATCTTTTAATTTCTTAAACACAATGTGCAGGCTGGCTATAGTCCTAGTAGTAAAATTAATTGTCACCCTGTTTTCAATGAATTCTAGGTGTCCGGGCGGAAAGCAAAAGGAGAAATCCAAGATTTGTATGAAAACAATATCACAGAAGTGTATGAGAACCTCTAAGGAGAAAGACTGCACTGCAAATCATACCTTGCTTCCCAGCCCCCCCCCAAAAGGGGGGGGTCTAAATTCCCACTGTTGTTAAACATTGAAAAAGTAAACTGTTGCAAGGCAGAAATATTTACTGATCTGGAGACAGAGCAATAGACTGGGAAGTTGTCCAGAATAGCCAAATAGAGTTTCTACACAACCAACTAAACTGTGGCATTAATTTCTTTCTGGTAAACAGAATCTGCTAATAAAGTGGGCATAAGAGCATGAAGAAAGAACAAAACCTCAGCTTACCATGATTTGTGAAGTCTCGTTTAGAGGGCAGTACTTTGAATGGAGCTCCTGAAAACAGTATGCCCTTATAAATCCAAGAAGGGTATCTTCAAAGTTGCACAGGCTGTTGAATGCACTTGTCTTGGTTTACACTGGCTTTATTGCACACGATGACCAATTTGGTGAGGGGATTTAGGATGCTGTTTAGGATGTCACTGTATTTTTTAAAAGATGTATTTATTTCACCATTTACAACAGGGATGGAAACTACTGGCTTATGGGCCAAACCTGGCCCACACTGCTCTATCCTGGCCCACACTGTCCTGACTTCCCAAAGAAGAGTGCGGAGAAGAAACCGCATGGTTTTCTCTGACCAGCCATCCAGTGATATCTATGGAGATTTCCTTGTATGCAGTTTGCCTTTCCAATTGTCACAATATATGAGACTCAACAACATAAAGGTCACATATATGAATCCTCCATCCCTTGGATCCCCTTCCCTTATGGGATCTAGAGTTTATTATCTGGCTGAAAAAGAAAACAAGTTCTGCAGAAGGATCTATTCTATGGGTTCCAGACAGTGTCAGGAAGGAGGCATAAGATAGGTCTGGATTCCCAGCTCTGAGGTGAAAATGAGTGTTGTAGCTCACAAGCAGAACTTGGACCCCATACCAGTGACCCTTGCACCCAACACAGAAGGAACTGTCTTGGCTGCTCTCCAAAGCAACCTCAGAGATGGATGAAAGGAGAAGGGGAGAAAAAAAGGTGGGAGCAGCCAGGATACAAGTTACCAGCTCTTGGGCAGCTGCTCTGGCCTCTTTTGCTTGCTCTCTGAAATGAAAATAGCAATCTAAGCATAATTGAAAAAGGGAGCATCTTGACTGGATAGCACCCTGGATTGCACCCTAAATCTACTGTCTGATCCGATTTAAGCAGTGAACAAAAACATTTGGGCTACCACGCCTTAGATTTCAGTTATAAAATCAGATCACTCATCATCATCATCATCATCAGTTTCAACAAAGAGTTTAAGATATTGTTTGTGTGCATGAACCAAAGAAAATTGTTATCATTTGTCAACCTACAGGAATTAACTGAAGTAAAAGGAACAAGTAAATTATATGCCTTGATTAATTTCTTCATGAAATAGTCATCTGCTTTTTCATTTTAATTTTTTTACAACATAAGCCTGCAAGCAGAAACCATTTTACATGTTACCAATTTTATACTAGCTGTTTCAGGAATCTTTTCGGCTGAAGAAATGAATAAAAATGCTTAAAATATGTTCATTGGTAGTATTTCCAGGCAGACCTCTTAAAAATCAAACATCAAGATTGATGGAAGATTAATGCTTGCAATTAGATCATTTCTCACAGTTCCAGTGTTGAATATATTCTTGACTATGGAAAGTACACTAACCGCCCCAAACCCCAAACTGTGGGCCATTTGATTATGTGAACTGGTCACTGAGTGAGTTTTAGAAGCTTTAGATTCCAAGGAAGAGCCATTGGATACAATAAAAAGTTCTGTGGCATGCTAATATTAAACGGATATAGTGACACCTGTGCTTATGAAAACAAAGTTTACTTCATCAAAAGTAGACAAAGTATACTATTATTTTATATTACATAAAATGTTAGAACAATTAATACAATGTTAATGATGGTACACAGTGGAGCGAAAGGATAAAGGAAAGCTTAATGGTAGCAGACATATAATACTTGATCCAATCAATTAAAGTTATGCTTCTTCTGCCATCAATAGGAGATAGGCAGGCTCATCTTCTGCACAGGCCTAATCAATCACATGCTGAATACAGATCAGACAGGAGTACTACTGTTTAGTAGGGGTAGGGGGTGCTTCATTAACAGAAACTTTGCATGCTCCTGTGATGGCTTTACTTGGCACAAATCTGTTCCTATCCAAAGTAGGCACAGTAGCATCCTTCAATACCCTATACAAACTAGACAAGTTTCAGAAGAGGCATCCAACTGTGTTATGAGGAATAGAATTGAAGAAATAGGACTTTAATGTGGTGGTGTTGTTACACACCATCAAGTTGTCTCTGACCTGTGGTGACCTCATGAATGAATGCCTTCAAAAGGGGAAAATTATTAGAGAAGGCATGAGAGCATCTCTGAAATATCATTTTTTTAAATGGAAGAAATGTTTACCAGAGACCAAGGAATGGAGAAGCAGCTTTCAGAAAATGTGATCTGGATAAAATACACTGGAATAAGATGAGCAGGGAAGATGCAGGCTTTCCAGGCTTCTCTTTTTAAAAAGGTTGGATGGTTGGATTGGATGTCATGAATTACATCTAGCAAATTCTGCTCTTGCAGAATATGCAGCTAAATAACCATCCCTTACAATAAAACATTTTTTAAAAGATGGGGGATTTCTTATCCCTGCCCCACCCCCTACAAATAATATGATTTTCACAGAAGGGGGTAAGATGGATTTAAGGAAAGCTATCCCTTAAGCCACCAGGTGGTGCCCTTGATTCTTATTGGCTATCCTTTTTGTAGGTTCTTAGCTTTGCCAAAACCATGTACACTTTCTTTCACTAGTAGAATTGTATAAATTTAGCCCACAGGAATTACAGTCTGTTTGGTTATGTGTAATACTGTTTTACATAACAATTGTGATTATGCCTATTTAAACACAGAGTAGGTTTGCCAAATGTCATGCTAAGAGAGTAAGTTCAAGGAAATTCTGTCACAAAAAGCATTTTCCCCTCCAGGATTCATACTATTCTAAAGCCATAGATGATATGAAATGTTTCTGCATCTTCAGGATGTCAGAGAATGGAACAGGGCTACTTATTTCAGAAAAAAACATGGAGCTGGCTTCACCCAGCATATTAACCCCTGTCCAATTGTTGCAAAAAGGTACCAACTGAGCACATCCACCAGCTCCACCAGCTAAAGATGAAAAGCAGAAATAAAGCTATGCCAGCAGTACACAGATGACAATGCACTCCAAAGATTCTGATGACTCCACTCAGCTGTTTAATGGGGAAATATCAGGCTCCTGATGAATCCCACTCTAAGGAATCCATTGCAATATCCCCAAAGTACCACATTCTGGAACTGACCATTCAGGTAGTAGTGAAACCACTGCAACATAGTACCTCTAACTCCAACAACAGATGGACAGCCCAGTAGGATACCAGAGCTAATGCTATCAAAAGCCACTGAGAGATCCAAGAGAATCAGCAGGATTACATTCCCCGTCTCTCTCCTAGTACAGAGAATCATACAGCTACTAAGGCCATTTCATAGACTGAACTCAGACTGAACAGATCTAGATAATCTGTTTTATCCAAGAGCAACTGAAGTTGATCAATTGCTGTCCACTTGAGGATTGTGCCCATGAAAGGAACATTTGTCATTGGTCTAGAGTTGTGAAGATCCTCCAATCCAAGGAGAATTTCTTCAGGAAGTGATCTTATTGGTTTATTGCTTATTACTCTTTCAGGTGGCCTGGGACTACTTCCTCTAGAAGGCATTAATAATCTTCCTACCCCAGCAGACTGCTTTCTCCTTACCAGAATGAATAAGCCACAAGGCCAAAGATCCAATACAGAAATGGTTGCATGAACCTGTACAAACATGTTTATATTGCGATTTATATCCTGCCTTTTTCCTACAAAGGGCTCAAGGCAGCTTACATCATCTCTCCTCCTCCATCTTATCCTGACAACAACAACCCTGTGAGGTAGGTTGGGCTGAGAGTCTGTGACTGGCCCAAAGTCATCCAGTTGGCTCCATGGCCGAGCGGGGACTAGAACCCAGATCGCCTGAGTCTCAGTCCCATGCTCTTAACCACTACACCACACTGGCTCATGTTGTGAATGTTCTCAAGCTGTAACAACTGAAATTCATTTATTTAGTTAGTTATTTGATTTAATTTGTATACTGCCTAGCAGCCAAAGCTCTCTGGATGGTTTACAACAATTCATTCAATAAAATTGAGCAAGATTGCACTTGGGATACCTCATCTGCTATCATAATGAATGAAAATGATTTTATGCTGGAAATGCTTTCCAAACCTGTCATAATGGCCACCTGATAGTTCTACAGCCATTGTAGGGATTGCATATAATAGGCCTTGAAAAATTCCAAAACATTGCACTGGATAGCATAGACATAATATAATGGAGGATAAGAAGAAACATTTCTTTACCAGTTTCATGATCCCTGAATAAGCATGAATATGGGCAGACAGCAGTCTTTGACTGCATTTCTTGGGAGTTTTCTTCATCTGTACTCAAGCCAGCACCCACTTTGCTTCAAAAGGCCCTATCAGGATTCTTGACAATCTGTATCCTGTATCATTCTCTAATTCAGGTTTAGCAAAATGTTTTGTGTTTGTGTTTATCAATTATGAAAAATTGCTTTACCTTACACCTGAAGGCTTAGGATCTATTATGCAGAAAATTAGCACTCCAACCCAGATATAGAAAAATATGGTAACAGATTTTCACAATGGTCCATTTCCTCAGATTTGTATATAAGTGTTATTTCAGAGCAACAAAAACAATATAAAACATGCTTGTGCTCGTCTTATGATTTGAAGTTGTGTGTCAGGATCTCACAGCTGAAACATTATCTGCTTCAGCAGACCAGGCATTAAGACCAGGCACTGTGAGCTGTCCAGAGACGCAGGGTGATTGGACGGGCTACAAATATCCCAAACAAACAAACAAACAAACAAACGTCAACTTAACTAGTCTTCAAAAAGCCCTGCTTCACAACACACATACACCACAACAACAACCACCACCACCACCACCACCCCACAACCCCTCCTGCTTGTACATTAATTTATTTCATCCTGCAAAAGCAACAAAACTCAGCTGGGTATATTAGCGCCAGTCTCCTACCAGGGTTTGTAAAAAAAAAAAAAAAGTCAGCATGTATCAGGAATAGAGCAATCTCTCACACCATATCTAGTTATCAGAATCTTAAAAAAAAACCAAACTAAAAAACAATAGCATGGAGCTCCTAATTTGATTACAGAAATGGCACTAGGGAAGGAAGATTTAATCCTTTCCTCTCATATTATCTCTCTGATCTAAACCCTTCCTCCACAAGCTATAGTTTTGCTCCATAAAGCATAACATACAGGGAAAAACACCCACTTATAGATCTTCTGTCACATCTAGCTTGGCCCTCAAAATCTCATGCTGAAAACACAGCGTGTCTTACTGGATATGGTAGGTTTTCAAAAAGCCTTTCTTTTCAGGAACACATAATGGAGGTGGCCTATAGTAAAATCAGAAATTGTGCTTTTGCAGGTTTTATGAATACCAGGCTGTCTGATTGGGGTGTCAGACACTATTGGGGTGTCAGACACTATTTGTTAATAAGTGATGCAGAGGTGAGCAAATATGCATTTATTGTGTTGCCTTATTCCGGTTAGGTATTTGATTAGGGAATATATGAATCATTACATGATACTGAATATTCTGTTAGGAAACAACTGTGAGAGCTGGATATGGTCCATGACACTAAGGCATCCTACAGAAGGCAGCTGCTGTCACTTGAGACAGCAGCCTCGGTTGACTGGTTAGTAAGTTAGGATTTCTGGGGTGGCAGATTGACCAGCTTTTTCAGACACTGCTACCAAGATGCTTCAAAGAAAGTGAACTCACAGCATGGTCATATGATCTGGGCCCGGCTAAGAAATTACTTTGAGGTGCAGCGCTGTCCAACCCCCCCCCCCACCCCCTTTTCTGTATTTAGGCTGCAGCTCTACCTCTGAAGTGCCTCGAGAATCCGCATCTGCAGAAAAGGAAGCAGCTAGTTCCCAAACCACTTGAGCCTCGCACTAGCGGAGCGCTTTGGCAAAGCAGCCCTTACCCCCTAGGCGCACTCGCACGTGCTGCAGCGAAGCGGAAGCATCCCTGCGCTCCCGCTGCCTTCGTGGTCTCAGCCCGGGGTCCTCTCTCCAAAGACTTCCCCTGCCTCGAGAACCCGGGGAGGGAGGGGATAGAGGGGAGGGAGGGGGAGGCACAGCGCGTGCGGGGGAATCGGCGAAAGTCACCCTCCCACTCTTCAAGGCATCACTGTGAGATGCCAGACCCTCATCGACACCGCGAGCACCTCCAGGCTCTATCCCAATCAGCCCCAGCAGCCGCGAAGAGGAACAAGCCCTGGCAACGGCAGCCGCGCTCCTCCTCTCTGTCATCAGCCAGTTTTGCCTGACACTTTGAGTCCCAGCTCCTGAGTATTGTCCTAAAAGCAGAGCGAGAGGGGGATAGAAAGAGAGCAGAGGAGGGGTGGGAATAATTCAATAAATCACATGACTTGACAGGATTTCTACCCATTTTCTTTTTTGTGCAACAAAATCGTATCTGTATAAAAACACAGCCCCCTCTCCCCACTATACATACTTACACAAATACAAATACACAAAGGAGCTAAGATGGGACAATAAGAAAGCATCTCAAGGTAAGACTCCTCGTGGAAAGCTGATTTGTTTCAGACGACCCCACTTGCGGCTTGGGAGCGAGGCTTGCTAGTTTCTGATCTTTGCAGCGTTATCAAGGCGGTGTTGGGGGAAGAGTCTTGAATACTCCGTTCCTACCATCCTTGCATCGTTTCCAACGTTCTCTTTTTTTGTAGCTGCAAAAAAAAAAAAAAAAAACCCACCACAAATTTCAAAAACGTGTAGGCGGATGGGGCGTGGGCACTATTCGCAACCTCTTGATCCGTGTGTAAAAACTTCCCCTTTCCAAACACAAGCTTGAATTTCTTGCAAAAGGAAAAACGGGGAAAGTCGGGGGTGCGGGAGAAAGACTCAGAATACATCCCGCTGGGAATAAAACAATGAGCAAACCTGGGGGTGAATAGGAAGCGCAGAAAGTGGAAACGTGGTCAAAAACATGAGCTCTCCCTCTCTACTGCATGCATGTATAAAATGGATTCCCCCCCACTCGATTTTTGACAGATTAAATAAGTTCTCGATTGTGTGTAAGACAAAAATGAGAGGGAAAGTAGTAATTTTGGTGGTGAGGATTCTTAAAGGAGCCCCCTCCCAAGTGTAACCTGAGCCCTTCTCCAAAGAGGGGATTTGAAGACAAGACTGTTGCATTATTGAAGGAGCAGGCGGGACGCGGGGAGCGCGGTAGGATCCGCCGGGCTCTCGTCTCACAATCTTCAGCAGCCTCCCTTCGCTTAAGTGTGAAGGACGCACGCACGCGGGCTTTCAGCAATTCAAGCATTTAACCCTTGGGAGCAGATCTTTGTCTCTCCTCTTTGAATGAAAGACTTCGCAGCCCCGTGTGTAAATAGTGTGTGAGAGAGAGCCCTAGCCCGAGAGAATGAGAGAGAGAGGTGGAGAGAGAATGTGGGAAAGTGGGGCATATTTCTACACAGCTATCGAGGAATGGGAGGGTGAAATGGCTGTTGAAAGGTATGCAAGAATCCGGAAAAAAATCCTTTCTTCCCTTCGTCTTCTGTGATGTTTTCCATATGTTGCAGTTTCTCCTTGTCATTATCCTTGTGGGACTATTGGGTGTCTTTCTAAGAGGCTGGAGGCCAAGTATCTACCATTTTCCACTTGAAATTCTTCACGATTTGCAATTCACTTCACAATGACACCAAAAACTCTCACCTCCAAGCTGCCTGATTATGTATGTAGTAACTATATATATTTAAAACACTCATCTCTTAGAATTCCTGACCATTGGCCAGGGGTGATGGGAGCTGGAGGGCTTTGGGTTCCCTGTCCCCTATTTAAAAAGTCTTGGGTCCATCAGAACAACACCACCCCTGAGCAAAACGAGAGCTGCAACTTGGGTCATGCATGTCAAAGTTACTGACAACAATGGCATGGTGCTGTTCCCAGATATACCGGACATGTTTGCCAGAGGTTTGTGAATGAAGTTTGTTTGGGACAACAGTACCTTGAGGAGGAAGAAAATACTGAATTAACTAGCTTGAAAATTGGTGAGTTTTTCAGGGGCAGTAGTGAAGTCGCAGGAAGGGTGCATTAGAGTAAAAAGATCACCAAAGAGCAGTCAGGAGAAGGAATATAGGGTGCTTTTGGCTCCTGGTGGGGAAAGTGTGATGGTTGTGACTAGAACAGCCTAAGTTGAGAAGATGACTGTGGGATGTATTTATTCATTTATAACCTTCCCATAACGGCAGTAGGAAACAGTGCAAAAAAGTTAAGAGATGGGACCAGTGTTAAGTGTACATTTATCCCCCCTTTCCTCCAAGGAGCTGGAGTTGGCATACATGACTGTTCCTCCTTTTCTTCCTCCTCCCTGTATCCTCATAACAACACTATGAGGGAGATCAGGGTGGGTCAAAGTGACTGGTCCAAGATCATTCAATAAATTCCATGCCTGAATCTGGGTCTCCTCAGTCCAACCCTCTGACCTCTTGTTACACCACACTATCTTAAGTCACTCTGCGGGGAGCTGGTGGGTGGTTGCTGATTTGATGACAGTTCTCATCTTGCTCCTCATCTTCAAAGTCATGCACTATCCTCTTTCTTATGTGGAAGGAGAACATAACCATTTGGATCAGGCTGCAAAGACAAAGCTGCTGGTGGCTCTGAGAAAATAGGGGATAACCCTTATGTATGTATGTATTTAATTATATACCACCTAACAGCCAAAGCTTTCTGGGGGAGCCAGAGGACAATGAGGGTGCAAACTAGAAGAGGGGAAATGTATCCTGAGGAAAATCTGACAGGGGAATTAATGTTTAGGTTGGATCTAGAAACTGAAATGAGTGGAATGAATTTGAAGGGAGTGGTTTGATATTTGGGGTTCATACCCCATGTCCGCCTTATGCTCAGTTGTGATCTTGGGAAAATAATTCGTTTCAGCCAATTAGTTCACCTTTCCTGAGATGGATGTTGCTCAGTCAAAGAAGCTAATTTGTTTTGAGTTTGTAGTTTCATGCAAATCACTTGTCTCCATCTAGTTCACTGTTTCAACATTGGCCAGTGGATTATCTTCAGAAAGCTCACAAACAAGGGATGAAAACAATAGCCAGCCTCTGATTGTCCCTACAATCTGGTAGGTGGAGGTATACTGCCTATGAACATGGAGATTCTTACCTGGCTGCCATGGCTGATAAGAGAGGCATCCATGAATGGAGCAGATAGAAGACACTTTGGATGAGTGAAACCAAGAGAAGCTATGATGGGAATGACCTGGCAGGATGGGTGGAACTTGTAGCATCCCCACTACTTGGAGGCAGCAGCAGCCTCTTGCCCAGATTTGTTGCTGCAGAACTTGTTTGAGTGGAGTGCTTTTTACAATTTTACCACTTGACCTAAAGTGAATTCCCTTCTCCTATATTGGAGCAGGGGATTACTTCTAGTTTTCTTCATCTCCAGTAGCCAATGTTGGTATCCTTGTGACTCATGCACAAGGCCCTGCAACTTTTTGGTAGGTTACAGTTACATACTTGGAAATTTCTGTTCTCCCATAAATACTATTAAAGTGATGTTTGCCCAAATATTTATTTATTTTTTTCTATATAATTTTATAATTTTAAAACAAACAGCATTGTTTGCCCTTAGTGTAGCTGTCCAGAAAACCAGATGGCTCCATTAATGTGTATTTGTGGGAAGAGATCCATCATTAATCAGGTCCTTTTGGTACACAGTTGCTTAGTACAGCCAGCCTGTCCTTGCCTATTTTTTCCTTAAACTATGGAGGACTGTGTGAGACTGTTCCAATTTACAGTGTGCTTCCTTCAGGTTTGAATGCTTATGAGAATTTGTGTTAACGTGATAAAAATTCATAATGTATTCAGGCCTTTTTAAAAAAGCTATTCTTTTAATTTCATTTGACTCACTTTCCTGGACAGGCCATAGCATTTCTTCTGAAGTCTTAGTAGTTGTTACTGCTAACCTAATTGTTAAAAAGAAGGAATTAATATACTTTTTTGTTTATAGTGTCTGATTAAAATGATTTAGACAGCTGCAATTATCTGCATTGGCAATATACCTGTAAAGAGCATGAAATAATTTTGTTTAGTACCAGCCAGGCAGGACTTAACAGTTGTTATGGAGAGAGCTCTTGCTGTAGTGTACTGTTTATGCATCACTGATGTGGAAGTGCCAAGTTGCGGCCGGATCCCATTGATTTCAGTAGCTTTAGGCAGGCCTAACTCTGTACAGGAGTAACTTGATAGTATAGCCATGAAGGACAATGAAGACCTGATACTGTACCATTTTGTCTAGGGCAGCAGGCTTGCAAGAAACTGCTATTGATGGCTTGTGCTGGGGATGAGGAAAAGAGAGGAGTGAAGGATGTGTGATCTGAATCTGGTCTAGAGGTTTTAGACTGTACAGTAGATAATTATTTAAAGGGAGATAGAAAAGTAACTTGCACAGTTCGTGTTGGTAAATGCCCACCAGCCATGGTGGTGCAACAGATAAGAGGAGAGATAGACTGGACTAGAGAAGCCTGAGTTCTGCACCTCTTTGCACAGCCATGAGTTTCATGGGTGATGCTCTTGTGCTATTCATTTCTTCTAAGAACTTTTCTCACAGACTTGTCATGGGAATATGAGACCTGTTTACAGAGCACTCAAGTTCTGTCAAGGTAGGGTGCCATACAAATGTAAAACAAGAAAATATGTGGTCATTTAGACCTTAAGCCATTCTCCTTTGGGGGCCTTCTGGAAGGTGCATTGAAGACTCGGGCTCATATATGGTTTTCATCGGTGACAACATATAGAAACTTTGGAAAAGATTATTTGGCACAAGCATTTAGTACCCTCAGGGATGGCCAGATCAGTGGCTGGCCCATGATTCAAGAGGTCGCCTGGTGCCAATTCCTGGAGTCTCCTGATCATTGCTGCTCTTCTTCATTCCTGATGCTCTCTGTTCAAGGGAGCCTCTTTCTTTTCTGAGGCACTACTATGCTGGTATTTTTTTTTCTAAACACAATTGCAGCTGTGTGGGTATAAGTCGATTGTGTTTGTAATGTAATCAATGCTACCTACCAATAAACAGTGTTGTAATTGCAAGAGAAATAGGAGGAGTTCTTAAGGTCACATGTATTTTATTGTTTTTGTTTACAGTATGAACAGAACCACAACATAGTGATACAATTGCAGGAGAAATGGGAGGTCACACTGCCATTTCATGATGCTTAAAAAGTCCTGAAATTACATCCACACCTTCACAGCTGTGCTTATTCACAATTGCACAGCTGTAGGTGTGCCGTGGAAAAATAGCCTAAGGGAAACTTGGTCACCATTTTCTGGACTCCCATCAAAATTCCTGTGGGGAAAATGCAGGGGATGGAATACCAGTTGCTGAGGAGCTTGGGGAGGTCTTGCACCCATCCTGCTGGAGGGATCCTCTGGGCAGCTGGTTTGCCACTGTGTATACTGAGTGCTAGACTAGATGGCCATTGGTCTGATCCAGCATGGCTTTTTGTAAGTTCTTATGAATGAAAATGAGGAAAATGGGGTAGGAGCAGAGGAAATGCTGCTAATACAGCTAGATTTGTACACACATAACCAGAGATATGATGGTTTAAATAAAAATCAGGAAAAGGGCGAGGGGCGGGGGTGGAATCCAGAGAAATTAGTTTTTTCCACTCAGTTTTTTTTCCCTTAATGCCTTTTGGAAAATTTGGAGGAAGGCATTTTTCCTTTTTTTTCAAGGAGATTTTTTTCTGGTGGGGGAAGCATCATATTTATTTAGGAAATTTATAGGCCGTCCATTACTGTCATCTCTGGCTGGCTTACAATATATTATAAATCCTAAACAAAATAAATTGGCTGCACAACAACTGAATACAAAATGACATGATTAAAATAAATTAAATGAATAAATATACAATTAAAATTAATTAGCTTTAAAATATTGGTCAAATAAAAAGGTCTTGACCTGGTGCTGAAAAGCATATAATGATGGCACCAGGCAGACCTCTCTAGGCAACGCATTCCATAGTCGGGGCACCACCGCAGAGAAAGCCCTCCTCCGAGTACTCTGTCTCCTGACCTCTTTCAAAGAGGGTTCCCAGAGGAGGGCCTCTGCTGCCGATCTTAGTGGGCGGGAGGGCATATAGACATATCTCTATGTATGACTTTGTAAAAATATCCATCACTGGAAAAAATCATCATAAAAGTAATTTGGGAAAATGCATTACTGAAGGAGAAATAAGTATTCAGGTAACAGGTTGGGGAGTGTACTGTGTGTCATGCAAATGAGTCAGATGTTAGAGTTCTGAGATAATACACTGTAGCTTGGCCTAGTAGAGCAAAGATTGAGAAGGGTGAGAAGGAGCATCGACTTCTGCATGTCTTGTCCTCTTCCTCTGGGAAGGTAGTGCAGTTTGGACTTAAGACGGAGAGACAAGCAATTGGCAGTTGCCATGGTGGGGAACAGTATATAGGTGTACATCTAGAATGGGCACTGCCAAGGAAACAGCTTGGTCACCTAAACAGGCTTCCCTGTGAAATGTTAAATCATTTGAAACAATGTCAAGAACATCAAGGAATGCATATGCTGCATAAGCATGAAAAAATGTTGCTTAAAATGTTGCAGGACAGTTATGGAGGTCAGCGCAGTTGTAACTATAAATACAGCTTTTAAAAACCTTATTGTTGTAAGCCGTCCCGAGGCTTCGGCGAACGGGGCAGCATAAAAATGTTTTAATAAATAAATAAATAAATAAATAAAAGTTTTGCAGATAGGACCCATTGATGTAATGGAATTTAAAGAACAGTGTTCTTTTACAATATTTAGAATATCTTTGCTATTCATCTTTTGAAAACAGTTTTTTCAAATGGTACGATCATTTTATGCCATATTTCTTGTTAATTAGCATATTCATTTGGCTTAAAATAGATGTATACAGTTCTGTACCCTCCACCCTGCTTTCTTTTTTGATCCTACTCTGAAACAGGGCTGCTGGAGCCTGTGACATCACATTCATTCGCCATGGCAACAGGCTTTGATTTACTTATTTCAATTTAATTAAAAAGCATTTATCAAATTTTAGGTGACTTAAATATCTGTTTTTTTAAATCACCAGAGACCAGCAAAGAGAATTTTAAATTGTGTTCAGCTCACACTGTCTGAAAATCTTGATAACAAAGAGAACACTTAAAATGTATTTTGAAATTAATCCAGTCTGGATTTGTGAGCTGGAATGCCAGGAAGCAATTCTACTGATCTAGAGCGTTGATGAAAACCCCGTCTTTTACTTATTCAGTCCAGAGGTCTGTTAAATCCATTGTTTCAGTAGTTATCTGCAAGTAGCTGAGACATTTACTTCCTTAGCTAGGAAAGAAGCTGTGATTTCTGTGGACACCCCCAGCAAACGTGGTAGAGTATCTCTGGCACATAAAGGTTCAAGTCAGTGCAGCTTTGCCTATGGTGAACTTTCATTAGTTCCAGGTGTTTTCCCACATTTATTTATCATATCTCCCGCCATTTATTTATTTAAAACATTTTTATGCCGCCCCCATCGCAACAAAGCCTCGGAGCGGCTCACAACAAGAACAAAATATACAAATATAACAAATTATATTTTTGCAGTCTTATGGATATTAAAAATACTAGTGTGATAAGACTACCCCGGTGCTACTATATACTGTTTTTAACACAAATTAGCAATTGTTGTCATGGAAATGCAAAGTCAAGAGGTGAGAGTTTTACTTTGTTTTCCTCATAAATGATCTTGTGCCTGGTAAATACGCTTATATAAATGTCCACCTGTTTTTATGATGTTTACTTTCATTCACTTTATTCTTGAACTTTGAGGAAGCCAAAGAAGGATGGCATGTCTTGGAGCTGCAAATGCCTCCTTCTGTTGCTACATGGACTAGCATCATGCTGATTTCTAATTGAGTCTGTTGAGCTATGATCATGGTAAAAAATTATTTGTGATAGCCAGGCAACCAAACTAGAAAAATGGAAGCTGTTGGTTGTGTGGGAGTTAGAAAGCAGGCAGGAAAAGCTCTGCTGCTTAAGCAAGTAGAGGGCAGTCCAGAGAACACTTGATTTTACTCTCACATAACACCGGTCCTCTATCAGCTCCACTGGCTCCCAGTTGAAGGCCGGGCCCAATTCAAGGTGCTGGTTTTAACCTATAAAGCCCTGAATGGCTTGGGACCAGGATATCTGAAGGAGCGCCTCTTTCCTTACATGCCCTCACACCTCTTAAGATCTGCGGGAGAGGCTTTGCTCTGGGAGCCCTCTTTAAAGGAGATAAAAAGAACAACTACCTGGAGCAGGGCCTTCTCTGTGGTGGCACCCAGGTTATGGAATGCACTCCCTGGAGAGGTGCGCCTGGTGCCAAGTCTATATTCTTTTTGGCGCCAAGTTAAAACCTTTTTATTTAATGACTATTTTAAAAATTATTTTTATCATTAACAGTCGCTTTTTGGTTTTTGTTTTTATATAATTTTACTGTACTTAGTACTGTTTCATTGTTTTAATTCTATGTTGTAAACCATCCCGAGATGCCGAGGCATGTGGCGATGGCATATAAAAGTTTTAAATAGGAGTAAATAAATAAATAAAATAAATTTGAATCAATTTATTCAAATGACTTTGTAGCAGAGAAGGTAACATCCAGAAAACACATAATGGTACAACTTCTGTGCAATTCTCTTGGTGCAGGATCCAAAGATGCTTTAAATATTGGGTTGTGTACATATAGGTAATAGACAAAGTTGAACTTTTGTTTCCAAGTTATGTTTCAGTACATGTACGTTTCAAAACTAAGGGCCATAATCCTGTGGTTTACATTGTGAACATAATTTTATCCTTAATGTATCCAAAAAAGAGTTCATGGCCATGGAATGTCCTTAAAATGGCTGGTTTCTTTCTGTATAAATGGAACTTTAGAATGAGAAATCTAGAAAGGACATTAAAATAATAATGACTAGTCATTAGCTGATAACAGTCTAAGAGAGAACTTGTTTTTAATGACTCTTGCTTTTTGTCAGAGGCTGCGAGAATTGCCTTCAGGCTTAGCAAACATTAAATCTTGGAGTTCTATCCCAACCAGCCTGTGTTCATACAGAATCTTCTCATTTTCAAATTATTTTTATTTGATTGTTTGCCATCTATATGTTATTTTATTTATGTAAGATCATGGAATTCAAGGGAACATTTGCAGAATTCCCTGGCAGTCTTCCACCCAGACCCAGAATTGCAAAGTTGTTGGTTCATGTACTTCAGACCATGATGTATCTCACCCTTCAAGGAGCACGGAGCAGCTTTCTATCCCCATGGCAACATGAAGGATAGATTAGGATGAAGGTTAGTGTCTTGCTCAAAGACATCAAGTGAACTTCAGAGCTGAAAAGGGGATTTGAGCTGAGAGTTCTCATAAGCATTTCTCAGACTAGCCAGTACACTGACCTGGTTCTCAGCTACACAAGGATCTCTTGCATACAGACATAGCAAACAGCTGACTTCAAACAGCTGGACAACAATGATGTATTTTATGCAATGTTTGAAGGGAAACTTGTGATAAAACCTCTTGCCTGTGAGCTTGGGCAAATCATGCTGCCAATAATATGTTTACTGCACGTTTGTGGACACATAAAAGCATTAGACTATTACAGAAAAGATAGAGTCAAAATTTGTGATAGGAAGGTGAGGACTTATTTTGCTGCAATGTGTGGAGCAGGCCTGAGATATGTGCTCAATACTTAATTATTATGCTATCATCACCACCACCATTTATAACTCATTCTTTCTCCAAGGACCTCAAGGTGGCATACATGTTCCTCACAAGTTTCTTCACAACCTTGTTTGAAGTAGCTTAATCTCAGAAATAGTGCCTGGCTCAGGGTCACACAGAGTGTCATGTTTGAGTTGAAATTTGAATTTAAATCTCCCTAATTCTAATCTGATATTTTGACCACTACTTCATTCTAACTCTGAGTCTTCTTAAGAGAGTTGGGGCAGCTGAAAGGAAGTACATCCCTGTACAGCTCATAATTAAACTATGGAATTATGAATAGCCACCAGCATAGATGTGTCTGAAAGGGAATTAGAGAAATTCATGGAGGCTAAGGCCATTACTGGTTATTAGTCCTGATGGCTATATGCTACCACCAAGATCAGAAGCAAGACGACTCTAAATATCAGTTGCTACAGAACAGCAGTGAGAGATGGTTATTGCCCTCTTCACCTGTTTGTAGGATTCCCAGAGGTATCTGGATGGCTTCTGTGGAGAATGGAAGCCTGAATCCTGCACTATTCAGGCTTTAGTTTGATCCAGCAAGGCCTTTCTCATGTGCCTTCTTAAATACAGTGAATGAGATTTTAAAGGGGAACAAGTGTTTTAGTTAAGGCAGGCATAAAAAACCAAGATGTATCTACCATTGTAAGACTCCAGCTTCAATTGTGCATACAAATGACATCAGCTGAGCTAATAATCTGAACTACAGTTCTGTGAAATTTCAAACTGATCTGCTGAAAAATACCATGGTTACGGGACATTGTATAATGCTGAAAATCTTTCCCTTTTTACTCCAGTTTGTGGCACATCATTCATTTCTGTCATATTTTAGTGAAAATTACTGATGTATTTTATTCAGGCTCGACAAGGAGGGTTGCTTTTAGTTGGTCTGATGAAGCTCTTTAAAGCGGTTCAAAAGTTAAGGGGCTTCTGCTCATTAAAGCCCATGGCAGCAACTGCTGGCAAAGTTATACTGTGTGTGCTCAGTTTCCTTCTGAAGCTGAAATGCTGCCAGTGTTCCAAGATTCTTGGAGGAATACTTTGTTAAGATCTACTGTATTTTACTACATATGAAAATCCTTATTCCTTTAGTGATGGAATGTGACCTATAAAACCAGACTACATGTTACTCTACAATTTGAGACCACTGTATGGGTGTGCAGGGTAGGGGGACTTTAACTCTTCCCCCATCCCACTGCATTCATCTGAATCAAAACTCCTGTGTCTCCAATTTACATTGTCAAAAACACACCCAGTTGCAATGTAAATGGAAAACATTGTGTAAAATGTTAAAACACCCTACCTTTCTCACTCTAGGGTTGTGAGCCATGCTGGATCCCTTGCATCTACTTTTGGATAAAAAGCAAAAACTAGCCATGTTTTTAACATAAGATGTACTTTGACTCTCAGGGAAATGGGTATCTGAATGGAATGCCCAAATGAGGAAAACAAAAGGCCTCATGCCACCTTTCTGGAAGCAGAAATGCAGCACAAGAGTCACAACCTATTCTCATAATCTCTTGTGTGGTGGGAAAAGGACATCCAGAAATTGCACCTCACATTGCAGGGGTCCCCATATTACAGTCAATGTGCTTTCACAGTCTTACATACGTTCATTGGGATGGTTGTAATAATGTAACCCTATTATGTGGAAGCCATGCACATGAGGAGAGCAAGCAGTGACGAGCTTGCTAGTTATGTTCCCCTTCCTTGCTATTCCCTATGCTTGTTACACCTGAAGGATGGATCTGTGCGGAGGGAATTCTCCTGCGTCCTTGGAAGTTCTTCCTGAGATTTTGGAATCCAGATTTTTCTGTCTGTGGAATAGAATCTCAGCTATCTTTCACAAACAAAGGAGGCTTTGCTCTATAGTTGCCCTCCGTGTGTGTGTGTGTGTGTGTGTGTGTGTGTGTGTGAGAGAGAGAGAGAGAGAGAGAGAGAGAGAGAGAGAGAGAGAGAGAGAGAAGAACAGCCCATGAATGTTGGCATCTTCAGTTCATACATGTGTTCATTCAAACCAGCTAGAAGTCTACAAAGGAACGCTTGCGCCCATATATGCCCTCCCGCCCCTTGAGATCAGCAATGGATGCCCTTCGCCGGGAACCCTCCGTGAAGGATATTAGGAGGGTGAGCACCCGGAGGAGGGCTTTCTCTGTGGTGGCGCCCCATCTATGGAATGCGCTCCCCAGAGAGGTCAGCCTGGCGCCGTCATTATTTGTTTTTCGGTGCCAGGCGAAGACCTTTTTATTTAAAACTTATTTTAATTGCTAAATTATTGTATTTATTAGGATTTTAAATTAGCCAAGAATGCACCGGGGGTTTTAAATGTTTTTTTCTTTTAAATTGTAATATTGTTATTGGTTTTTTTGTTTGTTTGTTTGTTTGTTTTTTTTTTTTTTGTATTTTTTGTGAGCCTCCCCGAGGCTTTGTTGCGATGGGGGCGGCATAGAAATGTTTTAAATAAATAAAAAATAAATAAATGTCATCTGTATCTGAATTAAGTTGGATTCTACACTGCTATGCAAATCAGGTATGTGGGCAGCTTATCACAGTCATTTGAATGTGCTTTCACACTATATGTATACATGTTCAGTAACTATGTAAACTGTAGCCCCTTGAAGGATGTATAGAATCCAACCCTTTCCAGTCCTGTGAACCATCCCTTTTCTCTTAGTTTCTTTGTTTCCTCCAGTATTGGGTTGTTGCAAAGATAAAAAGGGAAATAATCATATGAGTTTCTTTGAGGAATTTCATTGAGACAGAAAGGTGGGATAAAAATAATGAAACAATTAGAAGAAATTTAATATGTGGACACCACTAAAAGAATTAGAAGTTGTTCAATATGTGAGTATTTGGCACATTTATCTGTATTCTTTCTTTAATATTTTCAATAAACCAGCATGATAATTGTGCTGGCATAGGGGTTGTACCATTGTAAATATTTAGTCCTTTTTTGCTTAAGTCTGAAAGTGAGGGGTGAAAGGTTAGAATATTAGGAATAGATGGATAAACTGAGTTTTGTGAATAGTCAGTAAATACACTAAATTTAATGGAAATTGGTGCAGTATTTTAAAATTAGCAGATAAATGGCCCAATCCTTTCAAGTCAATGGCCTCTTCTTCCTACAAGGAGTCAGGAATTACTGATTGAACAGAATTCCAGTGTATGACTTAGTTTTGCAGCCACTAATTCTTGTTGTGTCAGTGGTCTATTCCATGAGTACTAGGAATGATTTAGATGGAGTTGCAGTTTGGGATAGTTCCCTTAGCAGGCTAGTTTCCTGTCTCTGTGGAGCTTCAATTAACCTTACTTCAGGTCTCAAATGGACATATCGAGTCACTGGATATGTTCTGTCCATGTTCCTTTTCTGTGCTATTTTTTGTAGCCACTTGTTGCCAGAAATGTTCCTTCGTAATGGGGTATAGATGATAGATTCGTATTCACATTCAGCTATAATTCCCCGATACAACTAGGAAACTGCATGGCTAACACGATTGCCTCTTTCTCATGGTCTGTCCTAGTGTAGATATGTTCCTCTTCTTCCCACCCCTAGTGGGCTGCCTGGTGTCCCCACTCTATTCTGGCAGTCGTTCTAGCTGGGTGGAGGGGAAGACACTCGCAACTGTCTCATACTCTAGAATAGAAGGGTCCCCTAAATGTTTTTATTTAAAAAAAAAAAAATTCAACCTAAATATTGCATCCTAACAGTGTTAGGTCAGCCTGATAGAAAACTGCACATAGGCCGCTGAAGTGCATATAATTTGGGAACTGGTTCCAGTATACAGTAAACCATGTCACCCTAACGTGCAGCTGGTTTTCTTTTGTTGTACATTTGGCCAAATTTGTAATTTGTGTATTGAGGAAGTTTATGGAAGAATGGATTGCTGTTGTTCAAGTGGCTTAAGATTTTCATGAAAGCATGTGTAAAAAGGAGAAGCCGATGCAGTATTTCTTGCAATAGTGTGATTTCTGTATAAAATACACAAAGCTTTTGTCTTCAGTAATCAGTGTTGCTGCACTCTGAATAAATGTGCAGATGGTCTGGAATACCAGACTAGAGAAAGAGCAAAGAACTTAGTCTCTTTCAAGCGAGGGCGGGTGTTTTGTGTGTGTGTGTGTTCTCTCAGCTGCCCTGCCCTGCCCTGCATTCTTTGTATGGGTTGCTTTGGCTGCTACACTTCTTTCTTCCCTCTTTCTGAAGTCTCCTCTCTCATAGCTCCCCCATTTACTGCCTGCACGTGCCATCAGGCTCTAAAGAAGAAGTGTTAGGGATTTTCAAAAACTGAGCAAGGGACTACATTCATTCATTCTAAAATTTACCATAGCTGTCAGTGCTACAAATGCATGCCCCATCTCTCTTAAGCAAGTTTATACATGTAATTTCTGCTCAGAAGTTGTGTTAGGTGGGAAGGGAACCTGGACTGGAGGGAGAGTAAAACACTTGCAAATTGATGATATGGGGAGAGAAGGAGGCAGCCGGAGAGTGAAGGAGGAGCGCAGTGTAGAAGATGCAGAAAAACCAGCAGTATTGTGATGAAGAAAAAGTAGCAGCTAAAGCATCCTTCACCTAGAAGAAGGGACAGGCTCTACAAGAAAGACTGGCAACAACAATCTAGAGCAGGGGTCAGCAACCCGCAGCTCTGGAGCCACATGTGGCTCTTTCATCCCTGTGCTGCGGTTCCCTGTCGCTCAAAATACACGTCACAATGGCCGATGTGTGGCACCCACTGGCACGCAATTTATTGAGCTTTTTGACCCCCGGTAGACCAACCATGGATAAATCCAAGAAAAGAAAAGTTTCAGAAGAAAACAGAATGTTTAATGGTACGTGGGCAGATTCATTTGCTTTCACCAATATGCTTAATATGTGGTGAGAAATTGGCAAACAACAAAAAGTCGAATGTTGCAAGACATTTCCAGAATAAACACACAGCCTTTGCTGAAAAATATCCTGATGGAGATGAGAGAAAAAATTTGGAATTGATGCGGAAGGTTGATCTGAGCAAAAATCATTTCAAGACGTGGATTAAGTCTGCAAATTCAACTGCATATGCTAATTTTGTGGCCGCTCAGGAAACAGTCAGGCATGGGAAGCCGTTCATAAATACAAGGAGGACTCAAATAGACATTGAGTATTTTATTTGAAAGTAACCTTCAACCCAGCGGGGTTTTGTTTTGTTTTGTTTTGTTTTTTGGAGTTCAACATGTTTTTATTGCATGCAGAAATAAAAATTTGTTTTCTTTGTCGCAGTTCATTGATTTCATAAATGCAACACATTATAGTTTTTTTTATAGCATACAGGTAAAAATTATATATGTAGTGTTATCTTCATTTTAGATGTCAAAAATGTTTTGTGGCTCCCAGTGTTTTCTGTGGGAAACGGGTCCAAATGGCTCTTTGTGTTTAAGGTTGCTGACCCCTGGTCTAGAGGAACCTGAGGCAAGCAATCGTTGTTGATTTAAGGCTGGTAACCCCATACCTTATAGTGAACTGTGGCTGAAAGCTGGACTTGTGCATATTTGGTTTACAGTTCTAACCACAATTTTCTTAATATTGTTTATCATAAAGTTAAAATTCCAAAGTTAAGTAAATACTTTCTCTGGAATGATTGAAATCTGCCCCGGTCCTAGTTATAGAAACCTGAAACATTATAGTAATCCATAAAAATAACAATTGAAAATAAAAAAACAGCCTGAAAATACAGTTAAAGAAATGGATTTTCAGAGTCTTCCTGAAGACATGCAAAGAGGGGCCTGACAGATTTCTGGATAAAAGAATCCTGCAAAGCTCATTGCAGAGGTGCAGGACCACCATCCAAAAGGCTTTTTTGCCCAAGATCCTGGGAAATGAGAAGGAAAACAGCATGAAAACAAAAAACTGTGAGAAAGGGAAGAAAATTGAAACCATTAACAACTTGGCAAATGTAGGTGGCAAACTGCCTTCCCCTGATGTGTTGGGCTAGATAACAATTTAAACAAAAACATGTACACTAAGTCTGTAGAAATCAGATGTCAACAATGTAGAATTCCATTCCATTCAGCAACTTAGAGCAATCATCAAAACTCATTCCCCTCATCCCAAAAGTCCTTATAATGCTCCTTTAAAAACATGATCCTATGCACATTTAGACAGATAAAGGACTAGAATTGCCAGCATTGCCCCTGCTAGCTGGTATGCTGGGAACTGTAGGACTTTGTTCTGCTTAAACTGCATAGGATTGTGGCTTAAGTTGCTTAAGTCTGTTTCAGATGTTATGGCTGCTATGGAGAAACTGCTGGAAATGTTTCTGTGCACTGCAGTCTCCATATCTTAGTCATGATACAACCCATGATCATAAAGCTTTTAACCAACACTGTGACTCTGGCCCCAATTTTATTTATTTATTTATTAAAACATTTTTATGCCGCCCCATTCGCCGAAGCCTCGGGGCGGCTTACAACAAAAAATTAAAATAACATTTTAAAATATATACAATAAAATACAAATATACACTATAAAACAAGCCGCCCTGGCCAAATAAAATCCAATAATATTAACAGGTAAAATGCCGCTTGAATAAAAAGGTCCTCGCCTGGCGCCGAAAAACAAATAACGACGGCGCCAGGCGGACCTCTCTGGGGAGCGCATTCCATAACTTAGGCGCCACCGCTGAGAAAGCCCTCCTCCGAGTAGCCACCCTCCTAATTTCTCTCACGGAGGGCTCCCGGAGAAGGGCCTCTCCCGCCGATCTCAGGGGGCGACTGGGCAAATATGGATGTAAGCGCTCCTTCAGGTAACCAGGACCCAAGCCGTTTAGGGCTTTATAGGTCATAATTTATGCTGAAGATAACTGTGGCATCAGTTTTGCAATAATTTCTCTTGAGACCAGCACAGCACATTTGGGTTAGAGTCCCTCTTGTTGTGTGCTAGTTGTCAAGCCCATCACTCCCCATCACTTCTACGCCTCTAATGAGGTCTTTGAAGGGGGTGCATATTTACACTATTGTGTGGCAAAATAGGTATGGTAGGGTGAGGTAAAGAGTGAGGAAGCAACCTAGGGAAAACTCCGGGAAACAGAAATCCAAAATATATGGCCTAAGCATCTCAAGAACTTTGATTCGGAATAAGGACTAGATCAATTTAATTAAAAAATAGATATTGGAGCCTGGTCTGGACACTTTCCTTTTGTCCTTCTTTTGTCCGTCCCATGTGGGAAAAGCGGAGCCCAAGAGGATTGCATTAAGGAGGTGCTTGTCTTCCGCACTGCTCATAGGAAACGCCTGTGGAAGCAGTTTGTACGTATAGCTGAAGTTCCAGCACTTATAATTTTAGTAGTATTCTGTTAAGTCTGGAAACCTAACATAGCATGCAGTATGAGAAATGTTTTGTCCTGACTGATTTGAAGGATAATCGTATTCAAAGAAGAAGAAAGACCTAAAACTCTCAGCATTCCCAAGCTAGCATGCTGCCTTTGGTGTAATAAAGATGGAGGAGTCGTACAACCACAACTGTATTCTGTACCTTTTAAATGAACCGAGGTCCCCACTCTGTAACTCTTCTTGCCTATGCATTTTGTTCCCTTTCTGAATTAATCATTACATCCTTTTGTTGTTTTGCCTCTTATCAGTGATCTTATTTCTTATGTGTTCTTAGGACTGTACGATTTAGTACAGTATCTTTTTTTTTGTTTCCATGTGTTAACATGATTTCATAGGATCCCTTTGCTTTTCTTCCCTATGAATGTCACTGCTATCATCCCAGTATGCCAGCTTTGAACAGTTATGCAGCAGGAATGCATTGCTAAATTAGCAATCTAAAAAGGATAATTCCCCATCTGGCCTATAGACTGTTGGTTAAATTAGCAATTTGTGCTCTTTTTCCTTTTAGTGTTTCCAGTGCCTGTTTAATTGTGGCATTTGCTCTGGTTTAAAATGCCAAGGTATGTGATTAGGTGCTACATAAACATACAGGAGAACTGGTGTAGTGCAGCTGTTTAGAGTCTGAGTATGAACCAGGACACATTCACTAGTTTCTGCCACCACCACAGCCTGCCATATGAGGATAAAAATACTGAACTGTTTTGCAAGCTTCTTCTCATGATTGCAGCAAGACTATATGTAAAATGGCTGCTTGTCAGAAGGTATCAGAAGAATTAACTCAAACCAATAGGGTCTACAACAAAATGTTGCAGTGTGGTGTGCTGCTCTTTAGCCAGCCAGCCAGCCGGCCATGTTATCCTTCAGGATACTCCATTTAACTTCCCTGCCCCTGTCTTCTGCTCCCCACCCCAGCATATGATCTGCATTCTGTTGCCAGTGAGCATGTTCAGTCCGCATTGGACTGTTTTATGAGAGGGGAGACGTACCTTTGGCTTCTTGTTTTCTCTTATTTTTTCTGTATATGCAAACCTTGGGATTCCCGTGAGATGCTTGTAGCTTCTGTCTTGTTTCCCAGTGGTCCCATTTTGACTACATACCCATTTGAACTCAGTATCTGAGTTTGTTGTTAATACATATGATTATAGAGGTGACAAGAAATTAAGTTTTATGGCAAAATGACAAAATAAGCAAAAGTAAGTCAGTGGATCTGGATGGTATAAACCCAAGAACTTTGAAAGAATACGAATGTAAAATTAAAGATCTTCTAACAAGTACATGCAAAGCACATAAATAGCATAATTACCCTCACCTAATACTGGTTTCATGATGTCTGATCCCAACAAGGAGAGGACTAAGGTGGTTTACAAGCCACTCTGAAACCCTGAGCCCAGCAAGGGTAATTATGCTAATTAGCCACCTTGACTAATTTTCTCTCTGTGGTCATTTATTTATTTATTGCATTTGTATGCTGCCCCATGGCTGGAGACTCTCTGGGCAGCTCACAGTGCAATATATATAACATACAAATAAAAATAACTAATAATAGCAAACAGCCATACACTATAATAACATTAAAATACAGTATATACTGACATATAAATAGGAAACAGGAGGAAAATAAACACAATAAAACCAATAACTATAACTAATAAAACAATAAACCAGCAGCAAACCAATAAACCAAACTAAAAACAGATACTAAATAAAAATGTCTTAACTTGGCGCTGAAAGCAAGATAAAGTGTGTGCCAGTCACTCCTCCCTTGGAAGAGAATTCCAGAGGTGAGGTGCAACCAAGAAGGCCCTTTTCCCATCGTGCAAATCTGTTCTCTGTCAATGACCTTAGAATGGCCATTCTTGAGCAAAGAAATTTAATGGACAGGTATCAATATGAAATGGCTGAAGTGCAATTCATCAAGAAATCCATCTCTGTTTTCTGTGATTTGAATGAGGACAAAGGGTTTTTAATATGTTATATGTTAATAGGTTCACTGTTGCAGTTAAGTCTGTCTTTATCACCCAACAATATTTTGTGAACGGCAACAGGTAAGGTAGTATCACTATCTATACTTTCTGCATCTATCACCCTCTGCATGAACAGAAACCTGCCAGTTTGAGGTTAACACTGCATGTATTTGCTGGCCCATGTTCATGATAGCTTGTGCCAGAATAAATTGGATAGTCTTTAAGGTGCTGCAAGACTTAGCAGTTTTATTCAAAGTTTGGCAGGCTTCCCCTCAGGGACTCTTTGGGAAATCATATAAAGGATTTCTAGATAGATTTGGGGCATGGCTTCAGGGCAAGAATGAGGAACAAAGAGGTGAGATGGAACAGGGCATTTGACAGCAACTAAAAACAGCCACAGCCTCATTTGGAAAACAAGTTCCTCCTTAGGTACATCCTCCTTACAGCACGTAAAGCAAGTGACTGCTTGAGGGAGGGGGAGCATTTGTCAGCATGTTGATGAATCTGCATGCTGTTGTTTGTCATGATGATCCTGGCAGACTGAGTCTGAATGCATCTGGGCATGTCCCCATTGCTGCAAGGAAGGAAAAACGTGGCCTCCAGAACCCTTGATTGCCAAGCTCAGGCACTTGCTCTGTGAAAACCTTTCGGGGCTAACTGGGGTGGGTGTGTAGAAATAAAGGTTAAACCTATCAGATAGCTCTGCTAGATTGTCACTTTTGCGGCAATACAGTAGTGATGGTGTGTGTTAGTCATGCATCAATTTTATTTCTGAACGTGCTTTATGTTCCTTGAAAAGCATTAAATGGAGAGGCAGAATATATCTGAATTAGTGCAGCTTTTCATGCATTAAGCTAAATGAGAGAGACTGAAAAGTGATTTCAAGATAAAAGAGGCATGTTGCGGAGGAACCATGGTTGAAGGCTGATAGACAGAATAGATCAGAGATACTTTGGCTGGTGCCTCCAGTGCACTATGTAATTTCTTGTTACAATAAATTGCTGCTTTTGATGTTGTGGTTTCTTTGACATCTTTTCTTGTCAGCCATTTTGAATCTATGAAGCACAGCTTTGCTAGTCACAGAAAAACATAAAGATTGAGACACTGTTGCATTGATTAGAAATGTTTATACACTTAGCCCCATCCAATACCCTAAGAGAAATGAAATACTGAATTGTTCAAATAAATTGCTGAATTGGTTCATATCTTTTGCATGTCATCTCGGCAATTAAGTAGAATAAGGTCCAGCCAAACTCCAGCCCATTTTGTAACTTTCCCTGGTTGCAGATATATTGAAATCTCTTGTATGTCAGGTGTGATCATATTGCTTTCCAGAATAAACCCCTTTAATTTCCACAGAAAGTGGAAGGTGATTACAGGAGAGCAGTGCCCAAATTCCATCTATGCAGGATGTCAAAATACCAGAGACAAGCTGAACATCAGAAGCAGAAAGACTTAGCTTTGCTATACAACTACAAGCTTCTGTCTTGTGGCTTGGAACTGTAAGGAACCAGCATGTCCCTGGTTCAGCATGTGTGTTTGTGCATATTTTGGGAGGTAAAGTTTTAGATCCCCATCCATTAACCTAACTCTGATCTGTCATTTGTTATCATCAACAAAGGCCTCTAGAGAAAAATGAAGGAGAAGCCAGGAGCTAGTAAGGGAACTGTCGCTTTTTTGTATATCTTCAGAATTAAACAGTCCTAGAGATTATTACTAAATTCATGTTTGAAAATGGCCTTGGCTCAATTAGTCTGGAACTAATGTTGTTTAGATGGCTTCATCAAACAGGCAACAAACACATGCCAGACAAGGCTTCTCTCCTTTAGGTTTTTAACCTATTTGGTCCTGCCACTTTAGCAAGGCATCTGCTTTCAGATCCTTTGTATAGCATGAGGATCTGCTCCTTTACATGTTTCCCTTCCAGGAATTTTCTCTTTGTCTTTCTGTATGTTCCATTGCATAGCCACAAGGTGGCATTGTGGTATAGCAAAATAGTGAAAATATATGCCCATTTTGTAGTCTTTTATAGCATGCTAGCCCTTTACTAGCTCCTTATCCTTGTTCTAAACAAAGCTACAGAAATATTCAGAAACCTGGGAGAGTACCAGAAGGAGGAGGATATGGTATAAAGTTCACACAAACTACTGTGAATGAGGAATAACAAAAGCATAGTAAATGTTTTGCCTAAAGAAGCATTTAGAAAGGTGCGTAGTTAGCAGTTCCCTGCATTTGACATGTGGACGTATCATCTGGATCCTGGGCTGACCATGGGAAGACACTCTTGGAAACAGAAGCTCTCACCTCTGCTATTCCTGCTTTTGTCCCCTGTTTGTTCATTATAACAGCACTTCAAAAGACTGCCAGAGCACTAAAGGTGAGAACTTTCAAAAGCATGTTGGCACTCAGGCTCTGCAGATTCTTTGCTGACCCACATCTTCTCCATTGGGATCTAACATCAGTTGGTTGTGGGAGGAGGATGCTGTAGGAAACAGCAAATGCTGCTTCTGTTTTCCCAGTTACCACTCTCTGTTTAGCTGCTGTGGCAGCGTTTTAAGAGAATTGCGAGGAGGCTTGATCAAAAAGGAAGTTTTTCTTCATGCAGATCATAGTTAAATTCTGGAATTTGTTTTCACAAGATGTAGTGAGAGCTACCAGCTCATGATTTTAACGGGGGATCCATTTCTTAGCTTAATGTGGGGGGGTTGTTGTTGGGGGGGGGGGGTTTAAGATGTTAAAAACTCTCACAAAATCATCTTTTAGAAAGGAACATCCAGTAGAATCCCAGATACAATGACACCATGACAGATACGCAGGCAGAATACTTCAGATATGCCAGCAGAACACTCTGTAGGAAGAGCTGCCCAGTGGATGAAGGTATCCTTAGTGGTTTTAATATATTTAAGTGCTATACAAATATCATAAATAAATATGTCTGTGGAATGGCTGAGACTGGGCAGAACTATTCCCTGTTCCCCTGCAGTCCATGAGAGCTCCCCATTCACAGTGAATTTTTGCACCAGTCTGAAACCCAGCACAGGAAATTTTCATCCCACTCTCTTTGGTGTGGTTGCTCCATAGATGTCTATAAGGGAAAGATGATTTTTGCAGGATTAGTTTCTATTCTTTCCTCATTATGTCTAGTATGGAATTCTTCTCCTCCTCCTCCTCCTCCTACCTATTCCCAGTGATGGGGACTCAAGGCTGCTTGCTACACTAAAATTTATGCAGTTAAAATTTACAGAAATATAGAAATGTTAACAATATAATTATAGCAATTAAATATTAAAATTTAGCCACTGCTGGGATTAAAACACCACAAAAATATAAACAATAAAACTAATTCAGCACAAACTCATAGGCCGTTTCCAAATGCCTGTTGGAACAAAAAGGTTTTTGCCTAACCAACCTAGGAAGGGAATTCCAGAGCTTTTGGGCCATCACTGAGAAGGCACTCTCTCCCATGTTTCCACCAAGCATGCCTATGAGGGTAGTGAGACCATGAGAAGGGCTACTCCAGAAGATCTTAGAGACCCTGCAGGTTCGTACAGGAGAACAAAGTCTTTCAGATTTACCTTTTCCATTACAGCTACACACGAGGTTGACATTTTCGTGGAGTTGTCCACTGCAGGCTCAAGTTCTGTTTCTTTATTGAACACTACCAGCTCAGATCCCATTAGTTTATACTTCAGCTTAGGTTATTTTGCCCAACTTATATAATTTTCATTTGCTTACACTGAACTGTTTTTGCTATTTTGATACCCATTCTTTCTGGAGAGAACATTTGGAGCTCCTTGCAATCCATTTTTCTTTTCACCACTCTAAATAATTTGATGCTATGAGCAAACTTGGCCACTTCCTAATTCCAGATCATTAAGTTAAAAGTTACAAGTCCTAATAAAGATTGTAGGACCCCACTATTATAACCTTCCACTGGGAGAATTTACCAGTTGTTTCTACTCTCTGCTTCCTGTTCTATAAACAGTAACTAATCCATAAGAAGGCCTTAATTATCTTTGATTACTAAGTTCTCTCAGGAGCCTTTGATAAAGGCCTTTGAGCAAGCATTTTTGAAGTCCACATACACAATGCCTATTATATTACCTCTGTTCACATGTCTATTGCCACTTTCAAAGAATGCTAAATGTTAATGAAACAAAACTTACATTTGTAGAAGCCATGCTGATTCTTTTTCTGCAGGTCTTGTCCTTCTATATGGTAATTGTATCCTTAACATTTTCAATCAATTCACCCAGAACAGATATTAAGCTAATTGGCCATAATTTTCTGGATCTTCCATGTATCCCTTTTTCAATATGGGTGTTACATTGGCCATTCTCCTGCCCTCTGGGACAAAATAAGGCGTTTCATGTTTGCATTCTTTAAGAACTCAGGGTTGGGTAATATCTGGGTCCAGGAATTTATTAACTTTCAATTTGTCAATAAGGTTAAGAATGTTTTGGTCACCACTGTTTGCCTGTTCTTCAGACTCCCTTCCAATTCAGGCACAAATTTCTGTCTTTTTATCTTCTGCAGTAAGGAAAGAGAAAAAGAATTAATTTAACTTCTCCACAATTTCCTTACCCTTGTTTAGTTCTGCTTTAACTTCATTTATTATCCAGTGGTCCAGCTGGCTAACTAGCTGGTTTCCTGATTCTGATATATTTAAAAGAACTCTCTATTGCTGTTAGTTAGATGCTGTGTGCAAGTTTGTGGTCCCTTCTGCTTCCTCAGTTGGACAAAACTTGCTTTTTCTGAATGAAGTCTTCATTTCTAATAGTTTAGACATGGTGGCAACCTCTTGGACTTGGTACTGCCTTTCCTAACCTGCAGTATATGTTCTAACTGAACTTCTGATATTGTGATTTTTGAGTAACTACCAAACATGTAGAGGGAATTTAAGCCTCTTTTCCCCTTTTCACATTTTTTCCAAGGCCCTTCAAGAGAAGTGCCTTTTTATGAAGTCAAATATGACTGTGTTGGACTTCCTTTGAAATTTTCCATTTAAATATATGTTAAACCTGATAGTACTGTGGACACTGTTTCCAACTGGTTCAGCAACACTCACATGTTGTACTAGGTGACATTCCTTAGGATTAAGTTCAAGGTGACCTCCCCTCTGGTTGGTTTCATGATCAGTTGTTCTAGGGCATAATCATTTAGTGCATTGAGAAACTTAACTTCCTAGTCATGGCTGGAACATGTATTTGGAGGCAATTGAACTCATACGTGACCGTACAACTTCCTCATTTAGAGGTCTCCGGGATTTCATTTTCCATGTCAAAATCACCTTCAGTATTGTGGTCTGCGAGACAATAACATGTGTTGGAGTAGGTAATATACAAACATGGGGTTAAGGAGGGACCATGTGTGCATGTAGCTTACTAAATTAGTTTTCAACAACTTCTTTTCTCACTTACAGGTCTCCCGTGGAAAAGTCTGCCTTTTCTAGGTTTTCTAGTCTGCTCAACACTATGCCATCCTTGATACACAGAGCAAGAGCTCCTCTCAGTATGCCATTCCTATAGAGAATATCCCCAGTGATGACCATACACTCCAACTTTTCCATTTTGGCTTGGAGGTTTCTAGTATTAGCACGTCCCTCCCTAGATACAGTTGGTACATGCATCTCCAGCTATGACACTGTCAATGACATAGCAGAAGGTGCCAGAAAATGGAGGCCTCCCTGCCATGCTGGAGCTACCAGCACTCCACCCGCAGATCAGATGTGTCACATTAGAGGCTTGTCCTCGTTATGAGGAAAAGATGACTCATGAGTATTCCTTTTCACTCTACTTGACTGCCTTTCTATTATAAATGCTAAGGTTCTAGACTTTTGAGGGGCTAGTTGATTATACAGCACCCTCCTGTGTCTCAGAAACTGAATATTCTATCTCTACAAGGGGCAGATCTAAAGGCATCACCCTGACATTTCCACCCAGACCATTCTGGGCAGTGCCAGGATTTTCTGAAGTGGCATGTTCTTTGGGGCCTTCTAGATTTGAAGGTTCTGTCTCCTCTTCTGAAGATGATTAAAATGGTGACATGGGACCATGACATCAAGGCATTTAATATATTCAGTAAAAATTAATAAAATGACTCTATCTCCATTGCCTCAGCAAAACACAGGATATAATTTAACAATATCTAGTAAAAGCATTTACCAACACCAGGGGTGAATTTCACATAAAGAGGCCATAACTCAGGTGATAGGGCTTGTGGTGTGAGGCTATATCTTTCTGATCTCATATCATGCATATGTAGAACTCATGGGAGAACTTTAGATATGGAAGCCAGGGAGAAGTGACATTTCATACAAAAAGGAACACTTTGCAGAAAACAGCATGACTTCAAAACCTTCCTAGGAACTTGAGATTATTGTTTGCTTTTTAGAATCCTCCCTAACATGAATCACACTGTAAGATTCCAGATGTAAACACCAAACTCTACTCCCACAACCAGAGATCCCAAGCTGACAGCACCTCACTCAGATAGGCCAATGGAAGGGGGAAGAGATGCTGTAATGCCAAAGCATTGCAACTGTTCTCCCCTTTCCTGTATGTTCATACTATAACTTCTCTGAACTGAACTGCTCTAATATACCCTCTTTCATCATTGGGAAGCAGTGTCTCCCCCACACAGGAATGCATTCTTCTCCACACTCATATACTACCTCTCTTGGCCAAGCATTCTGCTCCAATCATTGCCATAGCTGGCTAGTGGGTGCAAGATCACAACCTTGGTATACAGAGTAGAATAAACTTGCCAGTGTTCCCATTAAGATCTACTGCCATCCTCAAAAGGGAAGGGGCACATACCATTTCCATCACTGCAGCCTCCCCCTTGGTGGGAGGCAGAAATACTGGTTGAGCATCCAGGGAGCACAGCTTACACATCCCTTGCTTTCATCCTTCATAAAGAACTGTAAACAGTTGCTGAATATTGCTGTTCACATGTACACATTCCCCTCGCCTCCCCTTGTTTTGCATGCAGCATAATTTCCACACGAATAGGATTCCTCTGCACTGTATTCTGTCCTGAGCATGATGGAGATCCACGCAGTGAACCAGCAGAAGAAACAAGGATCCCATGGTTGTTCCTTTGTGGGGTTGACAACCTACTTATTCCAATAAGATTTCTCTACTATTTAAAGCTCCTTGACATAAAGCTGTGCAACAGGGGTAGATAATCTTAACATGGAGCTAGTGACCCACTTCTGTGTGTGTGACTGCCCTTGCTGCATATCATGGCACTTCCTCTTTTCTGTTTGACTAAATAAATGCATGAATATCCCTCTTGGGTTGGATCTTGAACCCTTGTCCTGCGAAGTCCACGGGAGGTGGTTGAAGCCCCATCGGTGAGGGTGTTCAAGGATAGGCTAGACATGCACATGGTAGGCATGTCATGAGCGGAGGTGGCTGGAGCCGGGGGTCAGACTAGATGGCCTGGGAGACCCCTTCTGACTTGCTCAGTTTCTAAGTCTGTGTGAGATCTCGGTAGGCATCCTGCTGAGGGAGCTGTGAAGGTGCCAGGTTGCATGGTCACCTTGCAGTCTGAGCAAGCATCGGATGCTGACATAGTGACAATGTATCTCTTATACCAGGGCGATATTAGTATAAGATCATTCTGTAAAAAGCAAGTGACTGTTCTCTAGCCATTTTCTCCACATTTTCCAGTGATATTTAATTTCTAAATGATGGTTCCCACCTAGAATTTTCTTAAACACCCTCCTTTTTCTAATACTACAGTATTTAATTTGATGTAGGGTCAAATTCAAGTACAGGATAGACTCCTCCAGATCTGGTAGTCCCACAATGATTTATATGGGTGTACCAGCTGTTTTCTTTGTAACTGTTCTTACATTCACTGCCTCAGTGATGGCTGTTGTGAGCTGAACTGGTGTTTTCAATGGGCTATATGCAATGATTTCAGAATCCCTCTCCTGAGCTTCAAAAGTTTATTCAAAACCCAATTCCTCTGGAGATTATTTTTTCCTCCAACCTGCACTATTTCTCACTTATCAACATTAAATTTCATGTGCTCATTGTGTTGTTCAGTAATCCAATTATACAAGATATTTCTGAAACTCTTTCATAGACTGCTTTGGACTGTACTGTAATGAACAGCTTCGTATTATCAGCATATTTTGGATTACATTGTTCACCCTTTGCTTTAGATTGTTAATTAAGATGTATGCCAGAATAACTCTCAGAAATGGAATTTCTAAATGCTTCTGCTAAGTCAGTGATGAAAGACATATGGGGCAAGTCTGTCACCTGGCTGGTTTTGTTTAGTTATTAAATTTCTGTTCCACCCCATCCATTAGGTTCAAGCAGTGCCGGAAACATAAAAGGCCAGGGGAGCCTGGAATCCTTACCTTTTCCCCCACTTTGTCCTGCAATTGTTTGCTGCTATTATTTTTGGAAGGCTTGTATGAGGGCCATGATTTAGCAAAATAATGTGAATGGTCAGGGGACAGAGCTTTTGGATTTCATTAAAATCCGATTATATTTCCCCCTTAATTCAAGCAGTGGGCTTAGGAAAGATAGCGACCATCTTGCAAATAGAAATATACCTATGTTAAAATTTTATATCTGTATTTTATTACCTGAACTACAAAGTCCTACAAAGTCTATTCAATTAGAAGATAGCCTGCTTTTGAACATATGAAGCTCATTTATGCTAAATTAATACTTTTAGCCTACTGCTGTCTACCTTGAGTGGTCATTCCAGGTCTGCTAGCTGCATTCCTTTTACCTGGAGTCACCAGGGGATTCAGCATGGGTGCCTTTTGCATGCAAATCATGTGCTCTACCTCTGAGCCACACTGTCCCAAGAGTGATGGCTTTATGCCAGCCTGCCTAGTATTTCTGCCAGCTAGTACTTCTCATGATGCTCTTGTAAGTTCATATATTTTGGGAGCCAGTAGAGTACGGGACTTGCAGGAAAATGCAATTAAAACTAAATGGTTGTGACCTGACAAGAGCCCAGTCCCCAGTGGGAGCTCACCTGACAAGTGAGCTCCCACTTTCAGCTTTCCTTCAGCTTCGGCTGATCCATCAGCTGCGCCCCTGCCTGGAGAACGACTGCCTGGCGACAGTGACACATGCGTTGGTGACTTCCCGCCTTGACTTCTGTAACGCGCTCTACGTGGGGCTACCCTTGAAGACGGTCTGGATACTTCAATTGGTTCAAATAGAGCTGCCAGGCTGCTGACAGGGACTGGGCATTATGTTCACATGACTCCAGTCCTACGTCAGCTTCACTGGCTTCCCATTGAAGTCCGGGCCCAATTCAAGGTGTTGGTGATGACCTATAAAGCCCTAAACGGCTTGGGTCCTGGTTACCTGAAGGAGCGCTTACGTCCATATATGTCCACCCGCCCCCTGAGATCTGCGGGAGAGGCCCTTCTCCGGGAACCCTCCATGAAGGAAATTAGGAGGGTAAGTACTTGGAGGAGGGCTTTTTCTGCGGTGGCGCCCAATCTATGGAATGTGCTCCCTAGAAAGGTCTGCCTGGCGCCGTCGTTACTTGTTTTTCGGTGCCAGGCAAAGACTTTTTTATTCAAACGTCATTTTAACTGTTAATAGTATTTATTTATTTTATTCTTTGGCCAGGGCGACTTATTTTATATTGTTAATTTATAGTATTTTAATTGATTTATGTTGTGAGCCGCCCTGAGGCTTCTGCGAATGGGGCAGCATAGAAGTTTTCTAAATAAATAAATAAGTGCCCTCTGGAATTGCTCCTCCTCTTTACTCTTGCAACCTGTTCATTCACCTGCTTCTTGTTCTGACCCAGGCAACAGCAGTGGTGAGGAGGAGAAGCAGTGGATACTCCTCATCCAGTCCATCAGGAAAGTAGTAGCAACGATGGCAAAAGGAATCAGAGTCACAACTGTTGGTGACAGTGGCAGGGAGGAGACACACTTACGGCCGGAACAGGCACATTGTGGGTGCTTTGCCCAAGGTCCCTCCAAAACTTGGAGCTGGCATTGTGTTCACTAGAATGTATTTTTATTGTTATGTTACATTTATATCCAACATTGCATTTATACCCCATACTTTTTCTCTTGTGAGAAATCTAAAGCAGCTTATATAGCTCTATTTTATCCTCAGAACAACAACCCCATGAGGTAGGTTGGACTGAGAGTCTGTCATTGGCCCAAAGTCAGTGAGCTTCATGGCTGTGTGGGGACTAACTTGAACCTGGATCTCCAGTGCCCCCAGTCCAACACCCTTACTGCCTCTCTCTGTTTGGATTGGCAGTGGTTGCTCAAGATTGTCCTATATGTTTCAAGCGCAGAGATGCTGCTGGAAATAGCCCTTGTGTATTCCTGATCCAGACACTGCAACAGCAATGTGTAGCTTCATTTCATCTCACTTTGACAGCTTTCCCCATGAAAGACAATTTTGAGTGGAGTCCCCCAGGGCTCAGTTCTGGGACCAATTTAGTTCAACCTTTTTACCAGTGATCTGGCAGAGGGGAAAACTAGTCTGCTGACGAAATTTGAGGACAATACCGAAGTGGGGGTGGTGGCCACAACTGAGGAGCAGGTGATCCAGATCCAGAAGGATCAAGGCAGGCTGTGGAAGTGGGCAGGGGATAACAGGATGGCATTCACTGTGGTTAAGTGCAAGGTCTTGCACTTGAGACACAGGAATAGATGTCTCAGGTACAGGATGGGGGACAAGTGGCTGGAGAGCAGCACTTGTGGAAGGGATCTTAGGGTACTAGTCAACAGCAGGCTGAGCATGAACCAGCAGTGTGATGTGGTGATTAAAAAGGCAAACACACCCTTGGATTTATAGCCAGAAATGTGGCTTCCAGATCTAGGGAGGTGTTAATACTACTCTACATGACTCTGGTGCACCCACAACTGGAGTACTGTGTCCAGTTCTGGGCTCCACATTATAGGAGAAACATAGCTAGGTTAGAATTGGCTCAGCACAGGGTCACAAGAATGGTAGCCAGGTTGAGAGGGATGACATATGAGGAGAGATTGAGGGAACTGGGTCTTTTCAGCCTGGAGAAGAGAAGACACTGAAGGGGTCTTTTAGCAGCTTAGGAGCATGTGAGGGGATGTCATGTGGAGGAGTGCTGTGACCTATTCTTCCCTCCAGTTCCAATGGGGCAAAGCTCAAGGAACCAGGCTTCAGGTTGGATGTCAGGAAGTACTTCCTGATGGTTAGGACCCCTAGGATATGGAATGGGCTTCCAAGGGAGCTGGTTGAGGCTCCATCAGTGAGGGCATTCAAGGAAAGATTGGACAACCGCATGTTGGGGACTGCATGAGTGGAGTTGGCTGGAGCTGGGGGTCAGACTAGACGGCCTGGGAGGCCCCTTCTGAGTCACATTGTTTTTAGGTTTCAATAAGCCTCTCCAGTTAGTTGACCCATTCAGGTGCTGCCACAAACTGCCACTGAACTGAGTGATGTGGGATTGTATAAGGTCCTGAAGTATCTGGAACCTGCACTTCCTATCACAGGCAGCATCAGCCTACAAAGGGAAAGATGACTGCCCTGACAGATGAGCCAAATGTGAAGAAATAAAGAATTGCGACTCCTCTGTGCTATTTTATACTGAAACACTCACTGCAGAGACCATTGTGGGTTGCTTTCTACCCCAATGTTTGTGAACATGGATGATAGTTCATAAGGGGAAAGGAAACCCCAGTGTCAGGCTATTACATCTGGTTTGAGGTCCTGGAGATAGTTAATTCCCTGCCCTGCACTCAAACAATTTGTCACAGAATTCTTGCAAGGCTAGGTGGGAGATATTTGAAATGCCTGGCTTCTGTGGAGGATGCATTCGATATCCTGTCAAGGCAATGGAGGATATTGACCAATTACTATTTTTTGGGTAGGGGAGGGCAAAGCACTTAATCTAGCAGTAAATTGGAAAAGAAAATTGTAATTGAATTCTGAATTGGAAGCAATCTGATTTATATTAAAATAAGTGTTGTTTTGAACACAATTACTTTTAAAAGAAATTGAAAACACACACACAATTGTTATTGCTAGAAGGGAAAATGTTACAGCATCAAATACTGTGAAGATATTTCATTAACCATGGTGACAGGTAGGATATAAGAAGAAACGGGGGGGGGGGGAGAAAGCAGATCCTAATTTGGATGCTTTCCCCACCCCCCACCCCTATTTCATTGGGTGAGCTACTAGAAAACAAACTGACCATGCAAGAGCTTATTACATTTTATGGGTTGTTCTGTACATTCTCATATTAAAAAGAACTAAGAAAGATGCTTTTGTAAATCAAACATCTTTGAGGGAACCATCCTATACAGGTTTACACAGAGGAGGGTCCTACAACTTCCTGGGTTCCATAGTTGACATAAGGTGCATAGGATAGCATGCAATGTTACTTTTTAGTCCAATAGAAGGTATCACCTTGGTAGCTCTTTGTCTCAGTAAACTTGAGGTAGTAGGGACTTTGATTTGGGGACAATTTCTGCCCTTGGTGGATGTAGCATGAGAGACCATTTTGGTCAGTTAAAACAAAGGCAGTCCCTTGATTAACTCAAAGGAGCACAACAGAAGGAACACAATGAAATCATACCTTCTGTGGTTCTTCTTGTGCAGGTTTTAACTTCCCTAAAAATTTTCTGTCTTCTCTGGCTTAAATAGGAAAAGAACCATATAATGCTGCACTGTTGCTAGGGCCTTACATAATTATGGTGGAAAAGAGGGGTTTGAAAGGTGAGGTTGGTGAAGGAGATCACTATCTGGGAGGCGAGGAGGTATTGTAGTAGCGCTGGCAGCTCTGTGCTGCTGGAGGCATTGCATTCTTCCACACTGGTTTGGTTACATTGGGTCAGGTGCTGGGATGCTGCTAGCAATTTCAGCAATGTCATGGTGTGAAAAGAAGACTGACAGGAAGATTGCATGTGTAGCATATTTTCCAGTTTGACAGCCTGGACCCCACAAAGGTGATGAAATGTATATGAAGTATATTCAGTTTACAGAATAGCATTAATTCTGGAAAACAGAAAAGTATGAGAGTCACTTCTGACATTCTGCAGATATATAAAAAGGTCACCATGTACACAGATAGAATAAAATTGTTCATTGTGCCCATCTTATCTCTCCTGCAGTACAAGAAGTTGTATATTCATCAAATGGGAGTCTCATGAAAAAGCAAAGTTTAATGCTTATGGGTGATTCAGACACAGAACGCATGGACATTCCCAGTCTATTTTATAGTGTTCATCTTGGCTGTATCCAACTGTACTTATGCTTCTTGACCACAGGAATGTGTATTTCCATCCAGAGCCTCCAGTTGTCTGCAACTATAACTGGATCAAGGCCAATGTTTCTAAACAACAGCGGATGATGTTAAGCATTAGGAATACCTTTCTGATTATATGAACAGTTGAGCAATGGAACATTAAGACTATGAAACTTAATTGCTATGAGCAGCTTTTCCTAATCTGGTACCCTTTGGAGGTTTTGGACTACAACTCCCAGCATTTTTGACCATTGGTCATGCTGGCTTAGACTGATGGGATTTGATATTGAGAGCATTTGGCACTACTTTGGGGAAGGCTGGTCAGTAGGATTACAAATGAAGGTTGAACAGAAACTTGATGCTTTATGTTGCAGGAATTAAATTACTTGCTGGAACGTTTTTGCATATCCCTTGTCATGAAACTTGGGACTGTATATTCTGTAGCATACCTTTGCCTAATAGAGGGGTGTGGAGAAGAGATTGCATGGAGCATATACTTTAACTGTCTGCATCTGTTCCTGAGAAAGCTTTATCCGCCAGGAATTTCCAATCTGGAGACTTTCACCTTTGTTAAACTTACATAAATAATTTCAAGAGTTCTCCTTTCATAGCATTTCTCCAGAGACTGAAGTGTGAGGCTGCTATTCAGAGGTTCTGTTCTCAAAGGACCTAGGATGAAACTGGATTCTTGTGAATTCCTTCTGAGTGGCAAGTGTGTGGTTGTATGCCCCCCCCCCCGGTTTCTTTTTATTTCCTGTTCCCTATCCTCTGTTTAATTCTCCTTTCCATTGAAATGAAGGATCATGACAGTTGTGCTTTTGTATACAGAGATTATATTTGTATGGCAGTTGACAGAGGGGCATCGGTGTGCACTTTTCAATTTTATGCTAAGTAGACAAGAATTTTTGAATATAGCACTGAACCACTCAGTTGAGCAACCAAAGTTGTATGGTGAGACTTATCAGTATTTAAGAGCAACAGCATCATTTCAAAAGGTGCATGTTTATATTTAGATGCCATAAGCACTTTCAGAATAATTCATAACATATTTGCAAAGGGATGACCATTATTTATCATTAATTTAGTACTCTACCTTGCAAAAGTTCTTTACAACTTATTTTTGTAGTTGCTTTTGCAACAGCTTCCCTCCTGAAGAAGTAGGTAGGTGCACTGAAATGTGGCACAGTAGTGGCTAGGCCATATATAACAATCTTGTTGAAAGTGCAGGATAGTTCTTTTCTCAGTGAGCTCAATCCCAAGAATTCATAAGAATGTAAGAACCATGCTGGGTGAGACCAAAGGTCCAGACTATGGGTGTGACAGAACACTCCCCTCAAGCTCCCCAGCACCTGGTGCACATAGGTTTGCTTCCTCCAATCTGGAGGTATCATACAGCTATCAGGATTCATAGCCATGGGTGGCCACCTTCTTCATGAATTTGTCCAGTCTTGTTTTAAAGCTAGCCAAATTGCTGGCCATCACTACCTCTTGTGGAAATGAATTCCACAGTTTAACTATGTGCTATGTGAGGAAATGCAGTGCATAGTTACGTGTACCTCATCATGTGGTTATCTGTATTTCTTCATCTGCCCCTTTAGCTGCCCTGAATCTCTCACCAATCAGTTTCATGGGATGATCCTGGGTTGTTGTATTATGAGAGGAGGAGGAGAATGACTCCCTCTCTGCTTTCTTCACACCATGCATGGTTCTGTACACCTCTACCGTGTCTTGCCTTACTCAGCTTTTTCTAAGGTAAACAATCCCAATTGTTGTAAGCATTCCCTACAGGGGAGCTGCTCCATCTCCTTGAACAACTTAGTTGCCCTTTACTGCACTTTGTCCAGCTCTAACATAACCCTTTTAGTGGTGGCCAGAACTACTCTGTACTGTACACAGTATTTAAGAGTAGTCACACCATAAATTTGTACAAGGGCAGAATAATATTGGAAGTTTTATTTTCAGCTCCTTTCCTAATTACAGCTAATATAGTGTTTGCCTTTTTCACTGCAGCCACACACTGTGTTGACTTTTTTATACATGCAGTCATTTTCATCTGTACAGTCTAAAACAGAGGGCAGCCACCTTGTACTAATTAAAGGCTTGCCAACCATACAACACGGATTTTTACTCAGTGTTTCTTTTGTTACTTGATATGTAGCTTGGTTATCATAATTCCTTGTGTTGTATATTAAAAATCAATTTTTAGAAAGAGGACAGCTCGTTAAAAGATCTCAGGGAACTATAGCTCAGGAAGCTTATAGATCAACATCAAAACTCAGCACTAAAGCTACATGCGGAGCTAGGAACTGGGTATACAGAAATGCCCACCACACACTTGTGAATTGTGGACATTGAATTGTGGACATTCCAAAAGGGTATGTTTGAACATTCCAGGTGCAGAATGCAGCTTATGTGCCATACTGTTGTTCACTGCCTAAGAAATATTGGGAGGACTGAAGATATTCAGTTGGCACTGCAACAGTTGTTTGGATTTCCTGACCACTTCTCAGTCTAATTTGAATTCACTGTAAGAAAAAAGTGGGATATAAATCAAATAAATAAATAAGTCAGAGTGCTGGTGCTCACTTTGAAGGCCCTTTATGATTGTGCCAGATGCTAGGGACTGTATCCCTGGTACCATCAGCTGTAGTGTTTGATTAAATATAAAGATATCTCTACACATACACCTCAGTCATCTAGGGGTGCTGAGGTAGGATTTAGTTAAGTGTATGTAGGCATGTCATGTAGCCATTTATTTGTTAACTGTTGTTGGAGCAAGAAATGGTGGGTAAATGAGACCACTAGGAGACCACTGGGAGTTTTAGTGTCTGAATTCAGTCATTTATGATAGTATATTACTCAAACGCCATTTCTTTTTCTCTTTTCTAACTAGAAGCTTTCCTACAGGAGGCATTTGTTGTATGCTCATCATTCCCTGCTCACAGTTGTTTATGGGTTCTTTACATTGTGATCTTCCAGTTTTACTTTGGTTTGTAAACAGCAATTTACACATTTTTTAGAGCAGATAAAATGGGGTGTTTCTGATAGTCAGGTTTCCCCTTGTATTTTCACTCTCCCCCCATCCCACGATGCTACCTAGAGGTTATGTAGTAGAAAAGCAGGAAAGGAAGTGTTTGTAGTGATGAAATTTCTTTTCTGCTGTGAAACTGAAAGCAGATGAGGTGGATTAACTGCCTTGTGTAGAAAAGTGCTATAGAACACAATATAGTCATAGTTACATGTGTATGCAATTCAAGTGGTCTATAGCATACTATCACTATTTTTATGCATGTGTGGATGAAGCCAAATACAACTTTGCCTATACTAGAAAATTCAGCTGGGTGATTGGCCAGATCTTCAGCACAAATGGTTCAATGTAAACTGCTGTGGGATTGTTCTGCGTTCACATTAGCATTGTCTGACTTAAAAGTCATTTTAGACACTGTTCAGAGGTTTTCTGGGCACTTATCCCAGAGTTCCCTGCAGAGTTTTCCAAAACAGCGCACTGTGGGTGGGACATTTGAAACGCGCTGCATCCACATTAGGATTAAAGCAGTGCAGACAGAAACAGTTCTGAGTTAAGTAAGTATTTAGCCTTGCCGAAATGTGATTTACTCAGAACAGCATGATGCAAGCATGTAAATAATTTCAAACAGTCATATGGGCAAACAGCACTACTACATTCCTAGGGAGAAAAAGTGACATGTTGCATGGTAAATTAGCAGGGAAACATGACTAAAAGGAATGCAGACTGGAAAAGCAATGAGTATCTCTGAAAATGGTTAATCTCTGCTTTTATAAATGTTTGGTTTTCATTATAAAAGACTTGCCTTAGTTATTAATCCTACACTCCCTGGGCAGGTGACAGTACGATTCTTTGAACCAACTCTTCTGCAGGCTGGGGCTCCCCTGGTGCTGGGCTGGAAAGCCGTGTTGCTGCTGTTGGCGCTCCTGCGGTGTTCCACAGGTGGCTGGCGCCAGGTCGCGTTGGGAGAGGCCATAGATCTGCACATGGAACTCAGCTTCAGCTCTCAGACCACTTTTCAAATTCTGTATACACAGAAATAGCATAAATAATATTTGGAAAACAGGAACACAAAGTGTTGATATGTGAGGGAAAAGGTACTGATGTTTTCATCTTTCTGCAATAGTAATTAGGGGTCATTTTGAAATTATAGTCAAAATATTTTTTAGGACATGAATGTATATAGTAAGGAACATAGCCGTCCCTTCTTTATCCTGCTCTTCCTCTGTTGCTTCCACTTCTCACATTTTAGACCATAATCTCCTTGGGGAAAAGATCTGGCTCTTCACTTCGATGGAATGACATATAAATGAATGAATGATACACTTTTTATAAAAGGTACTCATCCAGAGACCTGGTAATGTGGGCACTACTATATTACTAGGGCTGGAGCAATTGAACTGACTTGGAAGCAACTTAATGCACTAATAACTTTACAAAAATAACACAAGCTTAAATTGTGACTCCTGTTTTCAAGCTGTTCATAGTAATTCTGCCCCGCCCCATCATCACAACAACACCCATGGGCATTTTATCTAGCATGGAAAATATTAACCAACAGACAGCAATGTCATGATTCCTGACAATACTTAACCTATTCCATCTCATTTCTCTCCACATAACAATCTCAGAGGACAGGATTAGGAAAGGCTTTTGCCAGAGATTTATGGACAATTGACATAAGGGTCAGTTTCATTCTGGTCAGTTCAGCTCCCTAAATACTCTTCACTTTAATGAATTGGATCTATTTCCCCAGTGCCCTTTAAGCTATTGGCCAATATATGGTAATCATCTTCTAGTGAGGCTGTGGCAGCAGATCCATTTATGCCCACGGCATCCATGGATATAAGATGGGAAGGTGATCTAGTTGTTCGGTTCAGTGTCATCCCTCAGTCTTCCTTGGGAGAAGTGGCTAGCTGTGTAAAGGTGAGAAGAGGCCGGATCAGACTCTGTGGCTTCCACTGTTGAACATATAGGTCTCCCTTGTTGTCCACATGGCACAAACAGAGCTGTGCTCTGTGCAAACTGGATTAAGGACTGGTTGACTACAGACAGGTAAAGGAATTTACAGTAATGTCTATACTGCAGGTGAAGGGACATATGGGAATCACTGGGCTACCATGGCAGTGTTGCCCAATGTTTCTGGGTAGAATGGTCTGTGTTATTATAATGATTACTTTGCATTCATGTGCCACTTTTTTCTCCCTTGTGACGAACCCAGGGTGGCTTGCACAACTTTACTCCACTTCATTTAATCCTCACAACAACCCTGGGAGGTAGGCTAGGTTGAGAGTGAGTGAGCTGCCCCAAGTCACTCAGTGAGCTTCATGGTCCAACGAGGACTAGTGCCTGGATCGTCCAGGTCCCCACTCCACCCACCACACCAGCTCTCAGAACTGGCTCTAGTAAGCACTGCACCGCAAATGGAGGCAGGTGCTCACTCTCACACTTTGGACAACCTCTTGAATAGATGCACACTATCAGACTATAGATAAGGTTGATCACGTCTTTGATCACTTACTGGATTATATCATAAAACCTACCTGCTCCCTTCATTATAGATACAATTGTCATGTCTGTGTTTTTAAACAACATCAGTGTTAATTGGTATGGATACGGACAGCTGTCTGCTAATAAAAATCAGAGAAGATGGGCAGAACCAGTGGACCATTTTGCTCTTTGCTCAGTATCTCACACTGTGGTTGTTACTGCTTACTTTATCTCTCCAAATGAGCAGAGATGGGGTTTCCACTGCTTCCCTTGGGAGGCTGCGCACCAGTCTAATAGACTTCACTGTCAGGAAACATTTCTTAGAGATTTGCTTTAATCATGGGTGTCAGGCTCCTGTCCGCTGGGATGGCATTTTCCCCTTTTCCTACATCAGTTCAGGCTCTTTGCTTATGATCGCAATTGCTCAAATGCCCCTTTCTCTAGTGCCTGCTGAACACCTTTGTCAGCTGCAGGTGCTTTACTTTATGAGCAGGAAACTGTACTGTACAACCAAGTAGACACTGTTTCAGTGAGAGGGGCTGTTTGAACCTACTGTGCTCTGCAAATATACAATTTCAGTAAAGACTATATTGCATGATTCCATAACCTGCTATAATATAGCTGCCTGCAATAGTTAAAATCCATATTATTAGCCAGAACTAACATGTCTCTGGAATTCGGCTATTGTTAAGCTATGAATGCCCTTTAAATTACTGGTATTGTGTGGTATATTAGCAAAAAAGCAACCAAACCAAAACATTAGAGGCTTTCAGGTGTCATAGATATCCCCTGACAAAGAAATAAGTGCAGTGGTTCATGGTTTTCTTCTAATAGTATCCATTTACAATGTTCAAGACCTGTTGAGACAATGGTTTTATCTGGCAGTAATGCTGTGTTACTATGCTACAAATGTATTTCTCTCTTTATGTGAACTGCTGGATTACAACTGATTGTCTTGTGCTGGGATTAGGCATGGTGCCTTGCAGTTAATAGGGTGCTATGAGAAGAGATCAGAAGTTGGCTACTCATTTCTCTGATTGGAAAGCCAAAACTGGAATGTATGTTTGGAAATCTGTTCCTATGTAAATACAAGCTTCTAGAAGCTGTGGCAAGCTTGAGAAGGAAAATCACAAATGTTTATAGACATTTTCAAGGGCAGAGATATAAGATGTCATGATATTTTGAAAGCAGATAAAACAAAAAATTAAAGCCCCATTTTAGGGGGAAAAGAAAAATCTGTGGTAGCTGTGGAAAAGGCACATTCTGTGTTGGGGATCATTAGGAAATGTATAAAAAATAATGCCAATAACATAATGCCTCCATGCAAATCTATGGTACAACAACACTTGCATAGTATTACTGCTTGCCACACCTTAAAAATCATCAAGCTAGTAAAGGTGTAGAAAAAGGAAATGAAAGCAATTGGAGGCTGGAGTAAGGAAGAAAGGAAGTTTGTAAGTTTTGGTGCTTTTTAGTTTAGAGAAAAGATGACATGTGGGTTTTAGTGAAGATGGATAAAATTATGGAAAAAGCAGGTAGAGAGCTGTTTTCTCTTTCTAAATATAAGGATCTGGGGGTATTGTTGCAGGATGGTGATATCCCTCTAGAAGTACCTCAAAGGCTGTTGCAGAGAAGAAGGTAAAGATCTTTTCTTGCTGATACCAGAGTGTAGGACACAGTGTAGGTGCATGGTTGCAAAATGTTGGTATCTTTTGTGTTGTGGGAAGAGGATTTCTTGGATTTGACTGAACTAGTGCATAAACTGAGTTGTAGGCATCTTCTTTCTATTATCTACAGTTGTTCATAGCTGCAGGCTCAGGATATAGCTGTGGAGACAAGAATGAGTTGTGCTAATTCCAGAATAACCGATAAAGCTATCCTGTATGGCGTGAGATCATTAGGCCATCTAGACCAGGAATGGGGAATGCCTGGCCCTCCAGATGTTGCTGGACTGCAACTCCTATCAGCCATATCCAGCATCTTCAGTAATGAGGGATGATGGGAATTGCACTCCCGTAAAATTTGGATGGCTGCATATTTCCCATCTCTAATCTAGGCCAGTTGAAGTTCTCCAAGTTGCTAGTCTTTTCTAGGCCTGCTACTCAATCCCTTGTCAGGAAATGAATCTTCTTCACGGGGAGCATTTGTTCTTCCACAGATCTATGACCACTCCCTCAGTGAAGTCTGGTATGGAGACAAGAGCAAGGCAAGGTCGGAAGCTATAGAAATTATGTAGAAGATGCCAGAAAAACTTGGAATTCTTTTCCTTTGGGTACAAGGGCATAGATTTTTATCAGCAGGTCCCAGATCAAGAAGCAAAATGGGTGCCATATGGGCTGCCAGGAAAGAAAAGAAAAAGGGAGAGTGAGAAAACCAAAGGGAGAGTGAGAAAACCTTTATGATTGAGAATGGTCAGTTTGTGTTGTAAGGCAAGGATAGAAAGTTGCAGGAGGTAGGGTGGCCATGTTCACCTCCTGGACCCTGCTTCTTCCCACAAACTGTAGTGGGAGGAGAAACTAAAAAAGAACTTTGGTGGCAAGATACTTCATACTACTTAGTAGCACTAACATGGAAAAAATCCAGCCTGATTGCAAAGTAAATGTGTCTGTAGCCACCATTTTGTCTTTCTCCTCTTCTTTTTCACAATTCAGTGGACAGCATGTGGCTTGCAGGCCATGTGTTGCCCGCTCCTTAGATCAGGGATAGTATGGACCCATCTGAGAACCAAAATGAAGTTAACATTAGTAGTTTATGTTGATAACTGTCCAGAACCCAGCTAGAAAAGATGGTTAAAGGAAAAATAAAATAAAATAAACATGATCATGTGGCTCTCCAAAATGTTTAATCTTTTAAATATTTATCTAAGTAAGTAAGCTTTAGTGGACAACACTTTTAAAGCAACTTATATATAGTAAATAAGTAACCCAATACCATATTAAACCAACCAACCAAACAAACAAATGTAAATAATAAATATTGTACAAGAAAATACTACCCTTAATTCTACCAAAGAATTGATTGAGATAAAGCACAATCCAGGACAAAGCCAGTTGGTCTTCAGACCCTTCCAAAAGTCCTGCAAAAATGGGGCCACCCCAGATGTCTACTCATCCCAGAGACATGGGGCCACCACAGAAAAGACTTCCTCCCTTGTAATCATCAGCCAGACTATGATCAATGATAAGTATGAAGGTCATCCATGCTGACCTTAAAGTATAGGCAGATTGATATGGGTAATGCCATTCCTTCAAGTAACTTGGATCCAAATTAAATCCAATCTCTTAACTTCTTGGAAACCAAAATTTATAAACTAGGATTTACCTTCTCGGCTTCGCAGCACTGTTATGACACTGGAAAATGTAGGCACATAATTGCCTTCTGCCATTGCCTCTGTTGTTGCTGGAGAGATCCACACCTGGAAGAAAAACAAAGTGGGCACTTCCTTCGTGAGGGCAGTTATGCATGCAAAAAATCTAGATTGGAAGGGATGAGGGCAAATTATTTGTTTGCACCCCCACAGTGAGGCTTGCCTAATTCTTTGGGAATCTTGGATATGGATTTGCTAGTCCTTCTTAAAACAGAAGCCCCCTCCCAAGAACCCATTTAAAGATTCATCTCATCAGTGAGTAATTCAGAAAGGGGAAAGCTTTCCTTTCCATTTTCACTCCCCTCCCCATTTTGTATATTTTCAACTGCATGCTTCTCTGAATTTAATTCTTGTTTAATATCTAAGTGTCTTTAATGACAGCAGGAGTTGTAAGTTGCTCTCCGTGGGTGGTGCAGTGTGTGAGGCTGTGCTTTAGGTGAGGAGATTTGATTAAAGTCTCCTTTTCTGTGGCACTATTCTTCCTTGAAAAAATAACAGGCATGCTAGCTATATGAATGCATATTGTTTAAGAGGTTTTGTTTGTTTATCCATCTAATAAGAGGCATATAAAGCATATATTTAGCTTTTCCCTTTTGTTTTATTGGCCAAAGATTTAAAAATCTAACATTAGCTTGCTCTTAAAAGTTTTGTTGGGGGAAAAGGGCATCATATCACATCTGCTGGCAAGCCAAAGGGGTAGCATTTCAGAATTTCCTATTTCTACAGCCATCTCTTCTGGAATGTACCACAGGCTGTTATAATCAGGGGAGTGTGTGGCTCAGACTGATATTTGGGCCAAAGAGATACTATTTCCAGAATAATTGCTGTATCTGTTAGGAAAAGTTAATGCCTTGGTTGTATAATAGAGAGGTAGGGAAAAAAAGATTCGTAACATCTATTTGGGTAAAACACTGGTTTAGCATGTACACCTCTTGCCTTGACAGCTGAAATGCTGTTTAGGAGGTAAATGAAATTAGCCTGGTGGTCTGAATTGTTCCCAGAAGAGCAGTTTTTGAAAGAAATCCTGTGTTACAGAGCTTATTATTCCAGGGGGAGGAAACAGACTCAACACAGGAGAAAATCAAGAACAGGGCAGTGGAATTGTATGAGAGGGCATCGATAGAACTGTGGAATCCAGAAGAGAATGGCAAGAGACATGCCAGGCTGAGATGCATGCACTGACAAGAGTTGTGTGAGGAGATTTGTGGGTCAGAGCTGAAATGCACTGACAGAGTGATGTTGAGAAATGTGCACAGTGAGAATCAGATTGGCTTCTGCAGAATTTAATGCTGCGTAACCCATGTCAGAGAAGAAGGGAGACAAGAGAAAGTGCAAACAACAGCAAGCAAGCAAGCAAGCAAGCAAGCAAGCAAGCAAGCAAGCAAGCAAGCAATCTCTCTCTCTCTCTCTCTCTCTCTCTCTCTCTCTCAGACTCTGATTAAATAATGCTGCCAAAAGAGGTCAGCCCTTGTTGACTTGCTGACAGGTTGGCTGGAAGGCACTATGATCTGGAAGGGGAGTGATATTGATCACATTTTTAAAACAAAACAATTCCTCTCCCGAGCCCTCCAAGTCATGTGATAATCAAGTGGCGGTGGCTGTTTTTTAAGTGTTTCTACAAAATCTCAAACTAAGCCCGCTCTGTCCCCTGAATGGGAAAAGAGGAAGAAGCCAGGGATAGTGCCAGTGTCAGGAGCTGACAAGGAGAAATCACTTGCTTCTCTGTCCTAGTAGCTGCTCTTTCAGGTAGGTGTTTATTTGCCACTTTGTTGTTGTCACTATTGTTCCTGGTTTAAATTTAGCTATCAGAGCTAAATACAAGATGCCCTGTATTCCTAGAGTATTAGGGGCCAGTGAAAACAAAAGGGGACCACAGCACCCCTGAGCTTGCTAGGGACAATACTTGTAGACAACGCGGTCTAAATGGTCTGATCTGGGTTATGCAGCTCTTATGCAGCTGCTGCAGTGTCTCCATCATGCAATCAAGGGACCTTTCAGGGAACACTGAGTCTGGTCATGCCAGCATTTCTGCTATTCCTGTTATCTCCAGAGCCATGCTCCATGTGCAGGGGACATTTTCTTATCTTGACTGAGTTCTTTTCTTGGTGAATGGTTGTATATAATAAAAGGAAGAGGAAGAAACTGGATATGACGTGACTTTGATACCATGACCTTCTGATAACCTTTTTTAGTGTACCAGATGCTTAATAAATTTTACTTCCATTATTCTCAGGTCACCTGTTTGAAGTAGGGAAAGTGAAGTGATACTGACTTGACTAAGGCCATCTAGTGTGCTGTGATTTGAGCCTGGCACTGCTTTTTTGTCTCATTTGTTCCTATCCTTCTTTAAGATGATTTGATCAATGTATGTGGGCTTGCAGCTATTTTATCTTGCACAACAGGATGGGCAACTTGCGACCTTCTGAATGTTTTGGTGTACAGCTCCCATCAACCATAGCCAGCATAGGCAATGATGACAGGTGAGGGAGATTGTAGGCCAAAACATATGGAGGGCCACAGGTTTCCACATGTTCCTTACAAGGCTGCAAGGTAACCCTGTTAAATAGATTAGGCTGAGAGATAAAGACTGCCCCAAGGTCACCCAGTGAACTTCATGGCTAGTTGAAAATTGGGTTATAAATATATGAAAGGAAATAAATGTGCAACATCTCCTTGTGCCAATCCATTATGTTTTAATAAAATTGACACTTTTAAAATTATTTCCATCCATCTTTCTGAATGCCTTTCCTCATCTTTGTCCTCGTCCTCTTCCTCTTTTTCTTCTTCTTCCTTCTTAGTGTCTTATCTGGCTCTGTTTTGTCAGTAGTCCTTAAAAGAATTTACCCTTCTTTACTGAGAATAAAGGTTTGAAATAATTTATCATGCAGACTGTATATGAGAGCTGTCACATTTATTTGTAGGATTCTGGGAAGGATTGATGTTACTGTGAGCTTTAAGGACTGCCACATTTAGCATGTATATATAAAACTGAAATGTGTGTACATGGCATACAAATCTTCCATGCTTGTTACAAGTTGCCAGGTGCTGGGATTGAGAGGCAGTGGCAAACATGTGCTTGGCACTGCATAATATTTGGTGTCCATTAACTGATGAAGAGGAACACAGAAATCTTTAAGACTTCTTTACTAAAATATTTATAAGTCATGCATATTAAATAGTAGTGCAAATATTAAAGTAAAAGCTTTAAAACCAGTTGAAATGAAAGTCATATCTTATTTTCTGAGGACACTATTTTACACATTCTCTAATTATATTCTGTTAATCTGGATGAGACTTGACTTTCAAATGGAATTATGCAGAAAACAATGTGATGAAAGGACTTTCAGCCCCTTTAAGACCCACTTACAGCAGAACACATTGGAGCACAAGTACAACAAGCATCTTCTCTCTCTGCCTTGTAGAGCAACTTCTCAGTGTTTCATGCTCTGCAGCTTCTATAGCAACCCCTTTGAGGGCTAGAAAAATATATCAAATTCTCCTACTCATAACTTTGTGTGCTAGCTTCCTTTGTTTGGACAACTTATGAAATATGATCTGATTCTGGTTGAATTTAATGAAAAAGGCATTTGAATTATTAGAACCTATATAAAGATTCGCACGGAATCTGTTAGCAAAGATTTTAAAGCTGATCCATTGTGAAGGTATCCTGGCCTTGTTCATTGTGCTCCTGTATAAAAAGGGAAGCACAGGTATCTGAGAAATGACAGTATGGGTATGTCTCTTGGAAGTCTGGAGACATCACAAAGAGGTAGACGTGTGATTCATTTGCTAATCTAATAACCCTCCCCATCCTGATTTTCCCTGTACTTCCATCTCCACACTTGTATGTTTTCCTCCAACCCTGTTTTGCTGTCCCTTAAGTAGCATCAAGGGGTGCAGGGAACTACAGTCAGTAAATTGCATCCAACAACTCATAGTGACTGCAGTTAAATCAGCAAGCTGAGTACCTGCTGTCTCCCAGCTAACAGAACTGACTAGCTAGGTTTTCTGTCTTAAAAAGACAGAGACAAGTAAGAGAAACACCATCAGAGAATTTGGTACATGTCTGCCCTTGCTTGGCTTACTAAAACACCAGGAACCTTTCTTTTTTACTGCAAGAGAAAGAGCAGACCCAAGCTTCTACTTTTAGGGCTTTGTATTAATGGATAATCCACCCAAAAACATCCACTCACCTTCTTTCAAAATTCCTGTTATTATAAAGAAGTTATTCTGAAACTGAAGCAAACTGAATGCAAGCCAAAGAAACGGATAATTAAGAGGATCTTGATTCACCACTTTAAACCTGGAGCAATTAACAATCTATTAATGAGCTGGAATTGCTATCACATTTTCTCTTTTGTTTTTGTCCATTCCTTAAAATACTCCACCCTTTGGGTTTAATATTTTAATAGCTGCTTCAAAATGATTTTTTCTTCATCAGTTTTTGAACTGAAGAGTAACATGGTACTAATATCTTTATGTCCTGTGCAACCTTAAGGCATGCTGTGCTGTGCTGTGTTCAGCATGGGATTTTATTGCTTGCATAGGGCCATGAAGTTGGTTTTCTGAAGTGAGGAAAATGTCATGTATTGGGTCATGGACACATCTCATAGGCTGTTCATGCCAGTCCATTTGCCATCTGGAACTATGCTAAGTGTGTGAGATCTTCATTGTAGGCCTCACTGCTAATTATAGGGGTGGCAGCAATAGCAAAAACAGTTTGGAAGTGAATATTTTTTAATAGAAAGGACAGGCTATAAGGAGAAAAATTCTGAATCTTCATAAGCTCAAAACTCAAAATAGAAGGCTTTGAATTTCTGGCAAAGTGAATTTTAGTGGAGAAATAAAGAGTGATACATTCATGGTGCTGGGTATTAAAAAGTGGATGGCATTTACAGTTCAATGTGCATGCATACACATATTAGCATGAGGAAGAATAATGCCAGAGGTTAAGACTAAATCAGACCACAATGCCATGCCAATGTAAACAAGATTTTTTGGTTCAAGATAACATTCCTATATAGGCTGAGAAACAGTCTCAGCTGCTTCCAACTATTGAACAAACTCTCATTGAGGCTAACTAATGGCAGTTCAATAAAAATCTGGTTTGTAATGCTAGGCAGTTGCATTTTTTCTGATCCAGTAATGTGATCTTGATATTCCTTTATTGTATTTTACACAAAATATACTATGAAAATAAGCATTATCTGTGGCAAAAGATAGGAAATCTAGTAAGTTAGCTTGAGAATTTCTGTAATCATATGCACTTGATCTTGTGTATAGATCTTAAATTCTTTTCCTGAAAGTATTAAGGAAGCTATGCTTAAGGCCAACCTTTTGAGAGGTGGCTTTACCCTCCATATGAATTTTATGCAAATTATTAATTTTGCTAAAATAATCTCTCTTCTGTTGCTATGGTAATCTGTCTCTCCATCACTGCTGCATGAGCTTCTTGTAGTTTTCCTCCTCATCCTCAGGTGCCCAGTCTTTTTTCTTTATGACCAGTTCAGTTCTTTTTTTTCCTTTACAACCAGTTGCTCACATTTATTTTTTATATAATAAAGTCTCAGCTATGTGGCTTTTATTTGTTTATGTGAACATCCTACTCCATGTTAGTAAATATACCTGCATAATAAAAAAGGAGTTAAAGTGACATGAAGTCTGTGCATCTCAAACTATATAAAAAAGTTCTAAGGATAGTATTGAACTGGTGATAAGGATATTGGCAGACAAGAATGTTTGAACTGCCCACAGCAAAATGGATAATTTTAAGCAAAAAATGTATCGAGGGTATGTGTGGTAGAGTGGGAATGGGAGTGGGGAACAGGGCAAATGCTATGTTGGAATGCATTAATAGAAGTTTTACTTCCAGACCATGAGGAATAGTAGTTCCCTATACGCCTTACTAGTCAGACCTCATCTGGAATCCTGTGTCCAGTTCTGTGCACCAAGATCTAAGAAAAATGCAGAAAAATTAGAAAGGGTCCAAGATAACAAAATGATTCAGGATTTGGAAACACTGTCTATGAGGAGAGACTGAGAGAACTGGACATGAGAAGAGAAGACTGAGGGGCAGGAGGACATGATATCCCTCTATAAGTACTTCAAAGGCTGTCACAAAGAGGAAGGTCAAGATTTCTTCTTGCTGGTACCAGAGTGTAGGACATGGAATAATCAACTCGTGACAACCCAGGTTCAGGCTAGATATCAGGAAAACTTTCCTCACTTTCAAAGCAATATGACAGTAGAACCAGTTGCCTAGAGAGGCTGTGAGCTCTTTCACACTAGAGACATTAAAAAAAAGAAATTAGTCATCTGAGTGGATGGTGTCTGTTGGTGACCTGCAACAGCAGGGAGTTGGGCCTGACGGCCTTCATGGCCCCTTCCAACTCTACTATTCTGTGATTTTATGAACACAGTAGAGAACACAAAGTCTGGCAGTTCAATATTCAGAGTGCATTAGGAATGGAGAGAGGTTGTTGATATGCTGGAGGAATGGCCAGTCAATCTTATGCAATACTTACGTGGTCTAAGAGGGAAGGGGAAAATGGTAATCAGAAAGTTGCAGAAAAGAATGGAAGCCATGCCCACATGCTCCCCACACAGGGAGGGAGCCAATAAACTCTTGACAAGAGGAACATGCCTCCCAGCTACTCCTGTATCACATAGGAAATACCACCCCTAGTCCCTTAATGACGCCGCCAGTAGTGACCCCAGTAATGTGAGCCGCTAGGCATCCCTGCAGGCAGGGGCTTTAACCCCTGTGTGTTGTGCACCGCCATTGTTTTGGAGCAAAACACACTATGGGAAGAGAGGGGAGACCCCAGAACCCAATATCCTCATAACTGTCCCAGCAAGATGCTTACAGAAAGCAGAGGCAGCCTTCCCAAGACAAGGGTTTAAGACCCACCCTGAGAAGGATAGCCTTTAATTTATTTATTTTGCCAAACAGCAAAAGGGACTGGCTAGGACATGTGTAGTGAGGGCAAACCCAGTAATGCACGCAAGGAGATAGGAGCAGCCTCCAGTGGCTAACTCTGTAAGGATAAGGTTGGGAAGGAGGAGACAGGTGTTTAAGGCCCATAAAGGAGGGCCATGTCCCCCTTCACCCTTTGAAAAGAGAGGATACAGTGTGGGAACCGTTGTGTTAGGGGCAAGTGAAAGGTAGCTCCTAGGACAGGGGTCCTCAAACTTTTTCACCAGGGGGCCAGTTGAAAGGTGGCGGTGCTGGGTGCGGGCCGGAAAAGTGGTGCCGGCGGTGCGCGCGGGCCGGCGAGGGAGCAGGGGTGGGGCCGGGGGTGGCGCGTGTGGCGAGGCAAGGCGGGGGCAGGCACGCACCACGAGGCGGGTGCACGAGGCAGCAGCTTGCTCCCTTGGAGATGGTTAACCTGCATTGCAAAGTCATGTCAGGGGCATTCTACCTAGTCTGCTACAGCAACATACAGGAATCAGATGCATCATGGATCACTTGTGTTCCCCACCCAAGCTTCAGTCATAGTGAGAGCATCTTGTATGGCACCAGCCCCACATTAGGGATGCCCACAATTGTTGCATAATATTCTGCTTAAAAGGGGAAAGGAGACTTTCTGGAGCAGATAGGTTGTCGACCTCACAGAGTAATAATCTGGAGCCTCTTAATTCTCGCTGCTTGTCTTAGGGTGAACTTTTATCATGGTCAGGACACAATACATACATAATGTCTGTGATTCTCTGGTTTTAAAAGTTAACATTTTATAGGCTTCTTAATAATATTGTGAAGTTATTATTTAAACCACAATAAAAATATGAAATATTTTTTCTTTCATAAAAATCTTCTCCCTCATTATAAGGTACAACGATTTCCAGGCATAGCTAGTGATCTCATAAGTCGGGAGTTTTGGGAAACCAATCAAATGCTTTCTCATTACTTTTCAAATTAGGACAAGTAGGCTAATGTGTAGATGGAATCCCAGCTGTGAACTAGGAAAGAGGTGGGCACAAGTAAAATTCAAAATATTCCCACAGTGCCATGTGGGTCAAGAAATGGCAAACTGAAATAGAATAATGATCAAACTGTAGTTGTGAATGGCTCCCCATACACATTTCAGAGCAACAATGTTCTCTTTCTGAAAGCTTAACCTTTTGCCTTCTACAGGCCTGTCAGTATAAAAATGGCTGCACTTTGGTAAAGAGAAATGCTAAAAATACTAGACAGAATAAGATAAGTCAATTTTCTCCACAGTTCACTTTGTACCTGTGACATGCTTTTCTTTTTGGAGAGGTGGAATAAAAAAGGAACTACAAAGTCTGGCAAGAATAAAGCTTGTATTCTGTGTCTCTGCAGTAGCAGTTTATTTACCAAGCTGGCTAGCAGAATAATTTTGTTACCAGTGGTGATTCAGGTAACACAGTATCACCATGCAATTGTAAGCCACATTTAGCATGTGTTAAACAGGACTAAGATGTAATCTGGGTCAAATGGTACATAAATTAATTTTATTTTAATTTAATTTACCACAACTGTATTCACTGGTATGGAAATGGCAAATATTTTTTTAAGGCAGGCAAGGCCATAGCATGAAGCTAGAGAGGAGGCAGTAGTGTCCAGAAAGAATCATGAGAAATCGAACAAGTTCTATAATGCAACAGTTACATATTCTCCATAGAGGTGTTTCTAAAATGTGGAATATTGATTTCTGGCTTTTAAAATAAGGGTGATGTGGAGGTAATGGAGCCCATGGCCTGATGAGAAGTAAAAGACAAAGAGCTTGGTCATTAGAAAACTGTAGCAATGTTTTCCTGAAGTAAAGAAACCTTTAGAGCAGGGTGGGAAGCTTCAGGGGACCACTTTCATGTCCCCACAGGCCATGCTTTCCCCAGTGCCTCACAGAATTATTGTTGCAGTCTGCAGCAGCAACAAAAAACTTGGTGGTCTGCTATCATAATTCAGCAGCAAACCATTAGAGAGCAGCAGGGTTGAATCTAGCTAAATTTGGCTTATTCATTACTCCATAGATGTAAACAGCTATTTTTTCTCCTGCTGCCGTGAATTTTTGGAGGCAAGGATCAGCATGTTGCCCACCTATCTTAGGAACTGTTGGGTCAAATGGAGAGGCAGTTTGGTGAACTCTCCCCTGATCTTCCCTCTGCCTCCAATCATCTTATCCACGTGCTTCTCTCTGTACTGACTTAGGGCTGGCCAGTGGCAGAGATGTGGCATCAGAAGTGGGAACCGAAGCGTGCAGGAGCAAGAGGGTACTGCACACAAGAGAGAAGGTGGCAGTTGTAGTGGCAAAGAAAGGAACGACAGGTTCGATATGCTCTTGCAGAGTGCATGGAAGAAGCATGCTTTGTAGGCTCAACATCCTTATCATGGGCTGTGAGCTGATCTAGTTGCCAGAGAAAGGCAGCTACTTGTTGATGTGGCTGCGGTTGCCATACTGCACTGCTCCTCTTGCCTTTTCGGTACATTTTTGGTTAGCAGAGTTTCAGGCAGCACCGGATGCTACAGCAGCCATGACTGACTGTCACATTGTATGGGAGCATTCCTCTCACCCCAACCCTCTTACTTGCTCTGTCTCCATCCTTTGCTATCTGGAAAGCCTCTGTGGAAGAGGGGGCAGAAAGAATGTCTTGCTCTCTACCATACTCGCTGTGGTGAACATACCTTGGTGGCTCTCCCTATGAATTAGGGGTTGCTACCTGCCAGTATATCCTGATGTGAGGAACGATGGAAGGCAAAAGGAGAGGGGACAGCAGAGGTTGAAGTGGCTGGAGGGGGTTAGTGGGGAGGTGGGTGTGGGCTTGGGTGGACTCTGGGGGATTGTGGAGGACAGGAGAGCCTGGAGGAATATTTTCCATGGGGTCGTGAAGAGTCAGGCACATAACATAACATCACATCACATCACATCTGCCAGTATAATAAAATTTATTGTTATTCCAGTTTTTGTTTTATTTTGTGAAAGGATTTTTTAACATAATTTCAAAGGATTCCACACTGCTAAAAATAGCTGCTGCATTTACGGGGTGGTTGCCAACTTCCCAGTGGTGCCTTGAAATAGGTTAAAGCTTTATTTGTGGCTGTTATTACTAGACTGTCCAAGGGAAAAAAGCTTATTAAAATACTTTGAATAGATGGGTTTCCTACCTGCTTCGTATGCAGTCAGAATTCACTAGTCCCAAATAGGTACAAGTGACCTCACTGATACTTCAGCATATCTAACAATTCAAAGGCAGGAAACAATCCTGTGAGCATGGAGGGACCAAGTTATGGCAGTGTAGGGGAACAGAGCATCACAATTTAAAAATATGGCTCACCAGTGGAAAAGAAAAAATAGTGTAGAACTTGTAGAACAAGTAACTCCAGATGAACATTGGAGTTCTGGAGTAACTCCAGAAGTACATATCCTAAGTTCCTATTTTGGAAATTACTCAATGCAGAATGCATTTATCCCATATAAATGGGGAAAACTGAGGGTGACAGTATGGTATAGGAGAGCCAGTGTGGTGTAATGGTTAAGAGTGTCGGGCTGGGACTTGGGTGATCTGGGTTCTTGTTCCTGCTCAGCCATGAAGCCAACTGGGTGACTTTGGGCTAGTCACGGACTCTCAGCCCAACCTACCTTACAAGGCTGTTGTTGTGGGGATAAACTTGAGAACAGCAGGAAAAGAATGATGTAAGCCACTTTGAGTTCTTTGTCAGAAAAAATCATGATATAAATCTAATAAATAATATATCCAATAGTAAAGAGCAAGTTCTTGATGGCAAATTCTTACATAAAGAATGCAGTATCACATATGTCATAATCTTGGTCCATGTCCTAAAAGCAGACAGCAACTTAAGGACCTTATGCAAGTGTTCTTGGATAAATCACACAGTACAGTTGAGCCATATCATGCATCTCAGGGAAGGAAAGAAAAAATGTTCTAGGTTATAATTCATTTCTGACCCTTATGGCAGTAAACTGCAAGATCCCAGTTACCCAATATGCCAAATAACCCACCTTATTAAGTCTATTCTCCTCAAAAACTAATCAAGTACAATTATGCTTACAATAGAGAGTTTATTGGCATGGGCAGTAGTGAGCAAAAAAATGAAGTTTATTCTCACTGGGAACAGGTCAGATGAAGGACATTGGCAGAAGCATAGATATAGCATAAATTGAGGATGGAGCAAGACAGTTTACCTGATGCCCATATATGCATAAATATTACAGCATAATTTAGGTCAATTAGTTGTAATAAGATGATAATATTTGACAGTCTTTAAGTGGATGCTTATGAATGAAGTAGACCATTTCATTAATTGTTGTAGTAATTATGAGAAAGGCTATGGGATATATTCTTTATAAGTGGGGCCTTCCCTTCTAGAATATTGCACTGTATTCCCCTTCCACCTAAGTCAATGCCTGGTTTAAGGGTGAAGCACTATCAGAAAGGAGTCAGCAGGAACCTTGATGTTGCCCATTAGTCTCACCTGGGCTGAGACTAAGCAGGTGCACAGGTCACCTGGTTATACTCTTCCTGACTATAGTAACATATATTGTATTTCTATTTATGGTGCATTGATTATTTCTAAATTTGCACCTTTCCATATAAATCAGTATATGCAAATATAAAGCAAATTTCTATAATCTTTTTTGATATGCAGTTAATCTTTGGCAGTGCAGAAGTGGCTATCCTATGCAAAATACTCAGAGCCTCTCAGGCAGAAGAGTGAAGAGGGAGAGGGAGGACCATTATATGGACAACCATGAGGATGCACAGCACTATTAGAGGACAGGGCCTGTATCACATCTGGTGCATCTGCCAGAGCCGCTACCCAGTAGTCAAGACTCACAGAGTGACAGAGTCAAGCTTTCTGCAGAGTCTGTGTGTGCTTTCTTGATTTTTGTTTCAGAATTCTGTCTGAGAGGGTATGTTAGCCTATTTTTCCTTCTCACAACTTGAGTGCAGCTGTAAGCCATGCATATTTATGGTTCAGGCTTGAAGCTCTGTGCCTTAACTTTTAGGGCTTGGGTGCAGTTCTAGACTGTGTAAATTAATTTTAGGGTTCTATGCTTTGAAAAACATTTTAAGGACTTGGGTGCAGCTCTAGGCTATGCAAATTAATATTTTAAGGCTTGGGTACATTTCCAGGTCTCTAGTTAATTTTAATGATTTTGGCTCTGCAAATTAATTTTGAGGACTTGGGTGTAACTCTATGCCATGTAAATTAATTTTGAAGGCTTGCTTGCAGGTCTAGGCTCTATAAATTAATTGTTAAGGCTCTAGGCTCTGCAAATTAATTTTTAAGGCTTGGCTATTGCTCTTGGAGTCACAAATTAAAGACACATTATAATTGTGCTAGGCAGAAGAGCATTTATTCATTTAGATATTTTTCCTTCATTTCTTACTCATTATTATTATCTCAACAGGATTCCATATTCTCCTGATCCCCAGACTAGCAGGTATGGATTCTGCTATTATCTTTCAAGTCTTGTGTAGTCCTTTTAGTATAGGCCAGTGGTGGTGAACCTATGGCATGCATGCCACAGCAGGCACGCAGAACCCTCTCTGTCAGCATGTTAGGCAAGTTGCCCCAGCAGCCAAGCATTGGATAACAGCGCATGTAGGGGCCATGTGCATGCTCAGAAAGGACTAGTGGTGCCAGGTGATGTCACAAGCCGCGACACATTAGCCACGACTTGTCCAAGCTTTCACATGGCTGGTCAGTGTGCTGCCATGGATATATATATATTTCCTTGGACAGCCTGTTTTCAGGTTTTATTGCAGTGTTGGCACTTTGCGATAAATAAGTAGGTTTTGGGTTGCAGTTCGGGCACTCGATCTCTAAAAGGTTCACCATCACTGGGTTAGGGTTAGAAAAACGAGGTGTCCTGGTATGATTTTGAAGGTTGGAATGTGTTTAGACTGAGCAGAAAGGATGAGCTGTGCAGAAAAAGCTACTCAAGGAAGGCTTTTTCAAAATCGCCCTCTTTCTAATGGAACTTTAGCCCTTTATTAGGGTTCAGGGTGTGTACCAGGGTAGGGTTAGGGTTAGGAAAACGAGGTGTCCTGGCATGATTTTGATGGTTGGAATGTGTTTAGAATGGGCAGAAATAATGAGCTGTGCAGAAAAGCTATGCAAGGAAGGCTTTTTCAAAATCACCTCTTTCAATGGTATTTTACCCCTATATTAGGGTTAGGGGAGTGCACCAGGGTAGGGTTGGGCCAATGCTGGTGAACCTGTGGCATGCGTGCCACAGCGGGTACACAGAGCCCTCTTTGTCGGCATGCAAGCCAAGTCGCCCCAGCAGCTGAGCATTTGATAACAGCACACATAGGGGCCATGCGCATACTCAGAAAGGAGCAGTGGCACCAGGTGATGATGTCATGTGCCATGATTCATTAACTGCAACTCATCTGAGCTTTTGCATGGCCAGTCAGTGTACTGCCAAGGAGATGGCTGTGAGTTTGTTTTTGTTTTTTTAACTAAAACCTCAGTTTTCAGATTTTATTGTAGTGTTGGCACTTTGCGATAAATAAGTGGGTTTTGGGTTGCAGTTTGGGCACTCGGTCTCTAAAAGGTTCGCCATCACTGGTTTGTAGATGCTTGTCTAGCCACATTTCTCAGTGTTTTGACCTACTATGCTGAAGATTTTTTAAAAATGTGGAAAATCCTTATTCTAGATGATTTTTTAATCTGTTGCGCCTGTCTGTATATCATCAGCTTACACTGCTGTTGCTATTTAATTTTATTGCTTTTATCTGTTGTAAGTATCCATGAACAATGGGAATACATTAGAAGCATGGGATGTAAGTCCTCTTAATAAGTGAATTACGAATAAATGAATTTGTTTATATACATAACCAAAACTTGCTGGAAGTAGTGATTCCTTTATGATTAATAGCAGACATGTGTGACTTGCCTGGCTTACTTGGGACAGTTGCAATACATGTTTCTAGGCCTCAATAGTGTGACAACTCAACTCTTCAAGGAAATCTCGAAATAAAATAAAACAGTTCAATGTAATAAGCTATATACTATGGCTATATAATCCGTTCAAATCATTTGTGCACATATTTAACATGCACAGGACAAGCAAGGCATTACAAAACTGGAAAACAAATTGGCATACAATCACTCCCTGAGTGAGTATAGAGAACATTTGCGAATAGTACCACATATGCATAATAGAGGCTTATTTTAACCTCTTCCAGTGTTACAAAGCATGTAAATAATTCTGTTTATTGTGGAGTGTGTGTGTGTAAAAAGAAAGACATTTTCTCCCCTCTCCTGCAAAGACAGTATCAAATTTTATGGAAAAGATTGCATATATATTTGGAAAGAAATGCAAACAACATTGCTAGCACTGCAAGTTGACTTTTAACGTAGAAAGCAAATAAGCTACTTGCATTAATAAAGAACTTTGAAGTAGTGACAAAATGCTGCAGCAAAGCATGGAAGGATATGTAGAACTAATGTCTTAACTCCATAGCAACAGAACGAGTTAGTAACTAGGGTTGGAACAACAACAGCCATAGAACAGTACAAAACCAATGACAGTCTTCTGTATTGCAGCAGTAGAAATGTGCACATTTCTGCACATTTTTGATATGATAAACTGGATGTCTGTATGGTAGCTGGTGCTTGGTGGGATGGCACTAAGGGGTCACCACAGCTGGAGCTAAGGACAACTGGTATATTACCTGTCCTCTTCTCTTGGGGAAAAAACCCTAGGGATGCTTAAAGGTTAAGTGATGCATTTTGAGTGTTTAGCATCTATGTGCAAAGGCAAACTGAGGCAAATAGGCAGCTTACTTGACAGAGTTCATGACTACAAGGGAAAATTCAGATCTGATGCCCACAACATACTCTTTTGAGCCTACATGTCTCAGGAACCCATTTCAGAGAAAATGAAACTGAGGCTCATGAACTTTAAGATCATGCCTGCAAAGCAGTGAGTGTATGGTGAAATAATAACATCAGAGAAACACAGCAAAACAATCTTTTGAATCTATAGCAACATCCAAAGCATTAGAATTTAGCTTCATGAATTCAAAACACAGGGTTTGAAGGTGAGGGGGGAGTTATAAGCATCATCTTATACTTCACATGTGCTTCTCACTTGCCAAAAGGTAGGTCATAATGGGAATGCCTTGATGGTTTTATGTCCACTTCCCCCCCATGAATATCTTTCTCATGGAAATTTCTCCAAATCTATAGGCACTTAGAGTATTTCTAAACCACTCATATATTTAAATTGTTGGTAGTTCCACTGGTCCCTGAAATCAGGTGAGGTAAAAAATGCTCACTTGCAGAATTTTTGTACACTATACTCTAGCCTTTTGCAACTCAGTGCCCTCCAGACGTTTCACACTACAACTTCCAGCATTCCTAACGATTCACCATGCCAGCTGGAGTTAATGGGCAATGGGGCTCAAAACATCTGGAAGACACCATGTTGGGGAAGGTACACAACCATTTCATCCAATAAAACATATTTCAGTGTGTTTCTGTTCATACAGTTTAGAAACCTTCCTAATTTTTAACAATCAATCCTAATCCCTCTTCCTGCAATTTAACATTTTGCCCTCATCATTTACTATGATGACTAAGGCTGATGGGAGCCGTAGGCCAAAACCTCTGGAGTGCCAGAAGTTGCCTGCACTTGCCTTAGTGGATGGATGGAAGTGGACAACTTTTCCTCTTCTTCCTGGTAGTCTTTGTATGCTTATGAAATACAGTATCAACATATTTGCCCTTACAAATTACAGCTGTTACTGAGATTAAAGTTCCCCATGGTTTTTTGTGTGTGGAAGGGCTGGGGGGAGGGAAATAGGACTATCTTGAAAATATTTTAGAATCGGAAGAAAGCAGAGGTAAAACTTCCTCTGCTTCCACCACCAAGAGGAGCTCTGACAGTCAATGTTTTCACATCCCTGTGTTTCATTCTCCTGGAATCAATCATGTCCTCACAAATGGAGTAGTGAAATTGGGTGATAGTATTGCTTTGTGCTACTTACACCCCCCGTTTTCACCACATTTACTTGTAATTATTCAGTGTATTATCCAAGTTTTCCATGCACTTATTTCCAGACACATGTTTGTTTCATCACCACAAACTGCAAGTTCATGTGTGAAGTGCTCTGAAGTCCTGGTGATTTCGGTAAGCCTTCATTCCAAGTGAAGAGGATTGCAGTGTATGTTTCTTTTTGATATTAAGAGCTTATTCAGGTTTTCAATTAGATACCCACTTATTACTGAAATAATGTGCAAAGCAATGAGAAGGATTGTAGGGTTTATTTTAAGCATTGTTTTCAAGTGCACAGGAATCTGGTGCAGCTCCCCCATCCCTGACGCATCCCAGAATTTTTCTGATAGAAAACAATGCAGAGATGAATGTTTATATTCCCAACTGCACAAAAAAATTAGTTTCCACTGCACATTTTTACAACTGCAAAAATGGGTCCAGCTGCACATTAGAATAAACCCAGCTGTGTAAAGTTTGTCTCGACATTTTGAAGCTCCTCTGCATTGTTTCCAACCTGTCAGTTTGAGAAATTGCACCCTTTTACACCAGAGTAATCAATCTGGAATAACTACACCCCCTTAGTTCCATTCTCAACAATCACTAATCATCGCTAATCCCTTGAATTGGGAACGTGAATATATTCAGTCCTCCGGTGCCCTGATTTTATGTACCAAAGATGGTTAAAGTCTGCCAAGGGGTAACTAATCAGAATTAACGGGTGATCTTGAGTATGCAAGCTGAGAGCAAGATGCATTTAAGCCCTTTGTCCTGGCTAGGTGCCAGTTGGGATCATTACTTTCTTCCTGCCTGAAATTCTCCCTGATGATCTACAGTCCCTTTGTATGTGTAATGCAGGTGGCAGGCAGAGAACCGATCACGGAATGCTCTGCCTGCAAGGCTCCACGGGATAATGGGGCGGTTTAGAGGTGTAAAGGTGTTATTATTCAACACCTATCTGGCTTTCTAATGTTTCTTCAAGCGGATGTATTCCTAAATCTTCAGTCTCAATATGCATTTGAAAAGGGTGTGTGTGTGTGAGAGAGAGGGGGGGGCGGGGAGGAGGGGAGACGCTCCCTCGCTTCCTTCTCTCTCTCTCTCTCTCTCTCTCTCTCTCTCTCTCTCTCTCTCTCTCTGAAAAAGAAGAATGTGCTGAACCCTCTGGCTGGAAGCCAGGACTCTCTGTGGAAGTATAAATCGACCCATCAGGGAGGGAGTGGGGGGGAGAGATTAACGTTGGCCGTCTTCATTAGTGGGTCCCCTGAGGAAGCCAGGGCTGCCATGAGCTGTGAATGAGACCAGCTGGGGAGGGGAAGGGAGGTTTCGCCGTTTTTATCACTCCCTTTAGAGTCTCCTGAGGAGAGGAGAGAATGATAGCGATGGAAGGACATAAAATGAAGGAAGCTGAAGCCTTGTAGCAGAACACTTGCTGCCTTCTGATTGGGCGAAGGGGTATTTGGCTGCTAGTCTGCTGCTCCAATCAGTGCCCAGTGAGCTGTTTGGACTACTTGGCATGCTAATTGGGAGAAGAAGAGAGGAAATTGGCCCCGTGGCAGCGTGATGCCCTGCCATGCCATGCCAAACAAGCGAGAGTAATTACACTCGCAGCACCTTCATTATATGGGTTTTCAGGGTAACCAGAAAAGGAATCATTCTTCTCAGATCCTTTCTTTTCTTTTCCCTGGGCGCTTGCTTTAATCCAGGTAATTGTACTCCAGTCCTTCCAAGCTCTTTGCATACTTAACCCCTCCATACTACATTTCTGTCTTCCTCAGGCCCGTGGGTTTGTGCATGCAAGGGCCTGTTTTCACATGCATGCAAGTTTGCTTTAGCCCAGGTTGCTCAGTCTGGAAGCAATTGCATTTCTGGGTGGGAAGGTTTTCTTTTTATTTTTTTCCCCTTTTGTCTAAATCTTGAAGAAACATATTTCTTAGCACAGCCCTTGACAGATTGAATTGTGATGGAGCTGCTACCGGTACAATCCAGTTAAAGCTAGTCGCTCCTCCCCTCCCTTTTCCTCCTCCCCTGTTTCTACATGCAGTGGAAGGATGCAGATATGACAGCTCTGGATCTTGGAGTTCTTTATTCATAAATACAGGTATGATACTTACTGCCTGTCTGAACTCTGATCTCAGGGGACCACAGAGAGGGAACTTTGCTGTCCCATGCCCTTTATGAACTGGACAGGCTCATGGTCTGTCAGCAATGGGGTGAATGATAAATGTTATGCTGCTTTTTAGCTATGGATCACAGAAATGTTTTATGATGTAAACAAAGGCTTGATACACTGGGACCTTGTTTTGTGTGCCTGCCCTAAGACAGAAAGGGCCATGGATAGATGAAATCCAGAAATAGATTAGATTTTACATTGCTGACACAATGCAGGAATTTGGGCAGAGTTCAGAGAATTCCCTGTCTTTCACAACTGCCTAGCACAAACTGAAACTAGGCACTTGGAACAGGTGCTGTTGCTGCCTTGGCTGAAATGAGCATCTAGCCAGCCAGGAAAATTGTAGCTCCAGCTTTGAATGCCTGCCTTTTCCCTGTGGAATGAGGCCTGAATTATTCCTTTCCAGACAGATGATCTGACAGTCTTCATGTTCCTGTTCTTTTTCATTCCTGTTTCTCTGGGTAATTGGAGTCAAAATGAGCATGGAATGGTTAAACAAGTTCCAGTGTTTGTCTTTTATTCTTCCCAGATCCTGGGTCAGAGGTTTATGCTTGTGAATGGAAAAGAGATTGTGCCAGAAATGTTTGTGTGTGCATGAATGCATGTAACCTAGACTTGTGTGCTGTTATCATGTGTGTTCTGCAGATAGTGACAAAACAGTTCATTCATTTCACAGAAGTTTCATTTCACATTTCACATCCTCTCAAGAAAAAAGAAATCTTAACATTTCTAAAGTGTCTTGAATATCAGATCCTTCCTGCCAGGTACATTGATACCGAAATTGCTTCAGTATTCTATCTCAGGTGAAAAATGCTGAAAACAAGTGTGATGTGAATAGTAATTTGGTTTGGTTATAATTTAATATTGCCTGCATTTATTTATTATTGCCTGGATAGTTCTTCATATTTTATACTTGTAATTGCCATTGCCTTTTAACAGTGCAATTAAATACTTTACTTATGGTGGCACATGTAATTTGGGTGTACTGTAATAATAATAGCCAATGTTTATATTGGGGTAGGCAACATCTGGGGGTTGAGGTGACATCACCTCTTATGGGACCCAATAGGGCCACACTCCTGACCCCCACTGGTGCATTTTCAGCAATGGCAAAAAAAGCAGAGATGTTGCTTGAAAACAAGCCATGCGGGGAGCACATGACTTGTCTGGAAACAGGATTGCCCTCCTCGGAGGCTTCTGAGAGCATGATTCTGCTTCCAAACAAGGTGTGTATCCCTGTGCATCTTCTATTCAATTAGAATCACCCCCTATTGCTGGGGCCCAAGGACTGTGTGCTCTTCAGCCATGCTTTGTATAATGTATATCCTATATGCTTACAGTGCATCACATACATCTATGAATCATTATAACAAGCTTGCATGATGAGTGAATTTTAATACCTCCTCTGGTTGGAGGACTCAGGTTGAAAGATAATGGGTACATTCACACATTGTGATAACCCACCCTGGCTATAAGCCAACATGGATTGCTTGTTGCCAAAATGATCCACAGTGTGCCTGACAGACGAATAGACTCACTGTGAGGTTTTGGCCCCTCCATCCCCCTTGGTTCTCCTAATGATATCCCTGGGGACTTCATGGCAGGACCAACCTGGCTTATCTCTCATTATGATTGCCAGCCCTTTTTTGCTTGCTATGACCTTCACAAAAGCTTTTTGCCTCTGAAGATTGCACTCTTCACTTTGACAGCCAGTTTTTGTGATCTCATTTTGGACAGCTAGTACTAGTCCTAAAGGTGCCCAAGCAGTGCATTGGAGGGTTGTCAGTGATTAGCAGCCTATTTCTTTCTTCCACTTTTTTGTCAGCAACGTGGGCAAATATTTTTCTATTTTTAAGGTAGACTTCTGTAAATGCATATAAGTCTGCAAATTGGAAGCCTCAACTGGGCAATAATTTGGAGGTACATACTGGCAAACAGTAGCAGGTACCAGCCCTGGGCATCCACCCAGAGAGGCTTCAGATAGTGTTTTTTTCTTTTTTCTTTTTTTAAACATTGCTTTTTTCTTGACAGCTGTCAAAAAGCAAGCTGTCAAAGGAGAGCAAAACCATGAGTGATTTTAAGGTAATTTTTAAGAATAAAAATAAAATGAGCACCTGTAACCATGTATTGCCTGCTCAGCTGTCCCTGCATATCTCTGAATGCCTGTGTTGGCTCTGGTGCTGGCTCTAGACCTGTTTTCCTAATCACCTGCCATACTCTGGACAGGGTTTTTGTTTTGTTTGCTTTTTGGTGGAGGGTTGTACTAGGCTCTAGGCCTTGGCCAGGAAGTCTAGTCCTAGCAGCCCCACTGCCCCTTGCCTAAGACCATCCAGGGAATTAAGCTAACATTTGAATCAGGGTTTCCATCACATAGCTAATCACTAAATTAGCTTCCCAAAAGTGTTACTATGACTGCCCATAGATTGAGGTAATTCTTCTTTTAGATGAAATAGAAAATTGTTGTGAGGTGCCATGGCACTGGGGGAAGTAAATTCTGGTTGCCTCCCTCTTCAGCCACAACATCATGTGGAGCAAAAACTGGCCAGCAAAAGATAATAAATAAGAATAAGTGCCACAGAAGCAGTTCTCTGTATAAAACAGGGGTGGTTGGTGTCCTCCTGATGTTTTAGACTAACTCTCATCATGCCAGCTGACATAGCCAATGTTCAGGGATTAAGGGGCTTTTGTATTTTAATTGCTACTCCTGAGCTGAAAGGTGGATGGCCTTAAAAGTAGGCTGTCTTAGCAGAACCACTGAAAGAAGCAGCAGTGCACTTAAGAAAAAAACAGAGAATATCTTCCTAACTTGCAGAACATTTGGACAATGGAACAAATGGTTTGAATAGCTCTGCTAGTTCATGAAATAGCTCAAAATAGATATTTTTGACAGCCTGTTATGGATGGTTCAGGCTAAAAAAATCTGTCATTACTGGGAGCAGGAATTGGTGATCCATATCGTTTCTTTTGACAAAGTGGTTTTGGGCCAAATTACCATATTACATTGAACTTCTATGACTGTAGAATTCTCTGTACAATGTTCTTCTTCAAAACCAAACCTTGTGGATTGGGCCCAGGGGGAGGAGAGTCCACAGCCCTTTCTCCCATGTCTTGGTCACAATCCAAATCACCATGGAGTTTGAATGTAATGTATAGTTTAGCTCTTGGTGTAGCTTGATGACTGATAAAACTGGAACATAAGAGGGTCTGTAGGTGGATTTTGTAGGCTTTTCTTCTGCCAGGAGAAATTGTATTGTGTGTGACCAAATTGGTAAGTCCAGGGTGGGAAACAGCTACTGTTTGAAGGAGCTCCAGATAGCTGCTGTTGCTATTACTCAAAGCTACTTTTCAGATAAATCCATTCTTTTTGTTTGGCTTGGGTGTCAAAATTCTGTGTGCCATCACATACATTGATGATTATTGACTGGAAAGATTGTTTTGCTATTGAGCAACGGCTAAACTTCTTTTCTGCATTGCAGCTCAATAGTGCAGTCCTATGCATGACTACCCAGGACTCCACTGAGCCTTAGACTTAGCAGTAACACTAATGGACTTCAGGAGAACCTGCTTCTGGGTAAACATGCACAGGACCTAACTGCATATGGCGCATTTAATGGATGGAAATGTGGGGTCTTACGGAGGGTGGTGGAAAGGGTTCCCTTGTGTTCCTTATCCTCAGTCCATGGTATCCTTTCAATCCAATTTAGGAGAGAACAGTTTTATCCCATTCTGTTCTGTCTTTTGGGCTGTTGTATGTTCCTATGTCTCATTTGCATATTGCTTTTTAAGCTTCTGCATACCCTTGCTCTTTTCATCTTTTTGTCTCCTCCCCCACCAGAAGAATTATCTCGATGTTCAATTCTTCCAGCCCCCTCATCTAATTCTTTCATATTTTGTGTTCTGATTTCCAATGCCCAGGAGCAAAAAAGGGAGAGGAACAGAGATATTTCCTCATTCTTTTTCTCTTATTCAGGAGAGAAAATTGCAGGCAGGCAAAACTGTCAGCTTGGCAGCATGAGAAAGAGACTCCATTTCTGAAATGTGCAGAACATGTCTGTCAATCCTGAGGGATCTGCTTACAGTGCCAAACATCACAGTTTCTTTCCTGACAACTGTGGATGGGATTTCCCTTCAGAATATTGCTGACATCCTCTGCTACTTTTACAGGGTCAGAAAACAGGCTTAGGTGTGAGTCATATAGGCTTTCTATATGACACCCTCCTCCCCTCTGAGTTTTAGTGCTATATAGACCCTAGCAGCATGGTATGATGTCTCTGTGTAATAGAAGGCAGGTATCTTTGCTGTGGGAAAGTCATCTGCTTGACTTCAAAACAAACGAGTAAGCAGCAATAACAACCAAAGCCCAAATCTCAGGGGTGCAGAGGATGTGCATTCCAGTGAAAGAGTGAGGGAACAAGCAGCTTCCAAAGAACAAATTTTGTAACAGTAATATATTCACAAAATGATGTGGAATAGTCGTATTGAGTGTAAGCCATACTGATGCTCACTAATTTTTATAAAGGCTATTTTAAGAGATCATGCTGTTTCTTGATTGGCATATTTTGGAGCGATCAGCTTTTAAATAAATTTTATATATATTGAAAATTACATAAGATGGGTAGAGAATTCTGTAGTCTATTACCAGTTGTGTCATGGGATAATGGTGGTGCCAAAAGCACCTGTAATTTCAACAGAATTTCTCAGGACACACCTTCGGTAAATGCGTCGCAGCTGGTTATAGATCCTGTTCAGTTTGTGCAGCCTGAGGCTGTAGACAGAGTTCTGTGCGCTTGATCTGCCTGTCCTGACTAGTTAAGGCAGCCAGAGGTGGGCTGAGTAAGTGACAAGTATCTCCCTGAGAGGGTGAGCAATAAATGCCTGTTAAAAGCTATCATAGTTAGAACATTGCTGAAGAAAGCCTTGATTGATCTCACCATACTGGATAATTATTAGCCACTTTCCAATATACAGGTTTGGAGCAAGGGGCATCAGGGTGGTAACCCAACTTCAGGTTTTTCCGGATGAGGTAATTTCTAAATCCATCTCAATCCAGTGTCTTGTATGGTTTGGGAAAGAGATTGCTTTAACCTGAAAGTTGATCTATTCTAGGGATAGACGAGGGGAAGTACATCCTTGTTGGTTTTGTTTGGCCTTTCATCAGTTTTCAGTGCTATTCATCATGCTATCCCTCTGGACTGCCTGCTTAGGACTGTGCTTTGGGGGCACAATTTTATGGTACTTGTGATGCTTCCTAGTGTTTCATAGTTGGTGGACTGTGTCCCATGGACTCACACAGTCTCTACCTTTCAAACCAGTTGAGGGTTAAGGTATTGTTTGGCTTGGGTGGTATAACTGGAATGTTACACATAGCTTTTCAGGTGATCAGGTCTCTGAATATTTTGCCCATTGATGACATCCTTCACCTGGCATCCTTTATTCCTGCTCCCTTGCAGACTCAGAGTGTGCTCTTGTTGCAATCTCTGCTTCTGCATTAATTTCCTCTCATCTGTCTTCTGGGGAGCTTCTGCTTTGATCAGCAAATGGTAAGGATTCTGTCCTTGTCCCATCCTGCCAGATTCTATGCTGGTTACATTATCAGTATATCATCAGCTATTGCCCACATTTCTTCCAGACCTTCTAAAGCTTGTATCAAACTGCTGCAAAATACCTCAGGGGCAGTACTGATGCCCATTGTCATTCCTAGCCAGCGCTATCTTCCAAAGCCAGTGACAATTGTCAAATAGCTGGATTCTTCATCCAGCTCGATATGCCAAAATCCATTTTTGATATCACAGACTGAGAATAGACTTGCTTTTGACATGGCTGGCAACACATCTTCAAAAGTGGGCAGTGGAAAATGGCTTATTGTCAGTGCTTTATTTAAAAGCTTTGGATTTGTGCACATTCTGAGTTTCCCTAAAGGTTTCAGCTCACCACCAGATTCCTTTCCCAGACTCCTTTTTTCTACCAGTTGAATAATTTTCTGCCATGGTAAACACCAAAATCCTTCTTTCAGAGACTGTACTAAAACTACCAGTATTTCCTTTTTGGTAACTTAAATCATTTTACAGTTTTATCATTCTGTAGTCATAAACTTCATCTAGCTGTCCATTTCCCTCAAACACTTCCCTGAATTCCCTTTGAATCTTTTCTTGATTCCAGCTTCATCTGAATTTCCCATCACTCCGCTATCCACTTGCATTATGTTCTAAAACTATACTTTTATCTGTTTCATAACCTGGACCACTTGAGGCCTGAGAGTAGTACTGATCTCTGGTCATCAACTTCAAACTATGTAGACCAATATTTCTTGTTTGCATTTGGGTCAGATATGTTGAGTTTGTATTTTCCCACTGGTTTTGATGCAATGCAGTTATGCATTCTTAAAAGCTGATTAGTCTGTTTCAGTGGAATACTAGAGTTCTCTAGATAGATGGGGATAATGTTGCAACTGACACCACACTTTAATTGAAAAGGTAATGCTTTATCCCTAGGCACATGGTTGAATACTTATTTTCTGTTGGCCTTTCCTTTAGCATTTTTACCTCTTGAACTGTTAACTACAGAATGACTTCACATTCACTGTCATTCTCCATATTTGCAGTGGGAACTCATCTTTGGGTGTTTTGATAGACCCTTGAATGCATAGGGATTGAGTTGTCACAGCTGAGGAAAGTCCTTTTGTCGTGCAAGTTTTACTGCACAGTATTTGTGTTGTTCTCTGTTGTTCACTGTCCTTACATTGGATTTGCTCTCTTTTTCTTTATAGATAGAGGATTGGGGAACAGGAAGTAGAACCTCTCTGGATGGCTCAGCTGCCCTGCAGATATCCAGGCTTGATCTCTAAGTTCAAGTTTGCTTCCCCCTGCAGTGTCTCATGTATGTGAGGGTCCTGAATTTCACACACTATCCCTTTTGAAGTCCGTTGGTATCTCCAGAAATGTAACTGCCTGCTAACCTTTTTAAACTGGTGCCATATATTCTTCATTACTCTGTATCTTACTAGTATTTCATTTTTTCTATGGTTGCAATGGGTCAAAACAAACTGTTTGGACACAGTAGTATCTCACGTATTTCTCTCCTCCTTTCTCCAGTCAAATAGAGAAAGGCTTATTTTCACAGACTCCTCTTTATTTGCAGTTGCAATTCCACATAGAGATGAAGCCCCCTTTTTCTGGGTTTTCCATACCTGAACTAAGCTCTGAGTGTGCAGGTTTAATGAGCTTGGTGTCTTCAGGCCCTCCATTTTCACCTTCTTGGTCTCTTCCAATCTCCTCCACAGCATAATATTCTTCTATCTAGGATAGAGTTAATTTCTATGAAGCAGGTAAATAATTTTTAAAAGCATTGAAGACTCTGTCAGTATAAAATGTATCTGTGGAACAATTTCCTTCCAGAAGAAGCAGCTACTGGGTGTTGCCAAAATGTGTGTTTCAAAGGCACATGTCACTGCCAGCTGTTACTTGTATTAGACAATCCCTTATTAAAGAGATTTTGCAGAGTCTAATACACACAAAACAAAGGTTTTGCTAAATAGAATACAGCCTAAGATCCATAGATGTGACTCATAGCATCAAGTGGAGATCTGCTGATTAGGCATTTGTGATGGTGCCCACAGCAGCGCCTCAAATGTGCCACAGGTTTTAAAAATTTGGGGACCCCTCATCTAGAAGTTAGTAGCTTGATGTCATCAATGCAGCGATGATGCTCAGCTCTATAGCTGTATTCATGTGCTCCAAAGAAGATGTGATGATTCAAAGTTATTTTTAAATGTGCATTTGAAGCATAAAGCTTCCCAGTTATAGATAAATTGGTCAGACTGACATGTCTCACTTCTTTAAGCACAATAGTTGTCTTCTCCCACCTTATAGGCATGTCTTCAGAATTATGTGTCACTGTGAATCGTTTTGCTACCAGGGGAATCCACCACCCACTGTTTGTCTTAGGAAGTTTAGCAGCTATGCCATCAGGTCCAGGTGTCTGATTTTATTTTCCTGGGCTCCAAGATCACTGCAGATGGGGACTGCAGCCAAGAAATTAAAAGATGTTTGCTCCTTGGGAGGAAAGCTATGGCAAATCTAGACAGCATACTAAAAAGCAGAGGCATCACCCTGCCAACAAAAGTGCGTAAAGTCAGGGCTATGGTTTTCCCAGTTGCAATGTATGGCTGTGAAAGCTGGACCATAAGGAAGGCTGAGTGCCGAAGAATTGAGGCCTTTGAATTGTGGTGCTGGAGGAGACTCCTAGTGAGTCCCTTGGACCGCAAGGTGATCAAACCAGTCAATCCTAGAGGAGATCAACCCTGACTGCTCTTTAGAAGGCCAGATCCTGAAGATGAAACTCAAATACTTTGGCCACCTAATGAGAAGGAAGGACTCCCTGGAGAAGAGCCTAATGCTGGGAACAATAGATGGGAAAGAAGGAGATGGCAGAGAATGAGGTGACTAGATGGAGTCAGTGAAGCAGTCAGTGTGAGCTTAAGTGGACTCCGGGGGATGGTGGAGGACAGGAAGGCCTGGGGGAGTGTTGTCCATGGGGTCACGATGGGTCGGACACGACTTCACAACTAACAACAACCAGGTGTCTTATACAGGAGATGACATGCACTTGTTGGGATCATTACATGTATCCTGAAAATGTTGTTCCCATACATATGATGTAATATTTCATTGTAAATCACCAGTTGGACATACAAGTGTTCCTGATAGTACTTTCCAAAATTCTCTAGCATTTCTAGTCAAGAAAGCATTCAGAAATATTTGTATGCTTTCTTTTGAGCTTGTTGTTTCTTTAAAGTTATCAGATGTTTTTATTCTTTTCCAACCTGGAAAGAGATCTCTGGAATATCTCTTTCACTGCTTGTTCTTTATATATGATAAATATCTCAATTCATCCCACACCAGCATCCCTGTATGTGTTGGCCTCAAGCCCTTCATTCCCCAATCTTGCTCTGTGCAGTGTCAAGGTCTGAAAAGAGGGTCTACTCATGTCAATAAAGAAACATTTTCCAAAGCTCACCCGGAACACTATCAGTGTGCACAGCTGTCTTTCTTCTTTTGGTTCTTTCCACAGCTGCTTCTTAAAACTCTGTGCCTATACATAGGGGCCTTGAACAATCAGTTTCATTTTTTGTAAATATTATCTTTAAATATTGTCCGAATCATTTATTTTAAACTACTACCACTATGAGCTTACTTCTCATTCTGCTTTGGAATTAGTCAACTGATTTGTTTTGGGTTTAACTCTTTGAAGGACATCATTTTTTAAAAAATCACATTTGCACTTTGGTAGAGTTCTTACAACAATTTCTACTTTAGATTAGAGGTTACAGTGGTGACTGTTGCACCAACAGTATCCAGTTCCGGAGAAGGCAGATTTTTCTGTGGAAATACACAGAGTGCATTCCATTTTTAGATAGAAAAGTCCTACGGGTACCAATATTTTGCAGTTATCTGTGCTGGGTGAGAAATGCTGAGGGTTGTAGTACTTTTTTTTGCCATCTAAACATATAGGATGTGATTTTAGTTATTTTACACACACACATTCTCAAATACTTCTAGGAGAATATACATAAGAAGAAAAGAGAGAGACAGGATAATTTTAGGAAGTTGCAGCAGCTAAAAGAATATAAACTGTAAAACTCTGGGGAAAATGTGCTTCCTGATCACTAAAAGATTGACAGTGTTGGTGGCAACTGGACCTCCCTGGGAAAGGAATTTCTTAAGCAAGGTGCTGCCAGTTTACTAATTCTGCTAGTTCTTGCTCATCCTATCTTACATGTCTTAGTTGCACCTGGATCAGATTACTGTAATGTGTTCCTTGTGATCCTTCAAAGAACATTTGGAAACTTCAGCTGGTACAAAATGCAACTGCCAAAGTGCTGACCAGAGGTTTTTATTGTGTTACTTTTCTTTTACATTGACTTCACCAGTTGGCAGTCTGTTTTCAGGCACAATTCAAAGCATTAATTATCCCCTTTAAAATCTTCAGTACTTTGACCAGAAGGCTTAAAGCAGGGGTCCTCAAACAATGGCCAGCGGGCTGAATCCAGCCCGCCATGCCAATTCATCCAGCCCACCATAGCTCACCATGTGTGTGAGCGCATGGCAAGGTGCCGGCTTGCTCACAAGGAGATCGTTTTGGACTTGCTTGGAGAAAAGGATCTCCTTGCGAGCAAGCCGGCACCTTGCCAGGAGATCCTTTTCTCCGAGTGAGTTCAAAATGATCTCCTTGTGAGCAAACCAGCCTCGAGGCGCCAGCTTGCTTGCAAGGAGATCATTCTGGACTCGTTGGGAGAAAATGATCTCTGCGCAGGTATGCCCCTGCCTTTCTGTGTGCATGCCCCCTGTGTCCCCTGCCCGCACTGCCTTGGCGGCCCGCACCCCTTGCTGGGACCTTTCAGCTGGCCCCCTATTCAAAAAGTTTGAGGACCCCTGGTTTAAAGCATTGGCCTGTTTTCCATGTAATGCTGAGCCAGGGTGTGATTTGTTGAACTGGCTTGTAGTTGTGACTGAACTGATCACTAACCATAGTTTGTTAACTAGCTACAAACTATAAACAGAACCAAAAGTGTGGCTTGTTTAAATCAAGGCTTGACATGATATGTGAACCCAAGATCATAACTTACAAATTACCTAACCCTGTTTATATTGCTCTCCACAATGAAACAGAGGTACCTGTTAAGAATGAGTCAAAAATGAAACGACTCAAATGGTTGGCAAAATGTTTAGTTTGCTGGGCTAGGGAAAAATAAACCAGAAACGGGAAAGACGACACGGATTATTTGCTTGCCTGCAAAACAGTGGCTAAAATGACAAACCATGGTTAAACTAAATAATGGCTTAGCAATATAATTGAACCCATCCACTGTCTGCTGTTATACAATCCTCTTTACTGAGATCATTGGGAGAGGCTCTCTTGTGTGTTCTGCTACCATCTTAGGTATAGCTGGTGAGAGCTCCTGGCCTGTGGAAATCCACTTGGGCCACTATCTCCTGGGCTTCTGCCCTTTGGACCTCTGAGCACATTCACAATTTTGAGAAATTGCTGCTGGTACCATCACAAATTGTCTGCAGTGGAGGATGTGGCTAGTCATCTACTGACTGCCATGTGGGGAATGGGAAGTCAAAAGAGGTGTGTGCTGAGATGTGGCAAAGCTAGAGGCTGGGATAGGGGGAGAAACCGCGAGGCAAGAAGGTGGATGGGTGAGAAAGAGTGAGGTGGCAGTTAGGTGGGGAGAGAAATGATTAGGTAAAGAGAGAAAGAGCAGGACCAGATGCCCAGAGTGAAGTGAAGCAGCAAGATGAATGGGGAAGCTGGAGAGAAAGAGCATGGCTAAGGGTTAGGAAAGGAGAGAAAGATGGTTAAGAATGGGGGAGAATCAGCAATAGCAAGGAAAGTGGGTGGAGAGAAGTATCCAGGCTAGAGAGTGGGAGCTGAGAGATACCGGAGATTGGATGGGGCCAGGAAACAACTCTTTCTTTCTAAAGAGGTGATCAGAAGGTGAAGGAACAGAAAAGAGAACCTGTTGCACAAACATTTTTCACTTTTCAAAAGGTAAAAATACATTTTTGAAGGAGGCGGGGGTGGAGTGCTTCAGTGGAGCCAGCGCAGGCAGGCACCTTCCAGGGGAATGGAATCCAGGGGCACTGCAGAGGGACCCCTGAACTGAACTTTGGCCTCCCTTTAGTTTGACTGGGTTTTGCTGTGCCTGGTGCATGGTTTTGTTGATTGCTTTCAGTTTTTATTATGTTGCAGTTTTCTGTTCTTGCTGATATGTATTGTTTTTAATTTGATGTGAGCCACCGTGGAAAGGCCGCATACTAAATAAACAAAAATAATGGGTGAGAGGGGATTGATATATTTCCTAGCAACAGACTATTGCAATTTGAACACTAGAAAAATAAAGTATCTTCTTTTATGGAAGATTGCTCAATCTACTGAGAAGGTTAAACAATAACAAATATATATTATTTCTTTCCTTGTTTTTCTTCTCTTTACTATGTCTTAAATCAGTAGTGTAATCTTAACCTCTCAGTATCAACTATCTGTTCTAGAACTGTTCATTTTCAGTCGAAGCTCAAGCATCATCTTGTGAACATCAAGATGAAGATGCAGATTGCTGTTTGAGCTTGTCGTTTTCTAACATTATTACGTTAAAAATGGGTTCCACTCATCCTCCTCTTCAAATGCCTTAAACAAACTTTTTCATATAGGGATAATCTCAGCATGATGCTGCTTCATTCTCAATTTTCCATGCAAGGTGAATATTTGTCCTGTGGAAAATGCCTTTGCAGATTCTGGAACTGGATGAAATATATATATATCAAAGCCACTGGGAATTCAGTTGCTCAGTAACAGCTGGGGGAATTTATGCTAATAAAAATACTGCTTAATAATGGTAGCAAGAGCCATTGCTATTCTGCAAGAGGACGCCAGCTGCAGGGCCTAACTGCCAGGAATGCCCTTGTGGCATAAAGACAGGCCAACCAACTGGGAGCAATAATATTTGGATGATCTATTGCAGTGCAACCTTTTTGTAATTTTCCAAGTTTCTTCTGTAAGAAAGGCTTGTAATATAAACGCTGGTTTACTACACATTCTTCAAACTGCAAGTCTGTATTACAGATAAAATACTACTGTGTGATATTTATCTAATTTGAATATACTGTATTTTTTCGTCTATAAGATGCCCCCATGTATAGTACGCCCCCCAGTTTTCCTACCCATCTCCAGCGAGCAAGCTGCTGCTGTGCCCGTGTGCTGCTTCAATGCCCCCCAACCTGCACGTGCCAGTCTGCCCCTCCCAGCGCACCCGTGGCCCCCCATGTATAAGACGCACCTCCATTTTTAAGTGAATGTTTTTAAGAAAAAGTGGTATCTTATACACAGAAAAATACGGTAGATCTTCAACTAGATTGGTTTGTTATGTATTAGCATAGTTGATGATTTGCTTTGTGAATTTAGGGTAGAATGCTGGCTATGGCATATTGAGAGCTATGGGACCTTTTTCTGTCTAAATATGCATAAGAATATGCTTTTAGATCACTAGAATTTTCAGAAAAATGAAAATAATTTTTTTGAAGATTTTCTGCATTTCCATAGGAATACAAAAGTTATTCTTTGGAGAGAGTTGTGTGCTTTCCACTATACCTACTGGACATCTGAAAGTCAGTCTTTATATGTAATCTCTGTTGGAAGGAATGAGGCTGTTGTTGTTATGTGACACTTCCATCTCATTTTTTTTCCTCATGCAAGGAACTAAAGGCAGCTCACAACATTCTTCACCTCTCCATTTTATCCTCATAACAGCCATATGAAGTAGACTGGCTTAGAGTTGGTAACTGGTCTGAAGTCCAACACTCTAATCACTTCCTCACACTGGCTCTCCAGACTTCCCTATTGGAGACAGAAAGTTTTATCTTGAATTCTGAACTTAAGTTCCTGAACATTCTTATTCAGTCCTGATTCGTTGTAGAGAGCTGTTACAATATGTTCTCGATACTCTCAAATTTCCTGGTGTTTGTCCATATCTTGAGAGTTGTATCATGAGCAGATTAGACTCAAATTAGATTTCTGGTATGTCAAGACTAGATAATGAGGTTATTACTATCTTCCACAAAATATTCCACATAAACAGGTAGCAGTCCTAATGAATAGCTCTCTGCACTGTGAAGTAAAATAAGACATAGAAAATCTTTAGTCTGAATTGTGCCAACTTCATAGTCTCCCTCACCTCACACAGATATTTTTCTGGGGAGAGGGGGTTGACTCTACAGTCAAGGTGTGACAGACCAGCAACTGGCATGAGCATAAGTAACATACTTTCCCTGTATTCATTCATCTAATTTTTAAAATGAAGAGAGAACCATATTACATGGGCACTTATGGATCCTAAGAACATAAGAATTGTTGGACCAAAGGCCTTTCTAGTTGAGCATTCTGTTTCCACAGTGGCAAACCCGATGTCTGTGGGAAGTCTATAATTGGGGCATGTTGGCATCCATGCAGCACAATTGTGTGTATTTCTTTATTCACTTTAGAGTAAAGAAGTCTCTACTCTAAGTCCTGCAAATGAGAACTAACTTCCTTTAGCACTCCAGCTTCACTGTTGTCCATAAACAAGTCTAAACCAGTAGCTGTTAATAGTATGTGGGAAAGCTGATAATGGTGAGGAATTGACTTCTCTAAAATTAGTAATTGATTCTGAGGGAATATTGAAAATTGAAGCCTCTTTGCCGTGTTTTGGCCAAGGTTATCGTGCTATGACTTGATTGTCTTCCTCAAAAAGAGGTAGATGAGTCGTTGCTGTTTTGTGAGTGAAAGGTTCTGAATTGCTCCAAAAATTCTTGGTTCTTCAGTGGTCTTGCCGGCCTCCTCACTGTCACATGAGCTGGATGAGTTTGTTTCTAAGTAGAGGTACAACTATCTCTTTCATAAACAATTAGCCAATCCTTATCTGGTTATCTTAGATGGTTCATGTGTGAATTTATTCATTTAGAAGTTTTATATCAGAAGTGATACTAGGTAATATGAAATATGTATTTAGAGTTTTGTCCTAATAAGCCATCACGGAACTAAGGCTATAGGTAAAACTGCATGTATTACCTAATATTGCCACAGACACAAGTTAGTTTTTTCATACCCAGTTGCCATTTGCTGAACACTGAGTAATCAGGTGATAAGAAAGCAAATAATATTGAACAACAGTGTGCATATATGAATTTATGGTAACCTTTAGAACTTAGTATTGACAATCTTGGAATGACACTCCAGACAAAGAAATTAACTCCTGCTAGATTTGATGCTTTTATCATTGGGTTCAAACCATGATAAGTAGCCAAACTTTGCTTATTGGTAAAAGCATGTCGTAGGATTCCCCACCCTGCTCCAGTAAGAAGTCATTTTCTGACAGAAATTCTTCTTTCTTCGTCATGGCCTCTGTGCATCACACATATGGGTGCTGCGCCTGCACAGTGCCTAGGCCGGAAAGATTGAAAGCTAATGGTTTTGGCGGGAAAAACTCCGCTCCCCCTCCCCTCAGTAGTATAAATAGAGCAGAGTGTCCGCCATTTTCTCCAGTCTTTTGCGACCGCCGTTCGCTGTGCCTCGTGCCTGTTCGTCTCTCGCTTGACTCAGTATTGTTCATTACTTACCGTTTATCTTCTTACTCTTATTCCAAGTTATTATTCCCTCGTTCCAGTTTATATCTTCTTTTTCTCTTTACTTGTTCCTATAAAAAAAAACCGAAAATATATTACTTTTCCCGCTTTTCTATATTCTATTTCATCCTTTTCTGCGATGGTGCAGCGAGCGGCCTTCCGCAAATATGCGGAATGTGGGTCCAAAATGTCTCTGGCGGACCCACATGACTTGGGCCTCCTCTGCCTCGGCGAGGGGCACAGGACTGATAAATGCTGTCATTGCCTTGCTTTCACTAAGCAAGCGTGAAAGAATAGGGAGAAGTGGCTGTGCAAACTCCTTTGGGATCAAGCGCTGATGCAATCCAATCAGGCTGCAGGAAAACCCGGGCCAGCGCATGCTCCATCTGCTAAGTGCAAGGCCTCAGCCTCGTCCGAGCTGGTTCAACGCCCAGCCTCTGCCGCGGGCATGTCTGGGCAACGCCCTTCACCCACGCCGCCTATGCCACAGCTGCAACCATCCGATGGTGGAAATTCCCCCCCAGGGGCTCAGTTACCTCTTTCCCCCCCTCGTAAACAATGGGAAAAGAGGAAACACGGGGGATCGGATCAATCTTCGGCTCACAAAAAGGTGAAGAAAGATAAGGCGGCAAAACCGCCTCATAAGAAGAGGCATTGGGATTTGGGTTCGACAGCCCCATTGATCCCGATGGCAGCTTCGGTACCAACGCCATCAGTACCGATGCTTCAGGCGGCGATGCAGGTTACTCCTCTGGGGTCACCGATGCAATCTGCTCCTCAACAGGGCATGCCTATTCCACTGCCCGAAGAGCAGCATCGTGAGTCGATATCCGATGGGGAGATTCAGGATTCTCCTCTGAGGACCCGGTCCCCGACTCCTATGCCTACGACGAGAGCTAGAGACCGATCTCCATCACCACCACCTCGGACCCGAATGGACGAGAGGCGGGAAGAAGGATGGTTCCGACCCTACTATGACTACCCAAGGGGTTGGGAGGACTACCATTCTTTTGGATTTCGCCCTCACCCATGGGATCACTCTTTGCCCTCTCTTCATGAGGATCTGCCGTCTACTTCCCAGCATGTAGAACCCAACCGTCCCACTTCTCCAGGGACCTCCTCATTGGAACCATACCATTCTGGACCTGACTCAGACTGGGATGCCAACTCTACCCCCCCAGACGGCATGATTACATCGCAAGGTCCATCATTGCCTGAAGAACTCCACATTTCATTCGGGGAGCTTATGTCTAGACTTGTTCGGTCGCTCGAGATCGAGGCACAACATCAGCCAGATCCGAGCACCGACAAGTTCTACGACATTGTCCGGGGAGAACAATCAACAGCAATCATCTTGCCGCTTATTACAACTCTGCGGCAGGCGATGACACAACCCTGGGACTTGCCTTCTCAAACTCAACCTACGGTGAGAAGATATGAGTCCATGTATCGGGTCTGAGAGAGCAACATCCCCTTCCTGCTTCACCACCCTAAGCCAAACTCTGTGGTGGTCAAATCATCTCAGGGCAGGGAAGCTAGAGGCCATACCACCCCCAGAGATAAGGAGGGGCACAAGATTGATACCCTGGCGTGCAGGGTCTATGCGGCTGCAGGACTCGGGCTTCGGATGTCCAACTATGAAGCCACCCTCGCTAGGTATCAATTCTTTATTATGCAGAGTCTGAATAATATCATCGCTCCCCTTCCTGAGCAACAAAGGGACCTTGCCAGAACCTTCATTAAAGAGGGGATGCAAGTCGCCATTCAACAGTTATCCACAGCACACCACCATGTGGATACGGACTCGAGAGCGCTTGTGGGGGCTGTCTCACTGAGAAGGCATGCATGGTTGCGAAACTGCAACTTCCCCGATGAAATGAAGCGGCGAATAGAGGAAATGCCTTTTGATGGCTCCGGGCTTTTTCACTCCCACACCGATCACAAGTTAAAGTCAATCCATTAATCCTGGATGACAGCTAGACGCATGGAACTGCCCGGACAAAACAAACGTAAGTGGTCATGGGTGTCATGCCCATCCTACCGCTATCAGCCGCTGCAGCGACAGTACCAACAGAGGCCACAGCGCAGAAGGCAACAACCTCATCAGCGTTTTCCACAAAATCGTCGACATTTCGATACCGAGAAGCATCAATGCTGATGGGACGTGTGAACCTTTCCTCCACCTCCATACCCACCCTTCCCCCTCCCTTTTGGGGAACAGCTGCAAGGCCGACTCCCCATTTGGGAGTCCATTACATCTGATCGGTGGGTCCTGTCAATTATTCAGCTCAGATACAGAATAGAATTCGATACCGTTCCTCCATCGAGCCCGATTCGATTTACACCGCGCTCCCCAGTGTTAGTGACCGAAGTGCGACAACTGCTTCAGAAGGGAGCGATTTGACGGGTTTCCAGTTCCAAGGGACTGCACAGATTCTACTCTAGATATTTTATGGTCCCGAAACAAGATGGTGGTCTTTGTCCGCTCTTGGACCTCCGGAATATCAACAAATTTATAAAACCAAAGAAATTTCGGATGACTACCCTCCAAAATATTCTTCCGCTGCTGAGGAGAGAGGATTGGTTCGCCTCCCTTGACTTAAAGGATGCCTATTTCCATATTTCGATTCACCAAAGTCATAGGCGTCTTCTGTGTTTCACTGTCGGAACTGACATTTATGAGTTTAATGTCCTTCCGTTTGGCTTGGCCATGGCTCCGAGGGTCTTCACAAAATGTATGGCTCCAGTTTGTACTCATCTTCGACTTCACGGCATCCAAGTCTACCCTTACCTGGATGACTGGCTTAGAGTGTCACAGACCTGTGAAACCCTACTGTCAGCTGTTCATGCTGTTTGTACATGATTGGACAACCTTGGACTTTGCATTAACAGTGAAAAATCATCCCTTGTTCCTGCACAGGTGATAGACTTCATCGGAGCATGTCTCGATTCTATGGTGGCGAGGGCATTCCTCCCCCAAGCTCGTCAGGACAGCCTCCATGCCTGCATCTCTCAGATTCGACAAGACCGCATAGTCACAGTGCTTTCCATATAAAGACTTTTGGGTCACATGGCAGCCACAGTCGCCATTGTCTCACATGCCAGGCTGAAGTTTCGCCCACTTCAACTCTGGTTCAACAAGAACTTTCGTCCACAAAGAGATTCACTGAACAAACTTCTTCGTGTATCCCGTGTTGTTTTACAGAGATTGACTTGATGGGTATCCCCACCCAATCTGAATGTGGGGACCCCGTTCATTACCCCTAACCCGATGAGGACTCTATACACCGACGCTTCGTTGCTCAGGTGGGGCGCGGTATGTGCAGGGCTCCGATCCCAAGGCATGTGGAACTGTCAGGAATTGCTGAGCCACATAAATTACCTCGAGCTGTTAGGGAACTTCAAAGTGCTACGGTCCTTCCAAACCGTTCTTCACCAACAGGTGATACAGCTCACATCAGACAGCATAGTGGTGGTATTCTATATCAACAAGCAGGGTGGCAAAAAATGCACCGCCCTGGCCCGCCTGTCCATGGACATTTGGGAGTGGTGTATCCCAAGAGGCATAACCCTTTTGGCGGTCCATCTGGCCGGGACCGACAATGAAGAGGCAGACTCCTTGAGCAGACACATGTCGATCACCCACGAATGGGAACTAAACCACCAAGTTTTCACCCAGTTGTTCCAACTGTGGAGACATTCGGACATAGATCTCTTTGCCACCAACAGAAACAAGGTGTGCAAAAGGTTCTGCTCCAGGGTGGGAATAGGACCGGGATCGATGGGAGATGCCCTTATGATTACATGGACAAATCTCAGGTTCTATGCATTCCCACCTATTCCTCTGCTGACCAAAGTCGTCTCAAAGATCGTGCACAACGATGCCACGGGAATACTCATAGCACCTTGGTGGCCTCATCAGGCATGGTTTTCTACTCTCCTTCGGATCTCGAAGGGCAATTTCCTTTGCCTTCCGCTCACACAAGATTTGCTAACCCAACAAAACGGGGCCATCCATCACCCGGACCTGTCGTCATTGAACCTCACTGTGTGGAGGATTCATTGACTCAAGGGTCTGTTTCGGAACAGGGATCTAATAGATCACTAGGTACCTCAACTCATGATCGGTTGGACCCCCTCACTGATTCGGTACTGACAGGAATATTGTCGGGACTGAGTTCTTTGGATCCGTAGGTTGTAAGGATTCTCGAGTCTGCACTAAGACCGTCCACCCGAAAGTCCTACGTGGCGAAGTGGTGTCGTTTTTCATCCTTCGCGGAATCTAGCTCGTTTAACCTGCTTATGGCGTCGGTTGAGAACATTCTTCAGTTTTTGCTACACCTGCATCGCTCAGGACTGAAACCCTCCTCAATTAAGGTTTATGCAGCTGCAGTTTCACATTATCGTGGTGTAGTACAAGGGCTGTCGGTGTTTTCACAGCCGCTTATTCAGAAATTTCTTAAAGCCCTGCAGAATCTACACCCATCTATTCGGCCATTTATACCGACGTGGAGTCTCTCAGTTGTCCTACAGGCGCTTACAAAACCACCGTTCGAACCGTTAGCCACTGTCGATTTACGCCTTGTTTCATGGAAAACAGCTTTTTTAGTTGCAGTTACTTCAGCTCGTAGAGCCAGTGAACTTTGTGCTCTTCGAATCGATCCGCCTTATTTAAACTTCCATAAGGAAAAGGTGGTCCTGAGGATGGACCCTACTTTTTTGCCTAAAGTTGTCACACCGTTTCACCTGAACCAAGAAATTGTGCTGCCTGCCTTTTTCCCATCACCGTCGAACCCGGTTGAGAGGTCCTTGCGCACCTTGGACGTTAGATGATGCCTGGCTTTTTATAGATCGCGCACGGAATCTGTTCGTCGTTCCAATAAATTTTTTGTAAAGTATTCTGAGCGAGACCAAGGATCGCCTGTTTCATCTCAGAGGCTGTCGAAATGGATTGTTCAAACCATTTCATTGGTGTACCAACTCTCAAAGCTGGACTTACCTGTTCTTCCAAGGGGCCATTCCACTAGAGCAGTCTCAGCTTCCTCCGCGTTCGCTGTGGGTGTCCCAATCCAGGATGTCTGTAAAGCAGCAACTTGGGCTACGCCTTGTACTTTCGTGAAGCATTATCGTCTTGATGTGCATGTCAGATGAGACCGCTCATTCGGGAGGGCTGTTCTTTCTGCCGTCCTTCAATAGCGACACCTCCCGCCACCGTTTCTGGTAAGCTTGCTATTCACCCATATGTGTGATGCACAGAGGCCACGATGAAGAAAAGCAGGTTGCTTACCTGTAACTGATGTTCTTCGAGGGGCCATCTGTGCAGTCACACAACCTACCTGCCGGCCCCGCTCGGTGTTGGTGAGTGGTTTCGTTGTCGGTACCGTATAATACTGCTTCGGTACCTCATACTTGTAATGTTGGTACCGAAAGGGAATGTATCGGTACATACTAGGTTGTTATGCCGTCTTCTTCCATGGGGTGGCGAGCGTATGGTCTCCAAAGACTGGAGAAAATGGCGGACACTTCGCTCTATATATACTACCGAGGGGATGGGGAGCGGAGTTTTTCCCGCCAAAACCGTTAGCTTTCCATCTTTCCGGCCTAGGCACTGCGCAGGCGCAGCACCCATATGTGTGACTGCACAGATGGCCACTCGAAGAACATCAGTTACAGGTAAGGAACCTGCTTTTTTCAAGAGAAGTAAATTTGGATATGCTCCAAAGAGAAGATGATAATGTTGCAGTCTGGGCATATTAGTAACGTCCAAAGGAGTGTTATGCCTTGCATATAAAGAAGAGTTTAGAGAAGTTATAACTATGCTACTGAATGGAGTTAATGCAGCCATAGACAAAATTCTAATATTTTATTTGATTAAAGAATAAAGAAATACTGGAAGATAGTGGGTTTTTTTTAATTCCACACAGCCTTTTTTCCTGGCAGAACTATTTAGTCACAAGCTAAAAATACAGTTCTGATAGTTCTAAGTATACAGCTGGCATTTATATTATTAAAAAAGGAGGATCAACAGATGTCTTCTATATTTTTGTTCCCAGTGGCATTAGGGACACTGACTTCTGAAACAATGAAATCATCCAGCAGAGCATAAATGGCTTTATTTTTCCTGCACAACTTCCTAAGACTCTCACTATGTAGACATCCTGGCTACCGTCAGCCTCCCTGCTACTCCCCCTGCCACATGCCAACCTGTTCTTTGTAACATCTTGCCTAGTGAAGAGATCTGGATATTTTCAAAGCTTGCACATCTTTTGTGATTTGCTTAGATGAGACAATAAAATATTATACTATAATTATTTTAAATAATCCAATTTCTTCATTTAAAAAGTATAAATTTCCTGGGTTATTTTTAATCTAGCCTTTTTTTTCTTTTTGCACTTATGCTTAGATTAACCACTGAATGATACTACAAACAATAGACAACACTAATGCTAGCAGCCTGGGATCTTCAAAGGTTATTTAATGTAGGCATATATAAATTAATGTAGGCATATAAGCTTTATGAGCAGACATCATTTATATAACATTTAACAGATACTTTATATTTGTAATTTGAATGATGTAATTTTTGTGTACATGTATCTAATATTTTGTGACAACCCAATCAGAAGAGCATGGATGGAATGAAAGGATGCTAGACAAGATGCAGGAGAAAAAGGAAGAGACAAGTACAGGGACAGCAGCAGATTTCAGGGGTCCTTGGGCAAGAGTCTGCCAGTAGTCCCTCTGCCTTCTGTACCTTTCCATATAGATGTGCTGGACATTGAATTTGGGTTAATCTTAATATGGCAGGCTGCAGAAGTGGAATCAAGCAATGGTGCCACCCTCATTCAAAGTGCTACTGCCTCACCAGGAACCTTTTTGAGGGTTTTTTTTTTTTTTTTTTTTTTTTTTGAGGGAAGGGGTGGGGGAGGGAGAAAGGAAGGAAGAAAGTGGGCAACATGCAGTACTGAAAATTTTCGGTGTTCAAGTCTACCAGAAGCCAAACCTTTTGACCTAGATGTCTTCCCAGATATTTGGGAAAAGTTTAGGAGGAGGAAAGCTGGTACATGCTCAGATATACTTTTCCCATTTAAAAATGTTCCAAAGATGAACTTTTTGGAACATTTCTAAATGGGAAATGTTCTGCAGATAAACTTGACTCAAATTAAGTCTTTCCTTTTTGAATTCATTTAGAATCTCAAATCACCTATTTACTGTTGGACCTAACTCCTCACTCAGTATTCAGTTTCTGCCTCAATTTAGCATACACAGTGTTGCTGTGACTAGTACTGCTGGCTCTTTGGATGTTCTAAGATTTTAGCCAAATGGGGGAGTAAAAAGGTCCTGTCAAGAAAGGGATGAAGAGTCCCTTCACCTCTTCCCTGGCCTTGCTAATTACACTAGGAGCTGTTTTCCTTGGATCCAGAACAGAAAGAGAAGTTAGCTTTAAAAAAAACCCTTATAATAGACAACTGTACATTATCCTGTATTTTTGCAAAGTTTAAGGCTATAAATGTGCTTGAAAAAATGGGAGGCTTGAACCAATAATATACTACCAGACATTGTGCAGAAAGCTTGTAATCTAATAGTGACTGGGTTTGGATGATCATGGAGAATGGAAGCCACTCGCATACTGTTTCTATGTATGTATCCTTGCAGAATGTGGCTTCTCAGGTTGTCTAAAGCTGGGAAGTTATATAGCCTGGCATTGCTCCAAAACCACCCCAGAATCCTGCAACAAGCCATGAGTTCTGGGTTGGTTTCAGAGCCACTCCTGCCATGCATCTAGCAAGGTTCAGCTGACACAGCAAGCCATGCACTGGAAGGGTAATTAAACAAATGAAGCAGTGCAGTCCTGGCATTGTGGGGGTAGGGAAAAGAAACTGCCTTGGCTTCTTTTCCATGTCATCCACATCTAGTCAACACCTGGTTTGTGAGGCAATATGGCTTCCTTTCTAGTATGTCTACATCATGGGTCCTCAAACTACGGCTGGGGGGCTGGATTTGGCCTGCCATGCCCATTTATCTGGCCCACCATGCCCATTTGGACCCGCTGTGTGCGCGCCTGCTGCCGCCCACCTCGCCCTGTGCACGGGAGGCAGCAGTTTGCTCGCTCAGAGAAAATGATCTCCAAGTGAGCAAGCCGCTGCCTTGTGCACCCACCTCGCAGTGTGCGCCCGCCTGTGCCTCCCCTCCCCTCGCTTCACAGCCCAGCTCTGCCTCTGCGCGCGCCACCTCCACCCCCTTGCCGGCCCGTGCGCACAGTCAGCACCACCTTTCTGGCCCACGTCCGGCACCGGCACCTTTTAACTGGTCCCCTGGTGAAAAAGTTTGAGGACCCCTGGTCTACATTATAAGGTTGCTTCAGCTATCCACCTCTCTTCCCAGTCCCCAAATAATATATGTGCTGAGAGACAAATCTGACATTATTATAGGGAAGTCAGGAAGGTGAATAAAATCTGTCATTATTAATTTTATTATTATTATTTACTTGTACATTAAGGACCTTGGGCTGGTTCACACAATCACCATTCTGGTAATCTCAGATGAATAATGGAGCATAAGGCTAATTACTAAACATTATTGCAAATGTTAAAATACCTGATGTAACCTGATGTTTATGCATGTTTATTTGGAAATAAACTGAATTCTGGAGGGCTTGTTTCCAACCAAGTGCGCACAGTGTTGTGGCCTTAGGCAACAATGTCATGTGCACTTACTCCCAAACAAACCCTATCAAACTTCAAAGTAAACAAGCACTAGGTCAGGATGTGCATCTTAGTTCCTTCCTTTCTTTTTTTATTTAAGCATTCATCAGGGAGAAACATTCATATGCCAAGATAGGAGGAAAGGGTCCAGCAACCATTTGTGAATTTACAAACATTGGGAGGAATGCCTTAATATCCCAGCTCTTTGCATGCTGCATAAACCTCTGAGTGTTTTTCAGCTACTGTATTCAACCCGTGTTTAGAAACAAGGTTTGAGAAATGCCAGTCGGTTTTTAATTTTGGTGAAAGAGTTAAATAAATAGACACCCCCCCCTTCCCGGCCATTTGCCCCATCTGTGTCTGCTTTGTGTCTCTTTGTTTAAAAATATTTTATAAAAAAAAATAAACCACAGAGTTTCTTTGGTGGAGACAGAAGGGTTCCTGTTTCAGCTGGTGTTTGTGCGTGCGCGTGTGGGCACACATGCGCACATGCAAGTGCGCACATGTTTGCTTTTTTGCCTATAGCAATAATTGAATTTTAGCTCAAGCTAGTGTTATCTGAACACAGATAAAACATCTGGAAAAAAGTTAATTAAAATGCCTGTCACCACCAGTTCTGTGTATTATACAGTTATTTGCCACAGTTTGTGCACAAGCTCATACCTAAACAATAATAAGCTTTTTTCCAAGAAAGAATGTTAAAACCTTGGGACTGAGAAAGGAATTCAACTATAATCAATATTATTTGCAACCTTCCTCTGCTTGAAAATTACAGTTCGGGAAATATTTAATGTATCAGTGATTTGTCTGCACATTAAAGCAGCATCCCATGCTTGAAATACATGTGCGATCTTCCATGCATGTGAATAAATTGATATAAATGGAATTTATCTGCACATATTTAGGTGTGCAGAATTACAGCCTAGATGTTTGCATTTTACCCTCTTGTTGCATTAAGAAAGGCTCTTTGAGATATATTTGAGATTCACAAGTGTCATGGTGTGCCTGTAGGAGATAGGGTTGAAGAAAACATAGCAACACTGGGAGTGTTAGCAGCAGGACATAATAAATATAGAATCATTTAATGAATTCTTTAGCACAGCATAGAAGCATCTTCTTGGATCTGTGATTATTAAAGGTCTTATAGTGGTTGCCTTTTAAAGGATGGAAATGTGTTCTGATACATAACATTCATAACAATATTGAGTAACTCTAGTGATAGACTCATGCCTTAAAACTAGGGTTGACAGGCCCAGACTTTGAAAGGCTCACAAATCCTTAAGTGTTGCATGGAACAGAATGTGCCAGCATGCATCTTATTTTGCCACTCTGGCATGAAGATGAAAAAAGCACCATTCTCCTTTCTGTAAAAGTGCAGAAAGCCGCTCAGGGTTTGGATCTCGTGACTGCACTTAAAATGGATATAGATTACTTTCAGCTGGTGCAGATTTCTCCATCCTGAAGATGCAGTGATGGGGAAGTCTTCATTTATCAAGACTTCAGACTGTTGTGAAAGACATAGGACCCTTGACCAAAAAGGGCAAATGGTAGCAACAAAATAGTTCCTTCACCCCAAATCCTTCTTTATCAATTGAGTATGAGCATTCCAACAAACCATCCTTATCACAAACTAGGATGATGAATTTTCTTTGCTCAGTAGATTGCATAATAGTACTACTTTTGTGTCTGTTGTCTCCTCTGTATGTCTTTTTAAAATAAGGAACTCCAATTGGAACGAGGGAATGAGATATGGTTTGTATTTTTCATAAAAATGCCATATTTTGTGTGAAATATATAATGCAGGGATGGCAGTGTATCACCTATGGGGTGTATCTGGCACCTGCTTCCCTTCAGTGTGGCCTGTGTTGATCCCAACAACCCCCATTTAAAAAAAAAGATTCATCTTGAAAAAATGAATTCCATCACAGTTACCAAGCATCTAAATGGCCAGATCTAGCTTTTGCCAGCTAAATTTGGATCTTTTAGTGCTCTGTAGCATCACGTGGCTTCTGTTTAGCTTGTTAACAAGCTATATCTTTATACCCACTGAATTTCAGCAGTAAACTGCTTATTTCATCTCTTGTGGAGAGAGTATTGCTCTGCAGACTGTTCAGCACATAATGGACTGCAGCCTATGATAGGAGTCCAGGAGGTGAAAACAGCTCCTAGACTTTCAGAAGTTAGTTTATGGATTGTTGATTTCTGGGTTGTTGTGATGTGCAAATGCACATGTGCTTAAAAAAAAAGCTTGGGTTGCTTAAGCCATGGATTGTTGTACATGTGAATTCACAACTGTGGGTTGTTCATGAATAGTTTTTCAAGGCTTCAGAGGCAGCAGATGGGTTGTCAAAAATACAAATGCCATATGAGCCAGTATTACAACATTGCAAAACATTTGGCATACATGGAGGGTAAAGGAGGAGGAAAGCAAGCAATATTGAGAAATCAAGCCAGAGTTTATTTGATCTTTTGCCATACAAACCCTGGGTAGGACAACAAACCAGTATGTGTAAACCAGGGCTGCTTTAGTGTTCTGTTCTATACCGAATTTTCTTTACTGCTTGCTGCCTGTTTCTTAAAATGGTGACTGATAGCATAGAGAACTGTACCCTACATTTTAGTGTTCCTTCCTTTCTTTGCAGTTCCTCTTCTAAAACTTCTTTAAAGACCTAGATTTACTATTAAATGGCTTTTGTTGTCACACAATTACAGAAGCATAGTCTTATAGGAATATTTGTGTGAGTGAGTGTGTGTATGCAGTTGCTGTGTATAAACCCCAATCACTTGGGTGGAAAAAAATGAGTAAATTATATATTGAACTGCTAACTGGTGCGGAGGCCTTGTGGTTTCCATGGTAACTGGGCTGGAAATAGCTCCATGTGACATCAGAATGGTTCAGGTATAGTCAGATCCAGCCTCTCCACCCACCCCCAACAAGTGAGCAGAGTAAGGTACAAATATCATGTATATGATTAGGAAATATCAGTACACTGACAATTTCAGTTAATGTATGCAAATATTCAAACAACCTGAGGTGGCTAGGTCTTGCTATTTCTACTTAGTAAATTTAAAGGTTTCATAATATGCTTGACAGTATATAGATTTTAGTGCAGCTAACCATAAGCAAGTATTCCCCTCCCTGTACAGTATTTGCATTTTCTACATAAAAGACCCTCAACTTCCATAGTGAAAAGTAAAACCAAGAATTAGGTTAGAAACTTCAGTGTTACTGTATTGAGCCCTTGGGATAGTTAAAGGTGATTGGAGGGGGGTTGTGGACAGGTAAAAGGAAGTACTTCTTCACACAGCATATAGTTAAGCTATGGAATTTGCTGTCACGGGAAGTGGTTATAGCTACCAATCTGGATGGCTTTAAAAAGGGATTGGACAGATTCATGGAGGAGGCGGCTAACAGTGGCTACTACCCTTGCTGGCTATGCGCTCCTTTACCAGAGATGGCATGCCTTCATTGATCAGTTGTTCCAGAGCTTGGGCAGGAGGAGGTCTTGCACCCATCCTGCTTGAGGGATCTTCTGGGCAGCTGGTTTGCCACTGTGTGTATGGAGTGCTGAGCTAGATGGCCCTTGGTCTGATCCAGCATGGCTTTTCTTATGTCCACACAGGTTTTTTTTCTTTTAAACTGGACTCCCCAGCCCAGCCCCGCCCCATTTTCTGTTGATGAAGTTGACTGCCCTATACACGCATCAAGTTCTTGCTGTAAAACAAAGCAAGAAAATATAAAAATGTGACCTTTCCATCAGGATTTTTCAAAGTTATTTTGCAAGTGTATGCCTTTGTGTACTATACTGTTTATGTGTCAATAAAAGTCTTGAAGTATAGAGTTAATTCCTAAAAGTTTAGTGATAAATGAATTTCTTAACATGAGCATTTTTACACTTTAATTGAAAGAATGTTGAATTTTTAACAGAGGTATCTTCTAATCAAGAAGTTAGTCAATCACTTGAAATAGTTTCACCAAAACAAGCAGAACTATTTAAATAGTCTGACTAAAGTGATATCATTCAGCATTTGAAAGATGTTACTTGTATCCAGTCTTGGACTGTATTTTAAAAGATATAGCACACACATCTAGAAAGCCAGTAACATTTAAAGTATTAATAATAGAAACGGTGTTGTAAAGGAACTCCAGATGCACTGTCTCTGAGATGTATACTGAACTATTGATTTAATTGACATTAGTAGATATCTTGGCAAAAGAATACATTTTGTTCCTGAAGCTGCCAGAAATACTGTTAAAACTATGGAAATGCTGGAGAGACAAAGGAGCCATAGAATGTATGTGCTTCCTTCTTGATTAAAATAAAGAAGGTTGTTCCCTGGAATGTGAATGCCTGCTGGATTGCCATGCCACCACCCAGATGACCAATCCAGAATAGATTCATTTGTGTTGGCCAGTCAGAAGTCTTGGCAGGAGAAGTTGCCCAAGTATGAAGTATCCAAAACTCCCATCCAGGCCAAGCGCTACCTGAATATCCTTAATGACATCCTTTGCGTTGACTATTGTGTTGCATATCATGCAAGCTAGGTTTAAAAAAAATCAAAAACAACAAACCTTTCCACAGTGTCTTTTCACCTGCCAGGACCAAACTACTGTTATGCTTTTGTTAGTCATCCTGGGTTTGGACTCAGAACCATTGAGCTCTTTGTTCTGAATCCTATTTCTGCCTTGGAGTTTGGGCAGTCAATATTCATTCTTCCTGTATGGGAATCTCTCATGGTGATGTGATTCAGTTCTGAGAATCAACATGGGATAACTGATTTTTAATACTGTCCATCACAATACTGTCCATCTTTTCTAGCATGATTCTTCACTCTACTTTGCTGCCTCTCTCATGTGCCCAGGGCTACAATCCTCTGCTATTCAGCTTTGCTTGTCCCAGATGGATCCATTTGGTTCATACTCCCAGAGCACACTGGTGAAGCCCTGCACTGACCGCAAGCTAGGTTCATGCATAATGCAGACTACTGCCTTACAGTGCTTGTTAAGGGAACTCCATCCTATGTATGAGTTTTGCATGACAATGGGTAGAATTAGTGCCATAGGAATGCTGGGAAAAAGCTCCTAAAAAGTGCTAAGTTGAACACTACACTTCTGAATCTAATTGAAAGCTCCAAGGAGAAGCCCTTTGGTAAAGCCATCTATTTAAATCAGTTTTTAACCCAAATTGTGGTGGCTTTGGGGATCCTAAGCAACAACTCAACCTCTTTTGATATTTCCATCATTGTCACAAATGCCAAATTATCAAAAGCATTACTTTTGCTTTTTCTTGGTGTTTAATAGTGCCATAAGTAGCAAGAGGTTGCTGCCCTGTTTGGAACTTGGAACTAAAATTCTTGCCCACAAGAATTTTCTAATATTTAACAGTTTCAGGAAGTCATTTGAGTTCTTCTATTCAAGTAAGGAAACATAGCTGCACCTGCTCTATTTCTTAATTTTCCCATTCACATCTAAATTTATGCAGTTATGACCTTGAAGCCCATTATTTGTATGAGCAACCAAAATCCTTTGGTTGCATAGCCTTCCAGTCTATGCTCTACCATTGCTATAGTGCCCCCTTCTCTTCCTTACTGGTTTAACTGATAATTTCCCCAATCTTGACTTTTTCCCCTATCTTTGTTAGTTAGAACTGGTATAATGACCCATGTACTGAGGAATCAAGCCAATTCTTTTCTGTAATGCATGTGTTTTTGAAATGAAAAATCTGCAAAAATAACCTTCATGGTTTTGGACTTGAATGAGTAATTGAACTAATGTTCCCATTTAGTAACAGCATAGTGCAGGAGTAGACAACATCATGCTACCAACACAATCTGCACCCAAACACCCTTCTCTTTTGGTGCCTGCCAAGGAGCCCTACCCTCTCTGCTCTTTAAAATGAACATATTTTCTTGTTGACAGCTGGCGTCACTTCAAAGCAAAGTGAGGAATTTCAGCTGCTGCCATCATCATTTTCTATGAATGCCTCTTGGTCAGATGATGGTGTTCAGAGACATACTTAGGAAAAAATACAAGAGAAAGTGTGCGCACGCACATAGCTATGGTGGTACTCCAGAGCATGAGAAAAAAAAGAAATGTCTGGCAGAGGAATGGGGGTGGGGGAAATTACATGTCACATGTGACTAGTGATGCCTTCCATGAAAGCCCTTTTGTGGGGGTGCACGCAGCAGTTTTTCAACTTCCAAATATGCCCACAGGCACAAATCTGTTGCCTGCTGCTGGCATAGTGTATTTGTTGTTGTTATGTGCCATCAAGTCATCTTCAGCTTATGATGACTCTATGAATGAATGCCCACAAAAATTTCCTGTTCTTGTCATCCCTGCTCAGCTCTTGTAAATTCAAGACTGTGGCTTCCTTTATGGAATCGAGCCATCTTACAGATTATCTTAATCTCCTGTGTTTCCCTAGCAGAATTGTCTTCTCTAGAGAGTTTTGCCTTCTCAAGATGTGCCAAAAATATGACAGGGTCAGTTTTCAAGTGTGACAGGTTCAAGCCAAGGAGGTTTGTGGCTTGATTCGATCCAAGACCCATTTATTCATCCTTCTGATGGTCCAAGGTATTCACAATGTGTGCATCAGACCTCCAGTTAAAGGCTCCCATGGAAACATGTTGGTTGTTACTATCCCATTCTATGATCCCTTGAAGCACATGGGGGGAGCTAGTAACACAATCACAATAGGAAGTGGCAGAACAGATCAGGAAGAAAGTAGGACTGCAGAGAGCACCAAAGGAGTCCTCCTAGCTGGAAGTCTTTCAGCCTCAACCTCTGAAATGAACCATCCTGAAATGAAAGCGGGATGCTGCCTCGGCAGGTAGGCAGTGCCGTATGTGGTCTGACTTGTAAAGGACCCTGCCCAGATTTTGTAGCTTGAGACTCTCTCTGAGGCTGGTGGCCATGGGAGCGGGGGAGGTGGTGGCAGGGGATGGAGGTTCTACTGCATACTCCTCCTCCGAGCTGGAGATTGATAAGAGTCCTCACTGAGAAGGCCCTGAACAAGTGCCTCCATGAACCCTTCATTTTTGTTTTTCTGTAACTTATGTGGTACATATTCATTGGTCATATCCAAATGTGTCCAGCCCTCTGTTAGGTAGCATCATTCATCTCTTGTAGGGATATTTCATTTGTTTCAAAGCACAATATTTTGTCACTGGGAAAAATGCTATATATGTTTGAAATGTGATTATACAATATTCACACAGTATTTGTGTAGCATTTGGAACATTACTAATGCTAAGCAATACAACTATTTCCTTCTCCTTCCTGGAATGCCATTCTATGACTTCAAATGTTATACTTTTTATTTATGAATATTTTAATACTGCAGAGATTGATCATTGCTGCCTATAACCCCAGGCACCAAATGTCTGGCTGGATTTATTTATTTATTAGATTTATATTCCACTTTTCCCCTTAAAATCAACTCAAAGCAGCTTACATAATTCTCTTCCTCGTGCTTTCAATCTTGTCCCCACAGAAACAACCCTGTGAGATAGGTTGGATTAAGAGTCTGTTACTAGTCTGTTGGCTCCATGGCTGAGTGGGGATTAGCACCCACAGTGCCCATGTCCCAGTCCCATGCTCTTAACCTCTACAGTGCCCTGGCTCTTTTGTGTACTTTTGCATTTCTTTTCTTTTTGGTTTAGGCTTGAAATAGGCGGTATGGAGGAAAAGGGAGGCAAGTGGTAGCAGCTAGCTGTTTAGTACCTTGAACATGGCAAGTGCCTGAGGAAAATGTCCCATTTACCTTATGGGTGGCCTGGCGCTAGCTGTGCCATAACATTTCATGTGTCACATTTATCATTGACTTGTTCCTGGGAATGTTAATACCTTCTAGATTGTATTGTTCTTATCAGCTGGCTCCTGGTTGGTAAGGCTTTTGCAACTGGATTCCTAAAGGGGTAAAATGATTGAGAAAGGAGAAATAAAAGGTAACCATGAAATATCAACTTGGATTTCAAACCAGGGCAGTTGGAGAGCCTTCCTTCCCCTTTGTGTCAGATGCATGATAGTGTGTGTGTGTGCATGAAAGAGTGCAAAGTGAATGAGTGTTGGGAGTAGAATCAGAGGACTCCACTGGGAAATGCTTAGTAGGCCCTGGCCCAAAAGCCTCTGGAGGTTTCTCTGCTCGCGACTGCTGCTTTTGCGGTTGTTTTTAGAGCCAGAGGGGGAGCAGCAGGCATGTCTCAGAAGTGATTAATCATGTATAGCAGAGAAGAGATTCTTCAGAGAGAATTCATAAGACCACTGCTGTCTTTCCCCTTTTGCAACTTTCCTTTGCCTTCTCATTGTGCCCTATTTTGACTGATTTGCTAGCCCTTCCCCCATTTTATAATTAGGAGTTGGGACTGTAGGCACAGTAATTCCTCCTCTCATCTTGCTCTCTCCCTCTTTTTAACTTGGAAGAATGCCACAGGATTTCTAGAATTCTTGGCTCAAATACATGTGGGAAAAATGCCTTCTGAAAGATGCCAGGTAGGATTGCAAAGACCTAGCATAGTGACAGAGTTACAAGTCTCCATTCAGATCTCACTTCAGTTATAACCTCTCAGATATAAGAGGTTGTCTCAGTCTTACTATACATGCCATATGCCATATGTGGCTCTGCTAGGGGCTTGCAGTAGAGGTTGGTAAGTGGGGATCTCATGCCGAAAATCAGCTGGGAGCTTTTGAGCATTCCCTTGCAAAGCTTGAAACTTCCAAGAGGGTGTGTCTTCCCACTGCACAGAATTCAAAGGAAAGTCCCTGCTCTATTTGTTACGCACTTCCCCATCCCCAGTGCAAAAACACTCACCTGGAAGGTCAAGGCAGGTAGGGGGCGGCAGCAGCTCCTCCTCCTTTTGCTGTGACTGAGTAAAAGGGAATTATGACAGTACCATGGCCAACTTCTGCTGGGGATCATGGGGCTTGTAGTTCAAAACCCATGAACCCTGAGAAAAGAAGACACTGTGTGACTCTGTGCCAGCATCTTCATTTTTCAACAGTCAAGGGAATCCTCTACTACAAGGTACCACGTTCCTTCCCTTTGGGGTGAGTTACTTGCTTTTTGTAGGAGCAAATTTTCCTTTGTACCAGTTTTCTGTATATCTAATATCTGACAGAATTATGCTATATAGAAGGTATGCCTGGTGTGCTGGGTATGCAATGTCTCTGTGCTGACACAACACAATATTATGCTGGTAGATTTTTTTTCCATGTGCAGGAGGGTACCATGAGGGTAACTATTGCCATTGCAAAACCTGGAAAAAGTTGAGGGAGAAACAGAAGTTAGTGAGGATTCAGTGCTCCCTCAGGAGTCAATCTTTTCTGCAACAATGGTATAATATCATGCCTTTATAAGAGGAAGCATAACTTTAACCCCTACAGTGCATTGAACTCCATGGAGCACCTCAGATAACTGCACTCCCACAGTTTCTCCTTTTTCATTCTGAGTCATCACAGAGAGTGGGATTCCAGCTAGCTCAGGAGCCAATTGAAGGGTAAGCCCTACAAGGCAACACAGATCTCATATCCCAAGATGCACAGGATGCATGGGGCTACATGGTCCTGTTCCCCATGTCTTTAAACTGAAGTCATTCAAGGGGGAACTCGGGTGCAGTTCAATGGTTACTGAGAACCCAGGCTCAACAGGATCTCGGCAGGGGGGGGAGGGGGAGTCAAGGGGGAGGTCCCTAACATCCCCCCCTTTGTTTCTCTTCTTTATTTCACCTTAATTCTCCCCCTGCCCCCCCCCCCACACATGCACTTGTTTTCTTCCTTGTAACATGCTCCTATTTAATAGTAGGACTGTGTGGCTAACCTTCAGTGAAGGCATTTGAAAGCACCAGCTGTCACAACAGCCCCCCCACCCCACTCCAAGACAGAATCACTGAGGTTGCACAAACAATGGACAAAGGAGACTCCGCAATGGTTGTGGCCTGCAAAAGAGGAGGGCAACAAAAATGATCCAGGGTTTGGAAAAACTGCCTTACGAGGAGTGACTGAAAGAACTGGGCATGTTCAGCCTTGAGAAGAGAAGACTGAGGGGGGATATGGTATCACTCTATAAGTGCCTCAAAGGCTGTCACAAAGAGGAGGGTCAAGATCTCTTCTAGCTGATGCCAGAGTGTAGGTCACAGAATAATCAATTTAAGCTGCGACAAACCCAGATTCAGACTAGACATCAGGAAAAGCTTCCTCACTGTCAGAGCAATATGACAATGGAACCAGCTGTCCAGAGAGGTGGTGGACTCTTCCACACTAGAGGCATTCAAGGCAAAACTGGACAGCCATCTGAGTGGGATGGTGTATCTTGGTGTCCTGCAACAGCAGGAGGGTTGATCTGATGGCCCCTTCCAGGTCTACTATTCTATGATTCTAACAGGCTCAGACATCACTTTGAGGCCTGCAACAGAATGCAGCACTTCTGCTTCTTCTTTATTTGGGCTGGATCTGCTGCTCAGGGAGAGAGTCACTTTAGCCACCCAAATCCATCAGGATTTTCAACTGCAACTGGGACTGCAAAGATAAGGCACTCTGCACGAGTATGCCATGGCCAGGAAGAAGGAAAAGATGGTACTTTAGGGCAAGGATGCAGAACTTCAGGCATCATGCAGTTATTGTGCCTTTGACATTCCCTACTCACAGTTGTTTATGTGTTCTTTAGGCAACAACATGTCCTTTCATTTCCACTTCTGTGCCCAACGAGCACTTCCAATGAGTTTTGCTTTACAGTTGGGGAAGTGTGGCATTTAATTGTGGAAGCAAGAAAAAAGTGTTTCCTTTTGGTGCATTCCACTTTACCACAGAGCTGCTTAGCGCTACCTTACAAAAAAGCAGGATGGCAAACCCTCCTTATGTAATGCTTGGGTTTCACTTCTGCCATGAAACTGAAAGTAGATACAGCGGATTAACGGTGAATTAACAACCTTTAAAAGCTTTTAAGAAAAAATGTGCTAGTATTATGATCTTGGCTTTTTTGTATTTGGCTTCATCCACAACTGGAATACAATCTCCAATAACTTTTTTGGAAGTGGAATCTGACCCTGAGGCTGAAGAGTGTCAACATCCTTGCTTTAGGTCAAGACTCCTGCATCTTATCCTTCCTTCCTTCCTGCCCAATTCCTCTCAGTGGGCTTCACACCAGTATATTTTCTCCAACACATCCAGTCAGAATGTTTCCTTGTCTCTCCAGTTATAGGTAATGAAACAAACTTCTTCTGCTCAACTGATTTTAGCTGTCGCTCTCACACAAGGTGTGTATGTGTTATATAGAAAAAGTGCCCTTGCTGATAATGAGCACTCCAATACAATTTCCCATCGTGCACCAGCTATGGCAATAGAGAGCAGAGCTGCTTTTGTTTAGAATCTCAGGTGCTCTCCATTATCCACTGTCACTCACAAGTCTTCTCTTTTTCCCCTCGCAGGAAGAGAAACAAGATAACGGCAACAGAACACACACACTCTGCATTGGATCAAACGGTTTTGCCTTCATGACCACATCATCTCCCCTAACAGGTGAATGTCCAAATATAGAATTAAACGGGCTACTAATGGGAGATGGTGGAACTAGACTAAAGCATGGCAAATAGGAAAGCACAAGGCAATACTACCCTTGCAAGGATTCCCTAATGAGTACCTGTTGCAGCTGCTACTTACTAATTGTTAGCATCCCCATCTCTCCACTGGCAACAACATAGTTATTCAGTATACAAAGAAGTGAGGATAGTCCCTGCCCACAATACCATACAGAACACCACTGAGGACCACAGCACCAGTAGAGAGAAATGGGAAGCCAGCTGGTGTTCCAGCAGGGCCTTTTAGGGTGCATGATGAACAGTAATGTGACAGGGGCAGCTGTAACTGGTATGGAGGTTGAATAGCTGCTCCCCTTGTCTCTCTGTGAGTTTCAAAACCACAGGGGTCCTGCATGTGCATGAAGGTTTGCAACTCTGTGTCTGTTGAGTTGCCACTCTGTACTAGCTCCTGTTCAATAAAAGCTCTGTGTTTTAGCTCTGTCTTTCTTTTTCCAATGGGTAACAGAGAGAACTTCCTCTCACTGGCTATTCATCTCAGGTATTCTGCGATGGGGAATCACAGACTCAGGTAGGAGCTACGCCGGAGGTCCTTTCTTTTGCAAGATATCACTGTTTTGGAATTTTTTCCAAACATAGTAGCTGCTCTATGGGCACACACTAATGAATGCAGTGTTCTATCTGCTGTGTCTCTTACATAGTCAAGCACTACATGGTTGTAATTGCAGGAGAAGTAGGAAGAGTTTGAAAGGTCATATGTGTTGTATTGTTTGTGTTTTTAGTGTGAGCACATGTTCTGAGCTATGGCATAGAGCTGAAATTGAGGTCATGCTGCTGTTCCACTTTGATTTTTTTTTTTTTTAGTCCACCAAATGCATGCATGCTTTTGGCAATGTTGAGGGATGTAGACTTAAAAATAAATTGTGTAGTTTTTCTCACTTGTGCGCAAATATAGCCTTTAGAAAAAGGGAAACAAATAATGGATTTTCTGGCCACAAATTTGATCAAAATGTTTGTGAGAAAAAAACAGGAAATGGGAAGAGGGAGGAAGATGAGAAAAAGTGAGAGGAGGGCAAGGTACCATTTCTGTAATTTTGTTTTTGTTCTGACCGGTAACTTCACAGCTGTGTAGACATTTCAAAATAGTGTAGTTGTTCACAGCAGAATACCTGTGTAAGATGCACAGGGAAAAACAGTGATCTTTCCCCGTAAATCATCAAATAGTAGACTATCACAGCATTCCTGTTTGTGAATTCAGCATTCCTGAAATGCTTGCAAGGAAATAGCAGGGAATGGAAGGAGGAAAAGGAGGCAGGCAAGAAGATGGGAGAAAATTTTGCAAAACAGGTCCTGTAGCTATAAAGCTACTGTCTGCAGTAAGTGTTGTAATACCACTAGCTTGGAGCACATGTAACTTTGTAGTGCACAGAAGCCATAAGCACTGAAAAATAGTTTGGAGTTAAAAGGAACATTGTGGAAGAAACAATGCCAGGACAAGGGGCCAAGGGTGTGTTGTATGCCCTATGCATGAAGTAGACATTACATTGCTGGGATCCAAAGCTAGTGTAGATTGAACCTGGAAGTGGGTCATCAAACCTTACAAGGGCTAAGGATCTGCTCTTTATGACCATTCTAGCTTGGTACTAGCAAGAGTTGGTGATGATTCTTCCAGCTCAGTGTCTTCCAGTCTTCTCTGCATCCTCTTACTGCTGGTACCATAATAGCTTCAGTGATGGAATTGTCACAGAGGGCTGGTGATTAACAAAGCACCCAGGGAAACAACCAACAGATATTGGAATTATTGTAAATAATATGAGAGGGCTGTGGGGTTGGATGAAAGGATCTGGGTGAAAAATGAATCATCCAAGGTTATGGTGTGGCTCAGACAATTATCTGAATGAGACTGTTAGTCCAGCTCTATGGCCACTGTACCATCTTATAGTATATGTGGCTTTCCTCAGCCAACTTCTTTGGGCAACTGTAGCTGAGGATCAAATCTGAACTTAATTCTTACACATATATCCCCCTTTCCTCTGAGGAGTCTAAGGCATCATGCAAATAAGTCTCTCCATTTTAACCTTACAACAAGCCTGTGAAGTAGGTTAGGCAGAAAGTCAGTGACTCACCCAGAATTACTCAGTGAGCTTCAAGGTGAGTGGAGTCTAGAACTTGCCTCTCCTGAGTCCCAGTTCCACACTCTAATCACTACAGCACACTGGCCTTCAGGGTAAGGTTGTTACCTTACCCTTCGCAGGTCCATGAAGCTCTGGGTTCTTCTAGACCTACAATACTGGGATGCTTAGGTGTATTGTGCATGTTGACAATTTTTTTGCTGCTTGGGGAGGGGAGGCTATTGGCCACTTAGACTCATGGCTAGACATTTAACAAACCTGTTCTAGGCTACATGAAATCTTCCTCTGATGGAAGCATGTACGTACTATTATGTATATTTATTTTAAAATGAGCAATCACGACTTCTTTTTAAAATTGCAGCCCTGGTCAACCAAAGATTGCTGATTTTCTAACAAAAATATGTAACAGGTTCCTAAACTTAGCCTCTGTACTATAGGACTGGAAATAAGCAATTTTTAAAAAAGGATGGGGAGCTGGAAAATTACAGACTAGTTAGCTTAATGTCTGATCTCAATAAATTGGTTGAAAACATTATTAAAGATAAAATCAGTAAACATATAGAAAGAAAAGAATCAACGGGGCTTCCACAAAGGTAAATGCTCTTTACTCTTTACAGTCATTGAGAGTGTCAAGAAATATTTAGATAGTGGTGATGTTTGTAGATATGAACTTTCAACAGGCTTTTAACAAAGGCCTTGATCAAAGACACCTGAGTAATCTTAGCAGTCCTGGAAAAAAGAGGAGAGATCAGTAACTGGTTAAAGAGCAGAAGCCAGAAAGGAATAAATTGCAAATTCTCTCAATGGAAGGGTGTGAACAACACGGTCGCACAAGGACTAATGCTTTTCAGCTTGTTCATAAATGATCTGGAAAAATGAAATGGCCAAATTTGATGACACAGAATTATTTAGGATGATTGAAACAAAAATAGATTGGGAAAAAATTCAACAGGGAGAATGGCAGTAAGATGACAAATGACTGATCAATGTAAAAAAAAAGTGATGCATATTGCAGCAAATAATCTCAACTTGAAGTATAAACTGATGGGACCTGAGCTAGTGGCAATAGACCAAGAAAGAAATCTTGGGGTTGTAGCTGACAGCTAAATGCAAATGTCTACCCAGTGTTGCTGTGAAAAAGTGAACTCTATGTTAGGCATACTTTGAAAGTATACAAATCTATGGTGTGATCACACCTGAAATACTGTACCCTCTTCTAGTCACCATAACTTTTAATAAAAGGACACCATAGAGTGCAGAAAAGAGTAGCAAAATTATCAAGGATCTGGTGCAACTACCTTTGAGGATAGATTATATTATCTGAGACTGTTTAGCTTAGAAAAAGGCTGAGTAAGGAGAGACATGTTAGAGGTGTTTTAAGTGTATGCATGTGGAGAAAGTGAATGGGGAGGCATTTTTCTCCCTCTTCCATAATAGTAGAATCCGGGGTCACCTGATGGAGCTGACTGGGAGGACATTCAGGATCAGTAAGGGAAAATACTTCCTCGCACAGCACATACTTAAACTATGGAATTTACTAATAAAGATATTGCTGTTTGGATGGTTTTAAAAGCAGACTGGACAGATTCATGGAGGAGAAGGCTATCAACAGTCATTAGACCTGCTAGCTATATGCCACCTGCAATATCAACGACAATATACCTGTGTACTCAGTTGCTGGGCATCATGGGCAGGGGGTGTGCTGTTCACTCATGTCCCACCTGTTGGTTTCTCGTGGCCCACCGGAAACAGAAGGCTGGACTGCATGGACCTTTGTTCTGATCTAGCATGGCTCTTCTTATGTTGCTAAAAATGAAATCTTCAGCAAGCCAGACCTGGCTTTTGTTTGTTATACAGATTATATTAAAGTTTGATACTACACCAGGTGTTTCTGTGTATGTTGGTCTTCTGACCCTCCTAAATTTTAGTACAATTTGAATTATAACAAATGCTTGAGGATTGGTAAGAGGCAAAACAAAAAATAAAACTAGAGGTTAGAGGCATTATTTCAGATACATGGAGCAATTTCAAGATTTTGGACAATTTAAGAGGCAAGTAGTTGCTGATCAATAGTGGTCTGAGTCAACTGTTATTTGTTGAGTCTCAGGAGGCATGCAGAAAATGCCAAGCTCCTTTCAATCTCATCCTCCAGAGTGGTGAGAGCAGCTCCAGTTGGTGAAAGATGGAAGATAAAACATAGAACTTTGGCTGAGGGAAACTGGAGTTCAAATCTAAGCTCAGACAAGGCTTTACAGCAGGGGCCCCCACCTCTGTCGCAGTTGCAATCAGATAGGAATCACAACTCCTGTCAGTCCAAGCCAGCATAACCAATGATAGGAGGTGCAGGCCAACACCAGGAGAGGTACAAGTTGCCCACTCATCTTTTATAGTGGTGATGAGGATGCTGCATGCATATTATTGGAGTTTTACACTGTATTGTATTATTTTGTATAAAATGCTTTGTGTGGTTTTTGTTTCACAGAAAAAAACTTTTCAAAACCTGCTTTGCATAACTAAATAAAACATAACGTTACATATAAATAAATTAGATCAGTACAGAGTTGAATCCAAGCTCAAAATCAAATTCTAAATTTATCAGGCTTCCTAATCTTGATATATCTAAAAGCATTATAAAATTCTGGGATAATTATTTCCACCATTTCTGAGAAAGAAAAGCAATCATGTGGTGATTTCTTTTCTCTTTCAAACTTCATGTAGTACAGCAGTCTTGTGGCAATATATCCAAGTGGCAATATTGCAAGTCACCACATCCTGAATTACATTGGAAAATTAGCATATTACAGGATTTGGTAACTTGTAATATGACCACATGAGGTTTATTTAGACCAAGAAAATTGCACTGTAAAAATGTCTGACAACCTCCCCTCACTTGCTTAGAACAGCCTTTCAGGATTGGAAGCAGCAACATTGGTCACCCCCCACCCCCCAAATGCTTGGAATATACTTGGCTGCTAAGATTAATTTTTCACATTTCCCAACATGTGAGGAACCGTTTCCCAAACATGAATTTCCATGATGACATCACACAGCTGGAGCGTACCCACAAACAATTATGTTCCAGTATGCAACACTGTATGTGAATTATGCAAACATGAAAAATGCAAATAATCTGTTGCTTTTGGCTTATTATGTTTCCAAAGTAGCCTTCACTGCCTACAGTTATCACTCTCCTCTTTTTAGTCCTTTGTTTCCTTGATTTAGGGAAGCATTTGGTAAAATATGTATTCTTGGTGAGTCATAAGATTTTGATTTCATCTGTCTCAAAACTGCTGATCTTTTCATTTTGGGTGCAATTAGGGTTTGGAGGAGCTGCTCTTCTGAGGTTGCACAGGGAAACTTCTGCATTGCCTAAAGGGGCCCTATGTCTGTTTGGAGTGGGAGGAGATGAGCAGGATAGCACAGGTAAAGAAAGCTTCTGCACCCAAGACCTGCCAGGCACCCAGAGGCCAATTCTGACTCTTCAGTCTTTACAGAAAAAATAAAACAAAAAGAATTTTAAAAGGACAATGATATTTTTTCATTATGAAGAATCTACAGTGCTTTGTGGTATAACAGACTTGAAGCATGATGGACTTTGTGATTAAAAGAAGTAGAAATTCTCGGGTGCATAAAATCCTGCTTGTAAAAGTGGAAAGGGGATGCCTGTATTATTTTAACATTTCTCAGGTTGTTCATTTCATTATTTTCATTTTAAAAAATTGAAGGGGTGTTGGTAAGTACATGTTCACTTGTACTTTAGAACACTGAGATTCCCCACGGAAGGCAAACTTGCGTTTGTTCTTACATACGAGGTGAAATGCCAAACTTTCCCCACCCTCCTCTCATTCCTGTTTTGGATTAGAGCCTGGTATTTGGAGATTGGAGCTAGAAAAAATGCCTCATAAAAAGGACTGGCCTGGTGAAGCACAGAAATTTAGCCAGACTGTTAAATGTTTATTTGCTGTACGGTACTGTGTTTATCCTGAGAGAAGAGTTTACTAGAATACTGGCATTAGCCATTGCTTGGCTTTTTAGATAAAGGACTGTGAGCTGTTTATCTTCTTTGGGGACATCGGACCACCAGAGTCAGGGCAGACATCAGGTCAGTTTAAGATGGGCTGCCTTCCAGAACTGCAGTATAATGTGAACCTTTGACTCGCAGTGATAACAGAATGGGGTATCTATAGCTACCAGTCTCTCTTCAATCTCCCTGGGTGACAAGTAGAAGTATCTCAGCCATTGAGGTGATGGCAGGGAACTATGTTAGTTTAATCAAACCTTAGGGGACACCACTATTAATTTCATTATTAATGACTGTGGACACTAATAGTTGCAAATGCCTCCTACTAATGTTTCTCTCCCCCGCAAGCCATTGACACTAATTGTTCATGCCCTGCTGCAAATATTTCAGGCATTGAAGTTTTTATTAGGCAGTTCGGTGATTGGTTTTAGGGGTTCCCTTCTCTCCTTGCAGCATGCCAGTGAGCCACTTTCCATGATCACGACATGGTTAACAAGTCATGGCAGCTTCTTAACCACCCTGCTCATGCTGGTCACATTTTGGCTGATTTGCATATTTGCTTTTCCAAGCATGATTTCTTAGTTCATCTGAATCCAGTGAGTATGGCTTGTTGAGGTAGTTAACAAACAACCCAGAACTCATGGTGTATGGTTGTGGGGTGGTTTAACATCACACCCTCAACAAGCCACCCTTGTTATATTCGGATGACACACAAAAGCATAACAAAGGTTGGATCAGCACCCTGATGCCCACTGGTACTGCTAATAAAACCCAGTGGGGGGAAGTGATTGTGCTTGGGTCTCTCTTTATCAGATTCCTTTACTGCTGTCAAATCCCCAGACCCTCAAGCCTAGCAGTTGTGAGTTTGGGGGTTCAAGAGTTCTAAGATGGTCAGCATAAGCAGAGATCAGGCAAAAGGTAAGGATTCAGCAGTTCAGGCCACTGGCAAACAGGTTCCAAGGCAATGCAACAGACAAGAAACAGGCAGAAAGAAGGGAAGAATTCAGCCTAGAAGTATTCATACAAGTCTTCAATTTAGAAGCAAGGGAGACTGGATTCAGGAAGGTCTGGTCAGTATTTCCAGCAACTCTTTTAGCCTTCTATTTTTATACAGAGACTGCTGAAGCCTCACTCAAGCTTCCAGTATGATCTATTAGTTCCTCATCTCCAGGATATAAGTGGCAGATGTCTGTGACTAGAGCACCAGGAGGGGAGATCTTGGCAAGATATGGAAAGGCCAGAGGCAAAGGTAAAGTCAGGTATAAGCAAGGGTTAGATACTGGCACAGTGGTAGATCCAAAGGAAAAGAGAGAGTCAGGCACAAGTGAAGGTCAAATGCTAATAGGGCATGGAAGAACAAAAGACAAAGGCAATGTCAGGAGCAGGCAAAGATCAGATCTGGCAAAGGTGTGATAGGACCAGAGGCAAGTTAATGCAAGACATGGCAGGAGTTAAGGCACAGGGAAAAGACATTACAGGACTGTCAGTACATGCTAGATGGGGATCACAGAGCAGCTACTGTGAAAACTTGTGCTGCTGGGGCAAAGCTAGACAGGCCTGAGCAGCCTTTTATAGCACCTCCTATGTCTTCCAGCTGTTTTCCGTGTTTGCAGTGGTTCTAATCCCTGCAAGCACCTGCAGCCCTTCTACCAGTCCTGCAAGTACTTGCAGAGTGAGCCAGGTTGCAAGCTCTGCTTGGGGAGCCATGCTACTGTGCAGATCCTGACTATAGCTGAAGAGTCTTCCCTGAGAGCAAGCTTCTCTTGAATAGGTATTGTTTTTCTTGCAAGGAGCTTGTTGCCCATTCTACCACTTCTTCTAAATTCCTGCCTTTTCAGGTGGTGTCCTTCTTGAGGGTTTGGGAGTTTCTCTGCCTCTACCTCTGAAGCAGATTCCTTATTCTGCACAGGTGATACTCTCATGGTAGTCACCCCTGAGGTTCACTTGCAGAACTTGGGCACTGCCAGTGGGCTGTGGTTCCTGGTCCTTCAGGAACCAAGGGTGTGACAACTTCTGTCAAAAACTGTTGACTCAGATTAGGATTATATGTATGTGCATACATGTGCAAAGGAGCAAGAGAGCCAATATGGTGCATTAGATAGTGTTGAACTTCTGGGAAAGTGAAAGTGTGAGTTCAAATTCCCTCCTAGTCATAAGTTACTGCCCAACCTGTCTAGAGTTGGAAAGATAGAATAGGAGAGCCCCATATATGCCACCTGGATCAACTTGGAAGAAGACAGTATACTAATATGGTAAATAAATTTCTGGCTGTTTATCTGTGAATTTTACTGAGTGATGGTGGATGCAAATCTATAGCCAAATGTCAGCAAAATTCATCCAGAAGCTGAGAGTTACACTGAAGTATACTCTGTATACAGGTCCTGAAATAGCATTTATTTATAGATGGCATTTTTAAGTGATAGTGTGTATATTTGAGACTTGGAAATTACCAGATATTAAATACTTCTGAGATTTTGTACCATCCTCCTCTTTCCATTGAGGTTTTCCAGTGAAAAGAGAGGTTGTGTCTTATAACAACCCAAACAAATCAATAACTCTTCCTATCTCTAACAGGTTTCCTGAATAATTTTGGTCAAGTCTCTTTAACCTTTATTCTGTGGATTTTTCCCTCTTTGCATTTTTGTGTCTTGTCTGTTTAGGCCCCAACTTCTTTAAGAGAAAGCCTACTTGTTGTAGCTCAGTGCACAATGCATGTCTCAAGATTCTCTGACTATTCATAGCATTCTAATAACTGTGGTTTGACTTACTTTGAATTAATAAGATTTTGCTGCTTTTGTTTAGTGTTTGATTATTCAAACTGTTAAGGTTCACTCTGATAGGTTGTGCCCTAGTGAGATGGAAGCCTTTGATTTCAGAGGCTTCGATATATCCAGTCTGAAGCTGGCAGGAGGAGTGGTAAGGGTGAAGTGCTAGTTTTTTCACCTGATGGGTTTTTTATGCCTCTAGCAATGGTGCTTTGGATAACTCACATCCTGGCCTCTCCAGTCTCCCCTCTGCCCTGCCCACCGAAATGCTCCCTTTCCCCCTCTCCCAGGTCAACTGACTTTGGATGTGGAATCCCCACTGTTTTGCAGATTCTCAGACAATCTCTAGGGGCCATAGGATTGTAGCCATAATAGATATTTTAAATCCTTTTTTCCTATAATTCTTAAAACTAGTGATGTTCCTTCTGCAGAACTTCATGCTCATTGGGTTCTAGATCCTTGAACCACTTGAACCACTCAGGAATTTATCCAAATAGTAGCAGATCTCTTTCAGATCTTCAGGGAGCTCCTGCCATAAATATCACGGTTTTCTTTCTTTATCCCTCACCAAAACAACAACCACCACCCTATGATGGGCAGGTCCATTGCTCTGCAGATGGTTTTCCTTTTTATACACCCTTCTCTTGTTCATCAACTGAAGAACCAGGCCCAAGACATTTTGCTGCCTGAAGCAGAACACACACATGCCTGGCCAACATATTCTTTAAAATCCTGCATCATTCAGTAGCACACCTTCATCTGTTCCCTTCATTGTGCTGCCTGAAGCAAGTCACTTCATCCAGCCACAGAGCAGAATCAGTCCAGTCAATACTGAAAAATGACCCTGACCCACCCGCACCTAACCTCTGGGAAGTTTTCTCAGCCCCATGGAATACTGGCTTTCAGCAGATGAACCCAATTAATTTCAGCTCTTTTTGTTTTGTCTGTCTCCAAACCATTGACTGATTGGATGATCACACAAAAATTATGCAATATATATTTTAAAACCCTAGCAGATTAAAGCAAAGAAGAGCTGGTAGAAAGACTTTTCATGCTTCCCCAGTAATTTGTAATGTTTGGCAAGAAAATAGCTCTCATTTTTGGATTTGAATGTCTGTTTGGTATGGCAGAACTTTGGTTTTTCCCACTGTCTTGTGTAGAGTGTGCAAAAGCCTTTAGTCTACAATAGCATTATACCCATTCTGTATTTGCCAAAAATCTGATGGGAAGAATCTGCAAAGTGGCTGTGGCAGACTTCCTGTGAACCAAGATATAAATGTCTCTTTTTCAGTATGAAAGCTACATTCGCCCAAACACCCCACAACTTCTGACAGTTTCCCTCAGTTTTTTTCTCCTCATGCATATTTTATTGCTACCTTGTAATTAAGCTCTTTTTGAGAGGGTATAACAAAGGAGTTATTTGCATTAGTTATTTTATCACACTAGAAGTAAGCATATTAATAGTGAAGAGGGGATTGTCAAGTGGGAGGAGAAAATAGGATGAGATTGGCAGGTGACTGCTAGTTTCAAAGAAATGACAGCGACAGCAGCTTCTCCGGTCCCAGTTGTATACTGCACTGCAGGTACTAAGAGGTGGGACATGGAAAAGGCATATCAAGGTTGGTACAATGAGGTGGGTGAAGGATGGGTATTGATTGAGGGTTATTGCATGTTCCTGAATTAGGCCCCCAAACTTTTCATAGTGGTATCTTTGGATTTTCTGAAGTGTTGCTTATTCATATCAAGAACAAAAAAGACTTATAATATTGCAGCCTCAGAAGTACTAGACTGACTTATTCTGTAGCCATTGCTCAAGCATACATCCTAAACATGTCTATCTGGAAGTAAATTTATTGGAAAAAATGAGGCTTATTGCTGAATAAACAAATGGAAGACTAAGATGCAGGAGTGGACTTGTCTACAGTTTAGGACTCTTGTTGCACTGTGTGTATTTTAATTGTGAAGAACCTTTTGTATTTCTCTTTCAATCAGATATTACATGGTTCCTTCTGTTGCAAATGAGATCCCACCATTCTGCAGGATACCCAGAGAGTATTTTTTTAAACCTCCAGACAGTGTCTCCCTCTGGAACTTTTAGGCAGGCTTGAAGTTGCTCATTAGGAAGCGGGTTTGCCAATATCTCTCAGACTGGCATTGCCAAAGAGCTGGTAGATTGGGTTGATTGTGGCTTCTAAAGTGCACCTCAGGTGCTCTATTTTTTCTCCTTTTATTTTCATTTATTTCATCCTCCCAGCATGTCCTAGAAAGAGATTGAGGATTTTTAATTTCATTTAGCTGGCAAGAAGCAAGGGCCAGATCAGTGCTGGAGCCACAACTTAGCCCATCCATGTGGCTGTCTGACCTGGTGGCCAGAGCAAAGCACAGAACTGACTTGTCTCACCCAGCCCTTGCATATTCGCTGGAGGCCATGGGATAATTCACAGCCAGTGACCCTATTCTGGATGTGATCATGTAGTTTATTTCCTAGGTTGTGCTCCCAAACAACAGCTTGGTGTTTCATTAGTGGGCATTTTCACTACTGTAGAGCTAATGAATTTCCGTCATTGGATACTACTCTCTGAGTGATCATTGGTTAACTTTTCTTACATTATACTGGGTGAATTTTTATATGATTGTACTGCTTGGCACACACTTTGATGCTATAGTCAGCTCTGAACAGCTGTTTTTGAACACTGAAGTTTCAGCACCTTCATTCTTGGCTTGGTCAGTTCATTACCTGGTCAAGGCTAAGATCACAGTCCCTTTTTTGTGTCCCTGTAGAAATGATGGACCTATTAGATGGTCTGCTTCTGAAAACCTAGGGATCTAATAGGATTCCAGTCAGCCCTAGGGGGTTCTTTGGCCAGTTCTGCCAGTGATCCTGCCATGTGCCTAGTCACAAAATGGAATCAGGAGTTTACTAGGACTTTGGACAGGATTTCTCCTGAGAATCCTCTCCATTCTGCTTCCAAAAGATCTTCCTGGTATACAGAGGATCTCTGATGTATGAAGCAGGAAGGATGATGACCGGAGCACCAATGGCAGAATCTAGACAACAAAGCACTTCATAGAGAGCATCTTTACTCTTATGGGGTGACAATACAAGCAGTGAAGAAGGCTTTCTTCTCTGCTTGTATTGCATCTGCAAAATCACATCCAGCAGAGCTATTTAGGGTGGTAAGGGATCTGTCTCAAGCCCCAGTGCCCCCTAACCTATCTTTAGCACCATCACTTGCTCACTGTGATGCTTTTACCAAACATTTTGCAGATAAAATTTCTCAGATAAGAACTGAGCTTGATGCTATCAGGGAGGTGGAGATAGGCACAGAGGTGTCCAACAACTCTGTGAATGGGGTTATCCTGAATCAATTTCAATTTGGAAGTCCTAATTATGTTGACAGGCTGCTTGGACTGGTGAGAAAAACCACCTGTCCTCTTGATCTGTATCCATCTTGGCTAGTAGTTCAGTGGGTGGAAACACTGCGGGAGCTATTATCATCAATGCCTCCTTCTGAGAGGGTAGGGTTCTTGTCTGCCTGGAGGAGGCTGTTTTATAGCCCCTCCTCAAGAAATCTAATTTGAGCACTCTGGATCTTAACAACTTTAGACCAGTCTGAAAAATAACATGTATTTGTAAAGTGATGGAGAGATCAGTATCTCTGCAACTCCAGGTGGCCCTGAGTAATACTGATTCTGGACCCATTTCAAAATGGCTTCAGAACAGGACATAGAGCTGAGACTGCTTTGGTTGCTCTAGTGGATGATCTATGCCTCAGAATTGACGGTGGGGGTGGGTCTTCCTGTTGGTTCTGTTGGATCTCTCAGCAGCCTTTGGTACTCTCTACCTTTGTATCATTCTGGATCATCGGAGGGAGTTGGGAATTGAAGGCACTGCTTTGCAGTGGTTCCATTCCTACCTCTCAGGTAGGTTCCAGATGATGATGCTTGGAGATTGTTGCTCCTCTAAAAAGGAGCTGACTTGCAGAGTCCCACGGGGCTCCATTCTGTCTTCAGTGCTGTTTAACATCTACATAAAGCTGCTGGGAGAGATCATCCGGAGGAGTGCCACTGGATATTATCAGTATGCTGATGACACCCAGATCTACTTCTGCTTGCCATCATTTTCTGCTTCTTTTAGAGACAGCATCTTGTCTCTGAATTACTGCCTGCAGCTGTTAATGGGCTACATGAGAAAAACATATTAAAGTTGAGTCCACACAAAACAGAGGTGCATGCTGCTAATCCAGAATTAGAGGTGTGTCAACTGGTTCTAGTTGGGGGTCACACTCTCCCCTGAAATTGCAGTTTGAGGGTGCTACTTGACCCACCTCTTCAGATGTCAGCTCAGCTAGAAGCTGTGATCAAAAGTGTCTGCTGTCTGGTTTGGCTAATTTGCCAACTGCATCCCTTTCTGGAGAATGACCTGAAAACAGTAGTGCATGTGTTGGTAATGTCTGGGTTGGATTTCTACAGTGTGTTCTACATACGGCGACCCTTGCGGCTAATCCAGAAACTGCAGCAACTGCAAAATATGGCAGCCAGGCTGGTCTCTGGACATCATGAAGAGACCACATAGCATGTATTTTTAATGTCTTTTCATTGGTTGCCAATACATTTCCAGATATAGTACAAGGTATTGGTAATTACCTTTAAAGCCCTTAATGGCTTCGGTCCAAAATACCTTCAAGAGCACCTTTGCCCATACATTCTGCCTTGCCAGCTAAGGTCCTCTGGGAATAATCTTCTGAAATCCGCTTCTGTAAGATTAATGTCAAGTACCCAGAGGACTTTTTCAGTGGTTGCCCCTAAGCTGTGGAATGGTCTGCCAGGAGAGATGCGCCTGATTTCCCAAACTGCCACCTTTAGGAAGGAATTAAAGTTGTATCTCTTCTGACAGGCCTTCCCAGATGAGTTCTCATGTCATCTTTATTTAATATGTTGTATTAGTCAATATTACTCACTGTTGGTTTAATTTCTTGTGAACCACTCAGAGCCTATGGGAATGAGGTGGTATATAAATGCTAAGATAAATAAGAAAATAAAAAATTGTGGAGAAGTTAGGAAAATGCCTTGTCCCAGGCCACACTCATCTCTCTCCTCTGCCCCAGTATTGCTATCTTGTCTGGCAGCAGAGTGAGGTCTTCCTCATCACTTTCTGCCTGATCCTTTTAAGTGCAGGAACCATGTCCTGAATCTGGGACTTTTTGCATTTAAAATCTCTGCTTCACCATTGAACTGAAGACACTCTTCTTTGATTTTATTAAAAGGAGAGACATCTCTCTTCTGAATTTCAATAACACAGCTTTCCAATTCCTTGCCAAATCATTCCAAATTCTTGGCAAAGTGAAAATTACAGTTTTTAAAGGAACAAGTAAATGAGATGCAAGAGAACTCTGATCAAAAACATGTATTTATATATTTATGTATTACATTTTATTCCACCTTTTTCTTATAAAGAAATTAAAGCAACTTACATCATTCTCCTCCTGCTGCTATGAATCTTGTCCCCACAAAAACAACCCTATGAGGTAGGTTGGGCTGAGTCTGTGAACTGGCCCAGAGTCACCCTTTTGGGTCCATGGCTGAACAGGGCCTAGAATGCAGATTGCATGAGTCCCAGACCCACGCTCTTAGCTACTGCAGCACACTGGCTCTCCTTCTTCAGCATCATATGTCTTCCTTCCTCAGCACTGTAATCCCAATCCTGATTAAATATCTCTTGGATGATGTTTGTTCTGATCCACAGTTGGACAATTTGAGCCACAGAATGTAAGTTTCATTGACTTAGAATTGTACTTGGTTGCTCTACAGAGATGAGAAAAAGGACACACCAGTTGGTGAGAGAAAGGACTGTGCAGTGATCCCATAACACCTGGGCGCGGGGGGGGGGGGGGAAGCTGCAGGGGCAAAATCCATGTCGCTTCTTAGTCAGAAGGCCAAGAACTGCTGAAAGTGTGCCTTTGTCTCATTCCAAAACCACATGTTACTTGCCTTGTGGTTGCAGAGATGAGGAAGAAGATGCTCTGGTACTGTCCAGAGAAGAAGGGCTTCCGGAAGACAGCATACCTTTTTCCAGTGAGTGGAGGACCTTCTACTTTGCCTTTCTTTTAGATGTAAAAATAAATATCTGTGATGCTTTATAGTTCACAGTTTATAGAAAGCTGATCATGTTTGTTCGGGAAAATGTGGAAGGACATGTAAACAAGCTTGCTATGTTTGTGTTATTTTAGCTTAAGCTTTCACATGTTAAACTTGGCGCCAAGAACCAGAGGACATTTAAAGTTTATATATTGGCTGACTTGATCTCAGCCCATTGCAGAGGAAGAAAACCCAACATAATTCCATTGTCTTTTTCTCACTCTTTAACCCTCTCTTTTGCATTTTGTATTCAAGCCTTTGTCCTGCATGCATGTGTGTGCGTGCACACACTTTCCTGAATCTTATATTGACTTGCTGTCAGGTCTTGGAAAGATCCTGAACTTTAGTTTTGCCTTATATTGTAACATATGGCAAGTCTGATAGTGGTGGTGGACAGATACTAAGACAAAATAACTATTTTTCTTTGCAGATGGTGTATTTTGGGCCCTTGTTTATTCATCTTGATGGATTAACTGTAAATAAACATGGTTAGCCAATGCCTTTTCAGTTTCATTGCTTCAAATTCTTTCTCTAGGACTGTTCCCTCCCCTCCCCTCCCCTCCCCTCCTTGTTAATAATATTCCAATGCCCAGAAGTAAGCCTTTAGAAAATACATGTGTAAGAGAGAGAGGCTAGGGAGAACAATTAGCATTCCTGGAATGTAACATCAGCAGCGTGCGCACACTGAGTATAATATTAGCGCCATTAGTGATGAGAGGCTATGCAAAATCTAGGTGGAAAATACAGTGTGATTAATCTGCCTCTAAGCAGCAGCCTTTGGGCTTTGGGAATTCTGTAGCATGTCCAAAATAATCTTTTTTTTTTAATTACCTTTCTATACCACCAAACAATCCGTATATGTAAAAAGACATTCATTTGCCTTTGCTCTATCTTGCTGAATTTATTTTAGACCTAGATTCTTATAAAATATATTGTGTAAGAATAATGAGGGTTACTTTGTAACCTGGGCAGATTCCAAATTGGGCCACAGCATTTCAGGTCAATTTCTAAAGCAGCTGAAACTAGAGCAGTCAATCCCTACTCCCCACACCAGTATAACCTAGAATGTTTGCAGTATTGACTCACTGGCATTAGCTGGCTATATGTGCTTTTAGCACTAACCAGGAAGGACCTCTGTACGTTAAAAGAAAACTAACACTGTGCTTTGGAATAACACAGCTCAGGTGGAGTGTCACTGATTTGTAATATCTGTATTGTATTTATTTTCCCTAAGGTGACAAGCTCCCTAATGTAATCTGTTTTAGTTGCTGTGTCATTAGATGTTACATCCTTCCTCTTCACAAATTCCTTGATTGGCACCTCCACTTCTTTCTTTTGAATAGTCTGCCCTATGCACTTTCCCCAGCACAGTCAAGACCTAGCATAATACAGCCTTAATTAACATTCCTATAGCATAGGTAGCAATTTTGCAATCACCTAGCATTTGTGTACTGACCATACACTCCATATTACCCGTGTGCAAAAAAAGCTTCCATCAACAGCAGTGGTATGACACCCTTCAGTGTATGTGTTTTCGAATCATGCAGAGCGAAGTGTTCTCACAATGCTTTCCCCTGCACAGTGCTGTGCTACTCTAGCAAAGAGGACTTCAGATACCTCCAGATACCTCCAGTCACAGTTTCTCTTCTCAGCCAGTAGTTCAAATTCCTTGGCAGTTCATACAGTAGCTGGCCACTTACCATGACTTACCATGTCAGGCAAACAGCCAAGGCAAGATTGTAAAAGAAGGTTTTGACATTCTAGCCTCAAGAAGCAGCCAGCCCACACTCCACTAGACAAAGGCTTGCATGAAGAATCCATGCCCCCAGGAAGAGCTTGAACCATGCTGTGGGAAGAATGATCCTACAAGGCAGCTGCCAGAACTCTCCACATAAATAACATAAACATATTGGTGTCCATGTGATAGGAGCAAAGGAACAATCACTTTGCATGACAGAAGGGAGAAGAGAATCTAGTGCAACAGCAAGCTCACATATCAGGTACCATCAGGTGTTGCCTGTTTGCTCAGTGGAGAAGAACAGTGCCATGTAAAATGGGAGGGGAAGTATTGGGAGCTGTCCTGGGGAGATAAGTAACCTCCATAAAACAATATTTTGGGCTGGTCTGTTGGTATAATAATGAGATTCCCCTGCACTCTCCTGCCAAATGTATATAGCAAATCAGGACCTTCTTATCTACAGAACAGTTCCACATCTACATGGCTATAGGTATGGAGAGAGGCAAGGCAAACGATGAGGCCTTGTTAGTCTCCCTGGAGCCTGGTTGTGGCATCTCAGCCCATGTAAATGTGCATGGACCATATTTTATAGAATTGTAGCATAGTCATGGTACTTTACAAATATATCACATGATTCCTCCCCCCACATTTAAGCTCCAAGATGGTCTCCCATTAGAAAAATCTGGGAGGAGCCAAGCATAATTTATTGCAGTGCCATTGCTAGTTGGAGGAATGATGCGTTGAGCAATAGCACCATTCAGGTAGCTGCCTGATTGTCATATGCTACAGGCTGCTTTCCTTTGACTCAGCCCTCTTCACTCCCATCCAGCCATGCCTCTGCCATGTTCATTTACTTGGCTGACAGTGTTTGCTGATGGTTTGTTTGATTTCCACTGTTCCTAAAAGGTTCCCAAGACAACTTGCCTATAATCAAAACATACAATTATACTGGGCCTACTTCATTCCTCTTTGACACGTGGTATCATTTAGATGGCCACCTTCCCAAACTCGTACTTCCCATTACATTGTTACGATAGCCTTGTCAGCCCATCTCATCTCACTGCCCCAACAGCTTCCAGTTAGTTGCCTGGTCAGTGGTGTCCGGCAGGCATTGTCCCATGCACCCCTCCTCTATAACTTGGTCTATTATCATACCAGCAGTGTGATAAAGGGCTGTGGAGCAGATCAGCACAGGGGTCCACCCTACCATCCTTGCCGGTGCTGTAGCTGGTGGTAGAGAATGTAGTCACTGAAGCAGTACTCACCCATCCTGTGTAGAGAGTTGTCCTGGACCTCTCTTTCCAGTTACTGTGCAGCCCGCTCTTTGCCCTGGCCATGAGCCTACAAGAAAACTCTAATGTTTGGCCAATAGTGCCAATCATTAGAGTACATGACGGCCACACACAAAAGCAGATACATTTCTTCTGTTGATGCTGCTGCATGGGGGGAGCTTATTATATTTAGGGATTCATAGTCAACATGATTAATTTTCTGCAGAGTATGTGCCTATGCTCAGTGGAGGACACTGCTTCTACCTGTTTGGCCAGTGTTTTGCCAATCACAGTTCAGGAGTCCTGTTAGGCCTTGTCTTTGCAGTCTGAACAGCAAAACATGGAGCTGAGGTCAATTGTTCTTTGTGCAATTAAGAGTTTTGAGAAGACTGTTAGTCACGTGCCCTTTCTGCTTAACTTGCTAGTCATAATGATTGTTGTGTCATTCACCATAATTCCTATCACCAATTTCCAAGTGTGTTCTCTGAGTTCTTTAGACAGGGGGACAAAATTAATGTAGGCTCATGCTGCATATGTTCTTTTTAAGGTTTAGATTTTTATTTAAAAGACATTGCAAACCATTACTTTCCAGATGTATCTGTTGTTGTTTGGATCTTTTTCAGGTGCATTACTAGTAAGTTTCCAAACTTTAGTGCGCAGTAGTAAGGGATATGATCCAACTAAAATGGAACTTCTTAGATTAAAGTCCCATCTGGCTGACCCATTTCAAAACATAACCACAGAAAAAGCTGAGAAAATTATATTAAATGAGCTTTCATTTCATTAACAACCTGTTTGAAAAATAACATCTGCCCTTGAACAGGAAAACACTTCTGTTGATCCTTGTCTCCAGCTTTGATCCGCAATCTGTTTTGAAGTTTGGCTGGTCTCCAAAGGTTTATTCAGAGATACCCCAGAGCCCCACATTTTCTTAAAAAGCATTTTCCATATCCATGGGAGGGCAGATGTGCTAATAAGTTTCCAAGATCAACTTATGCCCTACTGTAGGTAACCATGACAAATACTATAAAGGATACTACACCATAATTGATTGCATAATACATAGCCCTTGAGAACTTCCTGTAGCTGAGGCAGAATTTGGACTCTGTATCTAGCAGTGCTGGCTACAGGTTTTTGTGGGCCCCTTGACACAGGTGTTTGTGTGTGCCCCCCCATCACAACTTCTTTCCTTTGCAGCTGTTTTCTAACACTGCAGTGGTTCTGTCCAACTCTGTGTGGGACAAACGTGCACATTTGAAAGGTAGTGTCAGGGATATTGCATGGTTTAGATGCAGTAGCAGTTAGATTGAGCACTTCCAGCAGAAAGGAACTGACACTGCACCATACATTTCAGGGATTGAAGGTCGTCATTAATGACATTTCATACTCAGAAAAAGAAACTGATGAGGCTTGTGATGGTCCAGGTTCTTCATTTTGGAGCACAAAACTGCTACTACCTCCAAGCGAAATCTGTGTTGCAACCTCCCCCATTTTGATCCTTTTATGCCTCTTAGAGGGAGCCCTACTGAATTCAATCTGGGTTGGTCCTGGGTTAGAGTTGACCTTGTTTTACCTCTACAGGGGGTTTTGCTGTCTTGTTTAAATCGGTTCTGAGGTTCATTTCCCTCCCGATACTCTCTTCAGCTCAACTGCCTTTTAGGGTCCCCACGCCCTGTATTTATAAGTGTTGCAAGAAGACAAAATTTCAGTAAGTGTGGCTATTTGTACCATCACTTTGAAATTGCCTGAAGGAAATGGTGTGGTTGTATGGAAGGCTGGGACAATTTGTCTTGTAGCAAATGTAGTTAGGATGCTCTTCTGACAAAAGAGAATATTTAGAGTGTTCATTATCAAATGTGATTATCAGCTTATCCATCAATTACTTAATAAATGTTGCCACAAAATAAATTTCTGTGGATCATTGCATACACTGTTTGTATTGACCAAAAGTCAACACCCTAGGACAAATACCTTGCTTTTAACCTTTATTACATTATAGTATTAGTCTAACTGGTTACAGAACAGGTTGGTTAATCTTATGTAGTTACCTTGCAAGCACATCAATGCATATATTCCTTTTCAGAGATAATAAGAATAGCCCCCATTAAAGCAAAACTTTTAGTTTTGGTTGGAATCCCAACCAAATTCTTAGTGCTGCAGCACAGCCTCTGCCCACTCATCCCACCTCTTCCATATCCCATTCTTGTTTCCACCCAAACAACTTTTCATGTCTATCTTTATAAATAAAGGAAGATGATGAATGTATTCATTCATTGCAGCTCTGTACCACATTTCTGAAGACATACTGAAATATGGTGTTGTATCCATAGCCAAGCACTGGCCGAGATGGGACTGCATCTCAGATTTATTCCTTTTTAGGAATAAAACACAAGTGGGTATCTGAAAATTAGGAATAGCTAAGTGCATAGGAGATATAGGAAGATGGAAGAAATAGAAAGTGGGAGAATATGAAAAGGGCAGGATACAGAGACAAGATAACACAGTACACAAAGATCCCATCTCACTGCTGACAGTGGAAGAGATACCGTGGGGTTGTCAGTGCCAGAGAGTTAATTCTTTTTAGCATTTTCTGAGGTATTGATGATGAGCTTTTCTACATAAGATGTTAATTGCTGTACTGGATTTCAGTTCATCACAGAATCGAGATCTGGACTTTTCACAAAGAGCTTTTCCTTGTCTGCTATAGTGGTCCCATGCTATTGCAATCACCATTGCACAAGTGGGAAATACCTCTTCTTTCACATTCTAAAAGAATACTCCATTTTCTCCACTCTTAAAAAGCATACTTATAAAAAAACGAGAAGGAAATTGGGGATAATGAATTTGTCTAAGGAACCCATGAAGAATCATGAGCACAGAATAAAAGCCTTGTATAGAAAAGCTTAACTGTTCTGCAGTGTACACTTTGTTGGTGGTTTATTTTTTGCAACACACAAAAAGGAAAATTATACATCAGTATTATTGTAACCATTAAAAAATTAAGGCTTATGATTTCACAGGAACACTAGCTTTCTTGGATTCCCCCCCCCCCCCCCCCACACACACACCACCATGGCTCCTTCCTCTTCCTGACTGGTTTTTTTTATTTTTTTTGGTCAGATACTGTCCTCAGTATAAGTTGAAAGTACTCTGAAAGTTAGTTTAGGATTGAATTAACCAATCTTGATTTGTAAGCATTTATTTAATGATCTAGCCCAACACCAGCACTTTCTCTGCCTTTTCCTCCAAACAGCTCTTCCTTTCACAGTTAGAGATGGTCCCAGAGGCCCCTGCAATGTGACATGGATCTCCTGCAATGTGACATAGCATAAGAACATAAGAAGTACTGTGCTGGGTAAGAGCAGAGATGCATCTAGTTCAGCCATCTGTTTACACAGTGGCCAACCAGGAGCTCTCAGGAAACCCAAAAGCAGGGCATGAGTGCAAAAGCATCCCTGCCTGTGTTCCCCAGCAACTGGTTTACAAGTAAAGAGAGAGTACTGGGGAGCCCCCCACTAGGTCTGGAGTGCTGCATCTTTCTTTGAAGTTCTGAAGCTCTAGGAGACTCATCTGTCCCAGCACCTGCTGTCCAGGGTCACTTGCTGAAATAAGCATACAGGTACCCTGATGATCCCTATTGCATCTGGTCCCTCTGGATTAGCTGGCTTTTTGCTCATCTGCTGCTCCTCCCTCGAATCATTTTGCCTGATTTTTTCCCCTGAAAGTAAATGCCCTCTTCTCCCTATCTATAATCTCTGTTTATAAATGTGAAGATCCCTAGGAGATGAGGTCCCTTAGAGATACTTGCAGTGATTTCAGAGCCCGTGTGTGTGTGTGTGTGTGTGTGTGTGTGTGTGTGTGTGTATTAGTTTATGCAAGCTTGTGCATTTTTTCTCCCTGTGGGCCTGAGCCTTGGATCTTTCCAGTAGCTAGCACCCCCTGTGCACAGGCATAGGCATTCAGCCATCGGGATTAACAGCCATCAAGAGCCTTATCCTCCATGATCCATTACTTCCTTGTGTCCAAAGAAGAATGAGAGAGCACTGCTGTGCTTTCTCCTCCAGCTGTTCCTCCTACCAGGAGGTGGGAGTTTGTCTCAGTGCAGTGGGAATGGAGCCTGAAGGAAGAATTGGAACAGGATTCTGTTGCACATTTATCTGCTGCTGCCCGGCAATTCTGCCCAGGAGAGGGTGATGGAAATAACTGTGTGCCAGCAGCAGAAGCCTATTCTGACACGATAACTCAGAACCCAGTGTTTGGTCTGAGAAAAATTCACAGTTTTTACTGAAATATGCTAAGCAGTCTCTATTACAGGATAATGCTATGAAAGGCAATGTCAATGGACTTCTGGCATGATAAATAGAAAGGCAAAAGAAAAGCATCACATTCAAGCCAACTAACTGCATGTAGTGGTTATGAAGCCATCAGAAGTGACAACAGCATGCCTGTCTGTGTCTCAGCTATCCCTCTGTGTTCCAGAATGTTAGATGAACTTGCCTCCTGAGATGTTTGCATGCAGGCTTGATGTCTAACAGTGCTCTCATCAAATGAATGGAGAAGAGGTGGCACCATGTGAAGGTTGACTGTCTGATTTGACATTGAAAGCAGGTGCATTTCTGGACATCCCTGTGGAGAATCAGGCATACCTCTATGCTAGCAGGTAATTTTATGCTAGAGGATTATGTGTACAGCATGATGTAAATTCTGTTTTGCCTTCAGTAGCGACAAAACTGAAAACAGATGGCCCTGGGAAGTGAAGAGTAGAAAGACACATATGGCTAAGAGCATGTTCATGTCCCTAATGCCTCTGACATAAAGCCTTCTGAGGCAGGGCCCCAGCTGTAGCATCCCTGGTAAGTACCCAGCTATATGTTGGGGGGAAAGTGAGCAATAAGTGAGCACTAGTCCTGGATATTGTCTCTGTGCTTACTTTGTCCTTAGTGGCATACATATTTTTCCACTTCATGTTCAATGGAAGCACACTTCAAAGTCCATATGGAAGTGAAACAGGCAGGACCTTTACCTGAGCAATGTCCCCAAGGCTACCTCTTGAACCCCTGTGGGATGGATTCAAGCTTAAGCACCTGTATTTTTGGAGACATGAGTAATGAAGTTAGTATATTGCAGATAAAAAATTATCCAGTTTGAGAAGCCAGATTCTGCCATTCTAATGCAAGTTTAATAAATTATACAACTTAAACATGTACATTTTTGATTATTTGGTTTAATATGTCAGTCAACTTTGCAAAGTCCTTTCAACAGGCACTGTTGTAATGTATTTGTAATAAAACCTATGTTATTTTAAGCCTGTGGCCTCCAACATACTAAGGACAGCTCTCTTGGTGGCCACCATGTGCCCTGTCCCTTCTGATTTTATTTCTTAAGATGTTTAACATTGATGCTGAAAAGCTAAGCCTCCCAGTGCCATCTGTATTTGGATTTTAAAAAAAGGCTTTGTGTTTTCAAGTTTGTATTGCATCACTGCTTTGTACTTAGGTTCTTAGTTGAGTTACCTTTCTCTTAGTGCTATCAATTTGTCTTCCGAAAAAAGGAATGTTTTGTAATCAGCCATGCCCATCATACTAGGCATTTTGTAAATGCATGAGTTTCCTCCATGGTAGTTATTTTGTGAAAATGTCTACAACACTCAAAATTTCAAAGGTTCCTACTGATCCAGAGCAGTTGGGAACTCCTGTGTCAAGCAGTGTATTAACTGCAAAATGAAGTGCACAGGCTAAGAGAAAAGGAGTGATGGGGCTAGTGATATACAGGCATGAGAAGCACTTTGGACTACTCAGCTGTTTTAAAGCTCCTCCCAAGTGTAATTTTGTCTTTGAAAATATAGCCACTGCTCACTTTTTAAAACTTATATCTGCAACTACATCATCTAGAAACATTTATGTGTGTTTAGGATTTTCAAGAGACTGAAGAGTTCATTTTGATTTCTGTAACGAAATACAAATTCCTGTTTTGTAGTGTGATCAGACATCGCTAAGACAAAGTTCCTTCCTCACATGACCTTTTTAGAATGCTGAAATGATGGGGGCAGGATTTATTCCCCCATCCCAAGCATTAAACTAACTCATGCTCCTGGAGTTATATTTTCACTGCTGAGTGTGTTATGTATTGGCAAAGAAAGGATCTGAACATTTCAAACACTGAAAATTTGAACTGCTTATCAATGAGGCACCTGGCTCTACAGTAGGAAAGCAGCATATTTTAGGGGAAAGAAGTAGACTGTGAGTCAGTGACTTTCAGCAAAGAAAGAGAATGATCTGATCATGTTTGAGAAACAAAAATGAAAAAGGGCAAAAAGGTATTCAATCCTGATCTTAATTTTCTGTTGTTTCCCTCACTTTCCTGATTCTTGCGAGCCACCCAGAGAGCCCTTGGGCTATGGGGCAGCATACAAATGCAACAAATAAATAAATAAATAAATATTCTGATCAGAGAGCTTTTCTGTCTCAAAAAGAGCACTAGCTGTTGTCATTCGTGTCTGCATACAGCTCATTTCTCATATTCTGGGCTTTGTACGGCTCTTGGAGAGGTAAATGACTGGTAACCTGTGTCCTTTTCAGATAACATTATCACATCCTTGTATTTTCATCTGCCACTGAGCTTCTTGTATATTTCATAATCTACTGTCACATCAGATTGTTGCACATCTTGATGTTCTGTCACATCAATGTACTGTGGCTGAGATCGCTTCCATTTTTGTTTTCTCTCTGTATTTCTTTCCCCCATTGTCCCCGCTCCTCCAAGCTCAGTATCTTAAACATTGTATTGTATGAGGTCACTTATATCTCCACATTCTGTTCGAAAGTTATTACAGGAGCACCATGGCAAGACATAAGGTAGGAGATTTGTAGGTATGGGTTCTTTGTGGTAATTTTTAGTTTTCCATTGTGCGAGAATGTTTATGAACAATTGTAATGTGCACATTGCTGAACTATAGGTAACAAAGGGCAGAGTGGCAATTGCTTTTAATGAATATGTATAATGCTATCTTGTAGATTAAAGAAAAAAATAACACAATCAAGTATTTAACAATGAGTAATCAAAACAAACCCCACACAAATAACCCAACTACCTCCAAATCACTATTAAATTACATGGCTGGTATATCACAGTTGTATTAAGACTCAGTTCCCAGCATAAAAAAGCCTTCTTCTTCTGAGTTCTGTTATCCATATTCCATCTCCTCTTTCCAATGTTTTGTCTTTATACTTTCTCCTCTTTTCTTATCTTCTTGCAATTACTTTTCATCAGCTTCTGCTCCTTAGTGTCCTATTTTCCTCCAACTGTCCCTGCCATCATTTCCTAATGTCCTATGCCCTGCCTTCAGTTCATTCACATTCTGTAATGTCATAAGAATACATATGCTCATGAAGCCATACATAAGACAGCCGTGATTGAAATATATTTTTAGCATCTTAAGAATGCCTACAAGGCTACTGGAAGTGATGATTAGACTTGTAGTCCAACATTTGGAGATGCAGGTTTTAGAAGCACCAAAATATTTAGTTGAAAGTTAGATGCTGTTTCTGCTGAAGAGGTTAGATTTTTTTTTTGCAAAACTTACAATATACCAGATAAAGGGAAAGCTCTTCTTCTCTTGGACCAGTCAGAACTGGAAGAAGACCCAGGAGCTCCTTTTCTTTTCTAGAAAGGAAAAGAAGTAAAGCCTGATGGAATGGAACTGTTGGTGCCTTCTTACATGATATTAGACATGCTCTTCTTCATCTTTCTGTCATTCCTTCTCAGAAACACAGTTTTCTTCCTATAGTTTTAGACATGCATTCCATGGGCATCTTTCTTAGACAAAGAAAAAATCAGAGAATCAGAAATCTTGCATTTATTGTCATGAGCAGCTGATAAATACTAACTCCACCACTTCCAAAGGTGAAAAGGTTAAAAATGTACATAATAGGTGCTAAGGAATTAAGCAAATATATTCTCCTTTAGGGATCTCTTGCATTTCAGCAGTTCATCCTTTTTGTTAGGAAGGGGTAGGGAGGGAACAACGGCTTTACCCATCCAGTTCTAGAAAGCTGATGGGGCAGATTCTCAGATTCGTTTTTGGCAAATTCTTTCTTTATAGGAGGCTGTACTATTTCCATTTCACCTGAGAAGCTATATCTGTGCAATAGCTACCTCAATAGCTACCTCATTGCCAGGGCCATGAGGGAGGGGGTTAACATGTTTTTTCAAATGTGCTTTCCTAAAAACCCTGCCTTGCTGACAAGACTGCTGTATGGAGCACAGTTTTGAATTGGTCTTCCTTCAAACAAACAAGTTCCCTTCTGTGTAAAATAAGATGTGATAAAATTGCCTGAGATAACTGCACCACATTCGTCACAGAATAAAATTGCCCCTCAGGGCTTCATTTTTAGTTTGTGAAATTTCTGTGATCTCTCATCCCTTGATTACTCACACTTGATGGCTTTTAGCTGAATGTGGATTGCCCACATTAAAAACCATTCTGTTTGAGATGATATAGACTCTTAGCTGGGTTTTTAAAATTTGTGATGACACTTTCATACATGCGAGTCATCTGTCATTTGATATGTCAGTCATGTTGTTACAAACATGTATGAACAGAACCTCTGACATAGTCACTTTGAATCGATTTATATGGAGACAATTTTATTCAAACCCCTCCGCAGAAGAAACTGATGTGATACTACCCTGCATACAGATTATATTGTATCAAAAATGAATGTAAGAAATGATCCCTTGCTGCAGTAAAATGCATTTTGCCAGATTTTGTTTTACAGCAGCATTTGAAAATATGTTTGGGAAACGCAGCAATACAGCAAGGGAATGATATTTTACAAGTCATCCCTAAACAGGAAAATATATGACAGAATCTCAGAGACTATTCCTAAAGGCTGCTGTAATACCATCTCGTTATGTGGAAGCATCTTTTTTATTATTGTCTTGTGCTTATTGAGGTTAATTGCCAGAGGCAAAGTCAAGTTGACTTTATGATGCTACATTGAAAATAGAAATGACAAATAAAGCAGTGAAGAGTAATATTGAAACACACCTGTCTTATAATAGTCTCCGCACTGTTATCATGAGGCTGGGTCATTGGAGGCCCTTAGAAAATGAAGGGTTCGGTCTTGCTGCCTTCACAGCAGATGCTTATCAACATCAAGAGCAAGGCACGGTGGCAACATCCTCCACTGCTATGCCTTGCATCTTGTATTTGATTTAGACACCTTTTTAGCCATCTAGATTTAAGGCCAGTGAGGAGGAGGGATGGAAAAGGGGACACCAATTGGAATTGGCACAGCTGCACTGCCCCAAACTCCATTCTCCACTCCATCTTTTTTCCCTGACCCTGCTACATCCTCAAGGGGGCAGCCGTGTGGTGTCCAGGCTGGCTGTGAGAGAGCAGGGTGGAGGCCTGACCTTTCAGGTCTGAACACCAAGGTTGGAGAACCTCTGAAATATACTATGACATGTCTTCTACACAATGTCAAGAGACCATAGGATTGCATTCTAATTCTCTTGGTTTACTACAACTTCTTCTAGTTCCAGTAAAAATCCTTTAATATTCTTTAAAAAGTCAAATGGCAATCAGTAACAGACATTACCAAATGTGTATTCTTAGTTAGTAGGACAAGTAAAACAAGTAAACAATAGATGATTTTAATTATTTCTTACTCCTTGCATCTTTAGTGGGACTGGATTAATTTACGCCCTTGCATTTGGCCTAACTAGTCTGTAAAATGAAGTATGCAGGGAATTATTATTATTATTATTATTATTATTATTATTATAACATTTCTATGCCGCCCCTTGCCGAAACCTCGGGGCGGCTTACAACATGATAAAATACATTGAAATACAATAGTACATAATAAATTACCATTAAATATAACAATACAAAAAATACATTGATTTACAAATACAAAATTAAAATTATCAGTATAAAATAAAAATATAGGAGGAGAAAGAGAAGGAAGAAGAAGCTGCCCTGGCCAGATCATATATTTTAACAATTGAAATGATGTTTAAATAAAAAGGTCTTTACCTGGCGCCGAAAAACCAGTAACGACGGTGCCAGGCGGACCTCTTTGGGGAGTGAATTCCATAGGTTGGGTGCCACCGCAGAGAAAGCCCTCCTTTACCCACGATGACTGGAAATTAATCAGCTACTCCTGTGATTTCTCAGTTGTTGTTGTTAGTCGCGAAGTCGTGTCCAACCCTTCGTGACCCCATGGACAACATTCCTCCAGGCCTTCCTGTCCTCCACCATCTCCCGGAGTCCACCCAGGCTCATACCAACTACTTCAGTGATTCCATCTATCCACCTCATTCTCTGCCATCCCCTTCTTCTTTTACCATCTATCGTTCCCAGCATTAGGCTCTTCTCCAGGGAGTTCTTCCTTCTCATTAGGTGGCCAAAGTATTTGAGTTTCATCTTCAGGATCTGGCCTTCTAAAGAGCAATCAGGGTTGATCTCCTCTAGGACTGACCGGTTTGATCGCCTTGCGGTCCAAGGGACTCACAGGAGTCTCCTCCTGCACCACAATTCAAAGGCCTCAATCCTTTGGCACTCAGCCTTCCTTATGGTCCAGCTTTCACAGCCATATGTTGCAACTGGGAAAACCATAGCCTTGATTTCTCAGTAGTCATTGACAATAGGCTTATAAACATACATGTATCTGGCCATAGAGTCCAGAAGGTTCCTTTTAAAACAGTTTTGGGAGGAAGCTTAATTCTATGTTGCTTTATAGTATCTCTTAAGTTTTATACAAGTTCTGCGCTTGCAGAACACCAGTTATAGATCAACATCCTACCTAGAATTAGAATTTTGTATATATATTGACTTGCTTTTTATTTTTGTAGCATGTTTTTCTAATAAAAAAAAGAAGAAAAGAAAATGGTGGGTGGGACATCTAGAACAAGAGATGACATGCTCATGAGAGAAGATCATGGATGCCACGTTCCTCTACAAATAAATAAATAAATAAAGTGGTCAAGTGACTGGTAACTCACATTTCCGTTACAGTATTTTCTAACAGAAATAAATAAATTAACATTGCCATAACTAGGCAGCCACATTCCTAGCAACTAAAATTTAAGTCAAAATAGCATTTTCATGAATTGTATACTGCATTCATATTACTGGAGGACCAAATTTTATTTTAGTGCAAAATAAATGTATGCATAAATTTAAGCATATAGGAGTATGCTTAGGTGGCAGGGGAAGAGTGGCTCTTAAGGCCCTATTTTGCTTGGTGGCAAAATATGCATCTTCTAAGCACATTAGCCAACCAACTCCAAACCATGTTAACATAGTATTTCAATATCATTTGGTAAGAAATAATAAAAACTATGTTATTCCAAGAAAATTAGTAGGGATGATCAACAGCTTGTATGATACGCCACTATTGATTGTCCCTTACATACTGTCACCTTATTTATTTAATAGCACTTCTGGTACCTATGTCTTCTCTTGTGCTCTATACTCTTTCCAGGTCACCAGGAGTAGGAACACATGTCATGTCAAGTTATGAACTGTGATTTGTGTTTCATGTAGGGTCTGCAAATGCTTTTCTCTGGCGTTGCCATTCTTTCTTTACTCATTTTGTACAAAGAGCCCAGGCAGTATCAAGTTATTCCAGTCTAGTGTTGTATGTATTTGCCATTGGTGTTTTTTTCAGATTGATTTTGCAGTGATCTTAATTTTTTTTATATTTTGGCAAAAAATGCAATTATAGCAGTAACCTGTTCATTATAGACATGCAAACTCATATTGAGGCATTTAAGGGTTTCTGCAGTTTTAATCAACATATTCTTATTTGTAGGTCTTGCCCATTCATTACTTCCTGTTGGTTTTGGCTGGGAGATTAGTGTCCCAATGTCTTAATTGTTCCAGTGTCAGTTTCAGCTTCACTGGGTTTGTGTTAATGCTTTAAAGTACAATCCTATAACTATCCAGAAGTCTCATTAGGTAGTTCTACATAAGTGTTTTCAGGCTTAATTACTGATTTTCTTTCATTATATTTTATAGCACCATTTCACCATTAAAATATGGCAAGGAAAATATGCAAAGAGTATAGTGCATCATCCAATACTGTCCCAGGACTAGTGCCAGTGATACTATATTAATGTAACCCAGTGCTTGTGCCATGTTACTTGTACAACAGAACATAGTGGAGATTGGCCACCAAAATTTGGTGCCACCACCAAATTTCTAGAGCAAAGCATAGTTTTTTGTCATTGTGATACAGTAGCTTTGGACTAGGTATAGCAGAATATAAGTTGAATGAATGAATGAATGAATGAATGAACGAACGAACGAACACAGAGAGAGAGAGAGGTTTACAGTAGTTCAGTATCATTAGCACTAGCATTGGGACACCCCCAGTAATTAATACAATGTACTGCCTGAGCACAGAAATGGACATAGAATCAGTTAAGAGAGGCTCTTCAAAGGGCAATGATTCATAATTTATTCTCTATTGATAATCAGAAGAAAGGAATAAAATGTGCAGGACCTGCAGACTGGAAACGTAATGTTGAAAAACCTTGTTATTTGTGAATAAACAGTATGGAAAGATGTTGGTAACAGGGAAAGTTGTTTCTGGGTAATATAGCACTGTGTTAAGTGCTGCATGGAACCACAGTTTTAATTTCTTCAACTAATTAGAGAAGAACTGTGATAGCACAACTCAGTGGCTCTAGTGGATGAGGCAGCAAGACAAAGCTAGTTTAAAAAGGGGAGGAAGGATTGGCATTTGAAGGTTTTGATTTTCCAAGCCAGTAAATATCTAAAATAGCCTGATCAGGCCTGACCAGACTAGATTTGGCCTGAATGTGGTGATACTTATCCTCATAATTCATAGATGAGGACTAGAGACGGACCATGCAGGGTGTCTAGGTTTGCAGATCACAGGAGCCATAGAGATTTCTTACCACTGATGTCTGAACCCAATTGAGCTCTGCACGGTACCTTTAGTTTCCTGAAACCATGGAAAGAATCAACAGTCTGTTCTAAGGTTCCTGTTTGTAATCTCTGTTCGTCCCACATACGGGCTCTGCACCAGTGTGGGGCTTGTTGTTGGGAAGATTTTCCAAGCTAAACTCATTCCATTAGGAGCCCCTCCCCTCCCTCCCACTGGTATATCTAGGAGGAGCTCCCACCATTTTTCCTAATTCTCTTCTAGCTGCCATTGTAGGTGGCTCAGGTCTTTGCTCTTGCAATTCTTAGCATTTATATCACCTCTTTTCTTTGATCTTTCTATCAGTTTCATTCTTTAACTCATCTTGCATGGTTGGTTTTCAGTCTTTATTTGAAAACTCTGCTTTATCCCTTGTTATATTCCTTCCCCTCCAAAAAACCCCCACTTTCTTAAAAAAACAAAAACAAAACCCTTCCATCGTCATCTCTCTTTTGGATTCTTCCTCTTGCTTCCTTTCTATTTGTCTCTTTCTCCAGGGGTACTCAAAGAGCTGTTCAGGAAGTGCATCCACTGTGGGAGCTGCTTGCCTCCCATGGACAGACACTTGTTGTACCTCTTCTGCCTAGGAGAGGACCACTGTGTGAACTCCTGCCCACACTGCCAGGCATTCATGCACCAAGCCCCAAAAAATCAAGTAGGCCAACTCAGGGCCGAGCTGTGGAGTCACACCCTTTTGGCCATTGACTCAGCCTATGGCAGTGCCACCAGAGCACCTGACCATATTGTAGGTGACTCCTCCTACCCACCCTCCATTGGCAGCTGCTGGGGCTCCAGTGGCTGAGGGCCCTGTCCATTCTGCCTATGCCTGGGTGTGCAGACAATGAAAAACTCCAGGCACAGAAGCAGGCCAAGACGACCAAAGAGATGGCAGAGGTGCAGAAGTACAAGGACAAGCACAGGAAGCAACCACAGCACCATTCTCCACCAGTGCTGTCTGTGCCTGCACCAATGCCAGTTCCTGCACTGGTTCCTGCAATGGTTCCTGCAGTCCTAGCAATGGAACCAATGGGGACCCAGTCCTTCTCTGATGGGAAGATTTGAGACGCCCCACCCGGTACTTTGACCTGCCTGCAGCCACAGATCTCTCCCATGAGGGTAACTGTTCTCTCTGTAGTGGGAACAACTGGCACCAGTGTCACCAGTAGACCCAGCCATTGGCCCTTCACCATATGGAACCACCTTCTCTCTACACTATCTTGAGTCTCCAGCTCAAGGCTGAGGGAATGGTCCAAGTCTCCACTGCCAGCCTGGGGGCAGGAGGCCTACTGGATGCTGCCATCACTGACGCTTCACTATTATGGCTATCCAGGAGAGAGAGGCCCCATTGACCCACAGTTCTTCCAGTGGGGATCCCTGCATCTACTGCCCAGAAGAACCCAGGATATCAGCCCCCTGCCCAGCCTTGCATCCTTGCCTTGCCACGCCACCTTGTCAAGAGTCATTGCATTCCAGCACCAGAAGACTATGCTGACTCAGATTCACGACCACAAGAACAGCCACTCACCTCAGCACTCAATGACATAAATCCAGTGCAGGGGCTGGGATCCCCCTCTGAAGACCTGGGAGGGTTCTTTGAGCAGATCCTCCAGATGCTGACATCACTCAGACTGGAGATACAGCAGCTTACTGAACCAGCCTGTGACATTCTCCAGACAGAGGAAGTAGTGCCAGTATCCATACTATTCCTTCTGACATTTCTCCAATTTATGAAGGAACTGTGGAAGGCACTGACCCAGCTGCAGCCAACGTCCCACCTCTTGGAGAGCATGTACTGGGTGCAGGAGTGGGAGATCCCATTCTTTCTGCAACTTCTGCAGCCGAACTCTCATCATGGAGTTGGCACAGGGCCGGGCGCAAAAGGAGCACTTGACAACAGTGGATCTAGAGGGTTGCTGTATGAAAGCCATGGCAAGGAGAATCTATGTGGCAGTGGGGTTGGGACTCCACATTTCAAACTATGAGGTGACCATGGAAAGATACCAGCTCTTCCTATGGGAGAAGATGGGTGCCCTAGCCAATTTCCTCCTAGACCAACACTGGGACTGGATAAGGTTTTCCATGCCCTCTGTTTCTCATTGTGGCTGATCAATACCAGCTGTCACCACATCGATGGCAACTCCCAGGCTCTGGTTGACACAGTGGCAATCTGACACCATGCTTGGTTCCAGGTGGCAAGTCTCTCCCAGGAGGATCAAAGAGCTGCTGTTTGATGAGGAGAGCCTCTTCAGTGCCTGGGTGGGCAAGAAGCTGGACACCATCCACAAAACCAGGATCATGGCCAAGAAGATGGGCTCTGTGCCCCTGCAATAACAACAATGTGCGTAAATGAACTGGGGCACCTTTTCCATACCATCCCAGGAGCAGTACCAAAGAAACGTGCACCCGCAACAGCCTGTCCAGCTGTACTGGATGGATCCCAACTTTCAGTTCCAGCAGCTGCAGAAGAAGAGGCTGGGCACTGAGAGGTGACACTGTTGACTGCTGCAGCCACATAGATCTGGTTCCCACCTGGGAAGCTGCAACTTTGGATCCAGAAGCTGGAACTTTGGGTTCTCTCCATTGTGGACAGTAGAGATCAAATTGAGTTCAACATAATTCGGTTCCATGCTCTCCACACTGCCCTCTCCCATGCTGGTGGAGGAAGTTGCCAAACTGCTGTTGAAGGGAGTGATTCAACCCATTCTTCCATCCAATCTCCATTAGGGATTTTACTCGTGGTACTTTATGGTCCTGAGGAATAACAGCAGCCTCCATCTCAGACTAGACTTGCAGGACATGAACTTAATTCCTCATAAGAAGTTCTGATGGTCTTGTTGCAAAATCTTCTTCCACTGCTGTACCAAGGGGATTGGTTTGCCTTTCAGGTGGGGACCACTCCAGCCAGGGGATCAAGCAAACTTTGTGCTTTGATCCTCTATTCCTCACTTTCCATAGAGACAAGGTGGTTCTGCAACCTGACCAGATGTTCCTCCTGAAGGTCATGTTGCAGTTCCACTTGAACCATGTCATGGTTTTCCCAGCATTCGTTCAATGCTGTCCAACCCAGTGGAGTTGGCCCTGTATACACTTGACATGCTCTGGGCGTTGGCATTCTATTGCTCCTGTACCAAATCCTTCCAATACTCCCAGAGACTCTTTGTTGCTTATGGTGAATGGTTCGAAGGCAAACCAATGAATCCTCAACTTACACACTGGATTATTGGTCTACCAGCTGTCCAGACTGCAGCTTCCTGAGGAAATGAGGGCAGATTCTACCAGGGTGATGGCAGCATCTACAGTGCTGCACACTGGTATCCTGCTGCACAATCCTTACAGAGTGGCAAGGTGGTCTACCCCATCAACTTTCACCTAGCACTATCGGCTCAATGCCCATGCTAGCCAAGATTGCTCCTTTGGCCAAGGGGTCTTCTTGGTGATCCTCCACGGATGACACCTGCCCACCTTCATCTTGAGGTAAGCTCGCTAGTTGTTCATGTGTGATGCACAGAGACCACAAAGAAGAAATTAAGGTTGCATACCTGCAGCTGATGTTCTTTGAGTGGACATCTCTGCATCACTGACCCCACTCTGATGTTGATAGCTTCAGTAATGTAAATTTCCTTTGAACCCATATAGGAATGGTATGGGTTCTCCCCAATTCCAAGGCTGCAATGTCAGTCTCACAAGAACTGGGGGAAATGACAGGAGCTCTTCCTTGCTATACCAGTGGTTGGGGCATAGACTTGGACTACTGTGATGTTGAATGGTTTGCCTTGGATTCAAACTGAGATCATTCTATCATTTTGGAGATTGTATCCCAGTACTGCTTTTCCTATTCTTTTATTGACTATGAAGGCTACTCCATTTCTTGCCTGCAGTAGTATACCTGATGGTCATCTGAATTAAATGCACCCATTCCTGTCCATTTAAGTTCACTGATTCCTAAGATGTCGTTGTTCAGTCTTGTCATCTCGTTTGACTACATCCAGCTTGCCTTGATGCATGGATCTTACATTCCAGGTTCCTATGGAGTATAGATCTTTACAGCATCAGACTCTCCTTTCACCATCAGATACATCTGCAGCTGAGTGCCCTTTTGGCTTTGACCCAATCGCTTCATTCTTTCTGGTGCTAGTGGTACTAGCCCTCTGCTCTTCCCCAGGAGCATATTGGTCACCTTCCGACCTTAGGGGCTTATCTTCCGACATCATACCTTTTTGCCTTTTGGTACTGTCCATGGGGTTTTCATGGCAAAGATACTGGAGTGGGTTGCCATTTCCTTCTCCAGTGGATCACATTTTGTCAGTGCTATGACCTGTCCATCTTGGGTGGCCCTGCACGGCATAGCTTATAGCTTCATTGAGCTACACAAGCCCCTTCGCCATGACAAGGCAGTGATGCATGAAGGGGATTTTTTTTTTTTTTGAGTAGACATGCATAAGATTGTACTATACATGTGTTTTCTGGGCTTGGACATATTCTAAACCTTTTATGTGGCTGCTGCTCTTGCAGTTTTTAGTGTGGTATTGCTATTCTTAATTGATGTTGTAAGTGACCTTGAAAATTATGGTTGAGAGGTGGCAAGTTAATATTATAAATAAAAATAATTTAAAAGTTTATTAATAAAGAAAGATCAATTTAGCACTCATTTACATCTACTGGCACCATCAAATTGCAGCAGTTCATTGAACAGCACTAAAGTTACATTTATTTATTTATTTATTTATTTATTTATTTATTTATTTATTAATTAAAACATTTATATGCCACCCCATTCGCCGAAGCCTCGGGGCGGCTAACAACATGAAGAAAAATACAATAGTAACAATATAAAAATAACAAGTGCATTGTGTGACTACTTTGAACGGTAAGGAAATGGGATAGTGCCATCTTTAACTATGCTGTAAAGAAAATTCTAGATAAAGGATTGACAAAAGGATGTCTAGCCTGTTTGGGAGGTCCAAAATGAGAGAATGAGAGGAGTTGTGGTGCATATTCTCCAAGTCTGTAAATTTTTCTCTTCACTGAATGGGGAAACTGGAAAAGAGCATCCACTTCTTCCATCCTCTCCCAGTGAAAAGGTGTTAATTTTCTAAAAGGTTTTAAACATTATTTTCCAGTGAACATTTTGCCAGGATGTCTATGACCGTTTGCTGTATAGAGTCATAACACATTCCTGGAAGAGGCTATTGCTTCTGTTCTCTTGCTAGTATCAGTGCCACTTGGTTGCTGGCCAATGCAAGAATGGCGCTTCCTAAGTAAATAATACAGTGAAACGCCTTCCTTTTCTCTGTCCTTGGCTCAGTCCCTCTGCCTGTCCTGTTGAACAAGTAGAAATGAGGACAAATACCCCTTGCTGCCTTTCTAGTTCTAAGCCACCCCCCCCTCCGCATCAAAGGCTATAATTTAGCCATTGAATTCAACCTCCCAGAATGTGCAAGCCCTTTTAGGGAAATAAGCAAATTGAGTTTATTGTATTTTTAATATTCATCATGTAACCAACATTTGGTATTACATGAGGTCTATTCATATCACTTCTGCAGAGCCCTGCCAGTGCAAACTATTCCAGACCTCTAGCATGTTCTGCAGTTATAATTTCCTCCTGTGAACCCTCCTTGTTCTATCTTCAGTCCTTCTCACCTGCAGCGTGTCCTGATCTTGACTGCCAATCTGGTCTTGAGAGGGTTGTGACAATACTTTGAAGGGGGAGAAGGTCCCTGGGCACAAAAAGGACATTCTTCTTATTTAGCTGGAGTGGCTGCTGCTTCCCCCATTTTCCCTCAATCCATCTGCAGGAGGAAAGGAGGAAACTTTATTTCAGTATTAAAATGAGATATCATAGATCTTGAAAGAGCTCTGTTCCCTTTCATAGCCTTTCTCCTTGTGATCCCTTTGTTACTCTTGCAGATATGTGTTTGAATAAGAGCCTTTCCCTCCTCCCCCCCTTTTTATCCTCCCTGCTCCATCCTGCAGTGAAGTCACAATCCAGTGTTTGTAGACTCCATGTGATGTCACAGAGGCAGCCTTGTGACTTCACTTGCAGGCTCAAACAGAAGGTGCAGACGGGGCTTGGAGAAGAGGGGAAGAAAAAAATTAAAGCCCCCACCTCTTTCTATCCCCCCCTCTTCGTTATAAAACCAGTAGCTGAGATAACTCGGAAGGGGGTGGGGAGAAGCAGCTGGAAAAAAAAGCTGAGAATGATGCCTGAAAGCAGGTACAGTAGAATTGGCTCTCTGTCTGTGTTCTTGAAAGTTCCAAGGCCAGATCGTGCAGACCACACGCACTGGAGTATGTCTGTGTGGTGGTGGTGGTGGCGGTGGTGGTGTGTGCGTGTGTGTGTGCGCGCGAGCCACCCAGTGACGCTCTGGCTGTGCGGTGCATTTGGCGTTTGTGTGTGTCTGTCTATGTGTGTGTGCGTGCAGCATGCGGGGAGGGCGGCAGTGAGCGATGGCAGGCGAGGGGCAGGCGAGCAGCCTCAGACCATTTCTCAGAGGCGCGCAGCTGGAGCCCTATTGGGCTGGCCACGGCGAGCCTCTTTCTTGTCCATTTCAAAAGGCCCCAGCTGCTCGCGGCGCTCCGCAGTCTGTCTTGCGGCTTTGCATATGTGACATAAATGGGTTATTGGGTTTGTTTGTGCACCGCTTAGGCTGCTGCTCCTGCTGCTGCTGCATCTTTCTCTCCCTCTCTCTCATCCCCCCTCCCCCGCTTCGCTTTTGCTTTGCAGGTTACCGGGGGCGGGGGTTAAAGCAGCCTGCTATTTAACTGTGGCGTAGAGCCAGGGAAAGGGAGAAAGGTAGGGCCTCAGGGTCACATTCCCTGAGGCTCCTGTGTGTGTGGGCGACGATTTCCTCGGAGAAAAATCTCTCCATCTTTTGAACTGACGACATCACAATAGCAATGCGGATGCAGCAGCAGCAGCCAGGCAGGCAAGCAGCACCGCCTCCCCCCCCCCCCCAAATCTAGGGGTGGCGGTGTTTGCTTAAGCTGTAGGCGCCCCTCCCTCCTTGTCTCTTTGGCGACGTTTTTCTGTGCCATTTGTCTTGAGGTGGGGTTTTGTTTTGCGGCGGCGGCGAATGGATGGCTTGCCCCTAAGCCCTGCGCTATAATCGCGCTTGAGCGAGGGAATCAAACGGAGGCAATTAAGCGACGGGGCGAGGCGAGGGCTTTGCTCTTCGGGGGCTGCCGAGGAAACCGTCATTTTGTGTTAGCGGCTGTGTCTGGCAGAGGAAGGGTGGCGGGCGGGGAGAGCTCAACACTGGAAGGATGTGTGACATTGTGTTGTCTCTCCGCACTTGTTAAATGCACACTCCGGGGGAGAGGAGAGGAGCGCGCGTGGAGGGGGGGGCGACCTCAGAGCTACTCTGCAGAGCAAGCGGGTCCTTCTGGAGAGGACCCCACGGAGAGGCTTGCTGATAAAATGGGTGTTCCTGCTGTCTTTAAAACGAAGGATAGGAGACAGAATTGCCGATCCTAGCAAAAGACCTGCCAGGAGACCTGCAGGAGACCTGCCGTCCTAATGGCCAGAAGTCCCTGTGCCCTTTTAGACTCGTGGCTCAGCTCGGGAATGTGGGTGTGCTTCCAAGCTGCATGAATCTTAACCAGATAGTAGATTCCCCGGGAGCTTCATTTCTCCATCCAGATCACCTTTGCTACATGCTGATTTTCCTTTCATACCTGGTGCACTTGTGCTGCCCCTGTATTTGGATGCAACCTGAGTCAGAAAATCCCTTTTGCCAGCACTGCCTTGAATTTTGGATGGCCAGTGTGTGTCAGTCTTTGTGCAACCTGTTTGCCTAGATAGATGCACATATTTCTAGTGGCTGGCACCAAACAAAGCAAGAGGTGCTGTGCTGGGTCTCAGCCTTGCTTAGAAACCAAGTCCAAATCATGTACCCCTGTTTTTAGCCCTAGTCTTGTAAATGCTTGGAAAAGCCCTATTGGGGAAGACAGAACTATTGTGGACAGAACTAAAACCAATATTCTGGTATGAGCTTTCATGGGCTTTCATGTCTGCTTTGTTACATGGACAAGGTTGGGGTAACTGTTAGACTGAGGGCACTCAAGTTCAAGACCATACTTGGCTGAGAAGGCTAAGCCTTGGACAAGTTGTTTTCTCTGGGCCTAAGCTGCTGTCAGAGGGTTGCTGTGAGGCATAATCACTTTTCTGAGATCTTTTGAGAAAAGATGGGAAAAACATGAAGTTATTTCTCTCAGGCACTTTTTATTTTTGAATGGTGTAGTCCATGGCTGAGCCTTGCCATTCCATAGGTTCTCAGGCCAAGTCCCTGGTGACCCTTTGCTGAAAATGACTTTTCAGTGATTATTATGGTATAATTTGAGACCAGGTATGTGAATGGAGAAAATTTCGAGCTTTCTGGTCCACTAAAGCAGAGGTGTAAATGTGTAAATGCTCTTGTCAATTCACTGTGCAAGAACTATTCTACCTATGTACGTGCTGTATATATGATGTGCTGCTGCTGCTTTGCTGTTCAAATTTCAACTTAGTTTTTTTCCAATTCACCACTTTTATACATGCAGGTCATACATTTTATCTGAGTTGCACAGCAACTCTTGTGCTGGTGGCTACTACAGCAGAGTAAACCGACACCAGAGTTAATGATGACATGATATATTTGCAGTCCTGTGTGTGAGTAACAACAATGTCAGAAACACAGAGAGAAAATAGCTGCAGAAACGAAGTGCTAGTGCAGCAATACCAACAGATGCTCTCAGGTAACTCTGTTACCCACCAGTTATGAGGTTGCTTGCAGATGACATCCTCATCTGGGCCACACAAAAAGGACACAGCCACTGTTACTGCTGCTGACCCATTGACTCCCCCAGTGCCAGCCACCTCAGGATGCATCTGCCTGCACATGCAGTACACAAACAGCCAGAAAAAGAGTACAATGCAACTCATCCTGTTGTGGACACCGTGCCCAAGAGACAATAAGCCCAATACTTGACTCAACACAGTTGTATTGCTACTGTGTGAGGGGAGCAAACTTTGTTTTTGCCCGTGAGATGGTCACATGGACACTTGCATGATGCTCTCAAAGACCAACTGCAAGAGTTCCTTGTTAGCGCAGTGGGAAAGAACACCTTCAGGAGAAACAGGAGATGTGGTCTATGCCCTGCTGCCCTGTCACAAGGAGATATAGAAGTGATAAATATGAGGCAACGTCTAAATATGAGGCAAAGTCTATCTTTTGGGTGATCTACCAAAAACAGTATTTTTAGATGCAAAGCAGGAGTAGCAGGAGTAGCACTTCTTAACAACAGAGCTCCAAGAGTGGACAGAAGTCAGACTTGTTTATTAATTGTCCATTCTTTAATTGCTGACATCCATGATGTGTTTGTCCATCTGTTTACTATAATAATAAGAAATAAATAAGCACTCCATGGTGGAAATTGCTGCTAACAGGAGCCATTTTAAGTTGGACAAACATCATTTCAGCAGCACCCTATTTCAAACATTGCAACCCAGGACCTTGCTTCATGTCTGTTGCTCTACCTTTCCTGCCGAATTGCAACTGTGCTCCTACAAAGTTTTATAATTTATTGTAACATATTACAATTAATAATTATTGTAAGTTATTATGTGAAAAAATGCTCATGAATTTTAGCTGTTCATGCTACTAATAATTAGAATGCAGTATTTAAGGTTTGCTAACAAAGGCTGTTATGCTTCTCATTGCCCTCAGCAATGTTTATCTGCATTTAGATATTTGCATCCCACAGTAACCTCCACCCCCACCCACACACCCAATTTGTACAACTGGCAAACTTAGCTTGTGTTCTTATGTGGGAGTTATCTCCCATCCCCTATGGCGTAAAAGAGTCAGTGCACGCTTGCCTATATTTCAGTAGAGAGGCAGAAATACTATGTGGCCATGGGTATTAAGTATTCACATGGGCATCTGGGAAGGTGTTTGGAACAGCTTAATTACGTTGGTTGCATTGTTCTTGCGGTCCCAATTACAGCAATGGCATTTGAATTCCTGGTGAGTGTTCCTAAGGACCTAAAATAGAGCTTCTATATATGTTTTGAGGAGATGCATTAGGATTGCCTTATAATGCATTAGAAGATGCATTATGTTGTAAACCTTGGTTGTGTGTGCACAGTGCCCTTTGACCATCATCAAGTTCCTACTTTAGTGCTCTTAACTTCTCTGACCATGAAGACGGAGTGATGTAGCTCTGTGCAATGTATCTTGAGATGTTTATTTATTTAATTGCATTTCTATGCTGCCCCATAAGGCAAGGGTTCTCTGGGCAGACACTACAATACTAGGGCATAAAAATATGCATAAATACAATAAAACAATTGTCAGTCATTTAAAAGGTAAAACAATAAAATAATGAAGCATCTCAAGTACAATATACATACCAGTAAATGCAGCCAACAAATTAACCAAAATTAAATAAAGATAAAAACCCATAACAAAATATAAAAGTATTAACTTAAATCTACCAAATGAGAGATCAGAGTTCCTGAATCAGCTTCAATATGTAGCTAAAAGTGTGTTGTAACTTACTGCAGAGCTTTTTAGAACTTATCCTCTGCAGCATCCATAGGAATGGAGGAAGGAGATAAGCAAGCAGGTATATGGAGCTGCCAGTGAAGTTCATTGGAAGATTTTAAAAAATTATACTACTTTAAAAAAAAATTAAAGCCCAATGCTGCGAAAGTGTGAGGTAGGCTTACCAAGCCTGATGTCTTCTAGATGCTTTGGACTAGAGCTTTCTGCATTCCTGACAATTCCTGGGGCTGGTGGGAATTGAAGTCTAAAAACTCTAGAGGACATCATTGTGGGAGTGGAGGGTGGGGGGGTGTAATGGTCCTTCTGGAAAAAAAATCACTGCACCATTGTAATTATGCTTTTTATGTTCTATCCCTGCAAGTAGGCTGAGGGGCAGTCCTGTTTCCCAACAGGCACAACTTGAATACAGAAAAGTTAATGCCACATTGATTAGTCTTAGTGAAGACTACATCATCTTTCAGGTACCCTGCTCTTGACAGAGCTGACCTTTATGAGGACATCTTTCTCTATAATTAGAAGGGGTCTCCATGGGTTATCTAGCTCAAACTTCTAACTTAAGGCAAGATACTTAATAGTTCATACAACTTTGGCTGATTCTGTTCACTGGAAAACTCCAAAGAAGAAGGTCTTGCTTTCTGTATAGATGGTGTATTTCACTGATGAAATATTTTTAAGATTTAACATTGAGGTTTTAACTGAAACACATTTTTCTGTAATTTAAACTAAGTGCTTATTTATCTTCAGGGAATACAGTGTATATTTGTTTACCTTCCAACCCTAATGCTCTTTCTATTTCTTGGCTACTATCAAAGTGCATCTTTTATTTTTCTTGTAGGATAAAAAAATCTTTCAAGCCTTCCCTATGTTTTCCTAGTAGTTATCTCTAATGCTCTTCAGAATTCTTTCCATTTTCTCAATCTGTCTTGGTAACAATCAAAATTAAACACAATAGTATAAATAAAGGCTTACCAATGCTGGGTCATTAACTCTCAGGTCTTTGGGCAGTTTTGCATGTCCCTCTTATGAACATGAAACCTACATAGCATATGTTGAATTTAAAAAGGACTCTCTTCCATTTTCTAACTCAAAGGAACCCAAAGGTACTTTTGTGGTATGGTCCTATACATGTCTCTATAGAAGTCTACATTAAATGCAAAAGGATTTAATCCCAGGTATGTGTGCATAAAATTGCTGTATTTGGGTTGACAAATTTGATTCCCATTTATTTCAAAGGATCTACTCTAAGTAGGGCTACTGTTGAATTTTTTCCTTGTCATGTGTGAAAATGTACTATCATTACATTACATTTATATACTGCCTTTTCTCTCTTGCAAGAATTGAAAAGCCCTTAAAAGGTTCTCTTCATTTTATCCTCACAACAAGCATCTTGTGAGGTAGGTTAGGCTGGAAGTCTGTGGGTGGCCCAATTTCACTCAGTGAGGAATAGAACTCAGATCTTTCAAATACCAGTCTACCACTCCAACTGCTACAGCACACTTTGTTAGGAATGCTCTGTTAATGCTACAATGGCATTGATTTTCTTGTATTGCCGGATAGTTTTATCAACTTATGTTCATAAATCTACCCAAGATCATAGTACTGATTTGGCTGCCTAGACCAGCCTTGTGCATTTGTGCATTGCTTCCAACTTATCTCTCTTGTTCTTGTGTCCATTCTTCCTCTCTATCTCACACATGTGCACACATAATTGCACATTCTGCCTATATTGCCAACATGATCACTCACAACTCAAGTCATGGTTCAAAGACAACCTGTACACCTTGAGTGATGAATCTAGCACAGGATTATTACCACATGCAAATAGTATTGTGAAGTTGATCTAGCAGTTGTCCCTCTTCTTGCTCATCTTCTCTCACCTTTTTTGTCCTTGGCATATCACCCAATCTTTTGCATATTCCCTTCTAAATGGACTGCCAGCTAACAAGAACAAAACAAGAAAATAGTTAGGCTTTATTTGCTCCTATCCCTCTAACGGAGCTTTGATAAGTGAAGCTTTTCATGGAAAGCAGTTACACGTGATCTCCTTGAAATTGCAGTAACTCAAACAGCTGAGAGCCAGTGTGGTGTAGTGGTTAAGAGTACAGGACTGGAATTCAGGCAATCTGGGTTCTAATCTCTTCTCAGGCATGGAGCCAGCTGGTTGACTTTGGGCCACTTACAGACTCCCAGCCCAACCTACTTCACAAGGTTGTTGTTGTGGGGATAAGATCGAGAGCAGGAATGGAATGATGTTTTAATTCATTGTAAGAAAAAAGGTAGGATATAAATCTAGTAAATAAAGACCAGTTGTTAATGGGATTGCTACAAGGCCTGTTCACATGTTGGCAAGTGCTTGTGCTTCTTACCAGTGTTCTATCCTGTTCCAATTTTTAAAAGTAAAATGGCCACTTCTTCAACAAAGTTGTTGAGGGATAACACCATATAGTACTGAAGTCTCACACTGCACATTTCCAGTTTGAACCCATTTTTTCTCAAAATGTGAGTTGTGGAATACCATTGGATGATGCAAATTGTGATGGAAAGAATTTTTAAAAGCCTTCTTTGCAAATTATGATCTTAAATAATAGAAAGAAAACAACTATAGATTGCCACTCCAGTGCCTTTAAGAATAGTGTAATCAACAGGTATTAGAAGGTATTTAAAGTGGGAAATGCTTTAACTGCTAACTCCTGTAGATCAAACTGCTATTTATGGAACAAGAACAGGGAAATTGTTCCTTCCCCATAGCTGATAATCTCAGTTGTATCTATGAACTACTGAGTTAAATCCCACGTGAGATCTGATGGTGCCCAAATTATATGGTCCATGTTTAAATGAGTAAAAAAAAAAAGACTAATCTGCCATTCTTGTTAAGAGCTTCTGAATCAGTGGTTCAGCATTAGGCTAATCTCATTACCCAGTACTGTGACCTTATGGGATGACAATATGGGTTAAAGGCAACAGTTAAATATTGTTCTGAAGCAAGGGAAGATCCCCAGCTGTTTTCATTCACTCTCTGAGATTGCAGTGGGAAAAGGAGGTGAGATCCAGCTGAGAGTGATGCCTCATGAAGAAGGTAAAAAGCATTTCAGCTGGAAGATGAGGCCTTTTTAATTTTATGACAAGAGGAATAATAAGGAAACACATGCAGTGCTTTTTGAGTGGATGTGAAGTGAGAGTGGGGATAGGGATTCTCTAAAATAGTAGAAATAATCTGTTTTTCTTTTTTACTTTTCTAGTGAAGTACTGCTAATAACTTTGAAAACTTTAATTTTTCTTTTCCAGCAGTGGTAACCTTTACAAGTATTTTATGGAAATATAGTAATTCTGTATTTATGTAAATTCATCTCTAGCACAAACACTTGGTTAACTTTGCTAGTCTTTTGTAGGTGTTGTTTAACTGTTGATTGCTTGTGTTTTTCCTTAATAGCAGATATTTAAAATTAAGTCACTTTTATGGCACTTTGTTCATGTTTAGGCAAAATTTCAGGATAACACTGACTGCTCAGATGATAGGAGTCTCTAAAGACTAACTCTTCTTGAAAAAGGGGATTAGTACTTTTCCAAAAGGCAATAATGTGAAATATGAAAGTACCTGATATAGCATGTTCTAAAATTAAGTTGTAAATTTAGATGGAGTAATATACCAAGGATAAGGTACACTACTGACAAGGGGATTCTGGCTGACTGTAATTGGATGTTTAATAGTATTCAAGAACTTAGAAAAACTGCTGTATGTTGTCATGCCCTGGCACCATCATGTGTGCTATGGAAGAGAATGGGACTTCTGGAACTGGTTCTAATAGTTCAGTAATCCTTCCCACTCGATATAAAGTCAAGGATTTTAGTACCTGATTCCTATTAACTAGCCATTAACCTAACCACATAAGTTTTACAGAAAGTTATTTTTTTCATTCAAGTATATTACCAAAAAACATACTTATACCTGCTTCTTCTATAGAATTATTTTAAACTAATCCAGTATCTACAATAACTAGCACAATTTGTTTGCACTTTTTGTTCAACAAACCTTTTGATGTCATCACAAACCTTTCTGTAAAATATAATTTAGCTTGAGACCCTTGTGTGTTTTCTTTTTTTAATGGGGGACAATGTGAAAGGATGAGGTATTCACAATAATTGCATTTTTGTATATTGCCAACTAGGGATGTTTCTAATGATTCAGATAATGGAGATTTATTGACTCGCTGGCCACTTCTGCTGTGCTGGGGACAGTCCTTGCCAGCAAGCTATAAATTTTGGGTGAAAAAATTCTCTCTCCTGACATCTGTTGGAAGAATAGCATGCTTTTCGGTTCAGTTTCTGATTCCTTATTATTCTGTTCTTGCCAACATCTCATGGTATCTTAACCCATTCTGCTGTTTAAAGAAGAGAATTCCATAGTTGTGCTGATGCTAGAATGTCCTATTAAAGTTGGTGGGAACATAAGATCAAGCTTCAAATGATGAGAAGACAGATAGGTAATAGTTTCTGCAGTTTTTAGTTTGCAATAAAATCTGGAGGGATGAATGTTGAAATATAGGTCATCTAGAAAGAACATTTTCATGTGACAGTGTTGCTGCAAGTAGGAACTGCAGTGCTGCACAGAAAATATGCAACTTACAATTTTTTTACATCAGTGCTGTATTAAGATTGAACAAGGTGGTTTATGTCTCAGATAACTCTCTCAGATAACTCTTTCCAAATGATGGGTCACATAGCTATTGATTTAAGTGAATCTATGGAACTCCTCAATTGTCTTTGCAGAGTATGTGTAAAGCTACCTTGTGTTTCCCTGTGCAATTAACTTGATTTGAAATGGCTTTTTTCCCCAGTGTAAAACTACCTGTTTGGCTTTTTGTGAGTCATAGCCCAAGGGCCCTAATTTATGGATGGACAGTTTCAGCACTTCCAAATGCTGGACTGCAACTCACATCTCTCACCACTGGCTACCCAGCTTGGGCTGATGGGAGTTGCAGTCCAGCAATTCAGGGAGGGGCACAAGTTGCTAATCCTGTCTTAAATAGTGGGAAGAGTGAAAAGCTGAGGATTACCTTTCCATAGCTTCACACTAAGATGAAGTTAACAAAACATGTTTTTATCAGAGTTGCTACAGTGGGGGTGACTTTCCCCACTTTTCCCCATACACCTAGAAAACGTTGGACATTTTAATTAAGGACCTAAGTTTGCATCTATGACTTTGAAAGAAAGCTGATTGTTGGAAGAGGGTGGAAAACATTTATTTATAACATTTCTATGCTGCACCCATCGCAGAAGCCTCCGGGCGGCTCACAAGGAGAATAAATATAGAACAACATTAAAAATTCAGAGAATCTTGGCCATAATTTAAAACCAATAAAGAAAAACAACCAATTAATTAAAATAGCGTTTAAATAAAAAGGTTTTGGCCTGGCACCAAAAAACAAATAAGGATGGCGCCAGGCAGACCTCTCTGGGAAGCGCATTCCACAGGTGGGGTGCCACCGCAGAGAAGGCCCTCCTCCGGGTACTCACCCTCCTAATATCCTTCACAGAGGGCTCCCAGAGAAGGGCCTAGTCCACCAATCTCAGGGGGCGGGAGCGCATATATGGATGCAAGCACTCCTTTAGATAACCAGGTCCCAAGCCATTGAGGGCTTTATAGGTGATAGTACTTCCATCATAGCCAATGTGCATGAAAGGTACCTAAGGGCCCTCAAAGTTTGAGCAGAGTGGATTCTGGGATGTTAATGTAAAAAGGACAGGGCACAAAGCAAGCTTCTGTTGTGTGATTTTCGAGCTTGAACCTAGAAATATTCAAATTTTGCAACCTAAAGAAGGGGGAAATGGCCTTGTTGCAGAGGTAGGGGCTTGGTCAGATTTGAGGATACTTGGCAACCTCCCCAGTATGGCCCTCCTTTTGAAGTCAGCCATGAGCTTGATGTATTCCAGACGTTTCAGGCATTGCTTGTTGCAACGAGTATTTGGGAGAAAGATTAGCTGTTTGTGCATCTGCAACCCAGCCTACGTATGTTTTAAAAAGCAAGTCGCACTAGTTCAAATGATTTAAGGTAGAAGGCTTCCCTACGTTGCTGTGGTATCGCCTTTTTATAAATATTCCCGGCTGAATACCTGAGTATTGCTCCTGTGCTTTTGCGTTTTGTTCCACAGCCATGGTCCGTTTCCAGCAGCAGGTCCTATTTGAATTAAACGTAATATGGTACATCTAAAAGAAAAGTAAATGTAAGCGTGTCTAGCTTCAGTGACGTCCACCTCCCATCCCTGGGCGAGGCACGTTCTGCCCCGGTGCTGTTTCTTCATAGGAGCGCGCAGTAAGGAGGAGGCGCCTGCTTCACGCTTCTGAGCGCCTTTGAGTGTGAGCGCGCCCGCCTGCTCGTGCGCGCGCGCGCACGCACGCACATATGAGCCCGCGCGCGCACGCCCTCCCATCCTTCCCACCCTGCCCGGCTGCCGCCTCGCGCTCCTCCCTTTTGCGCGCGCTGTCCCGCCGCCGTCCCATTGGCTGAGGCAGTCAGATGACCCTGTGTTATTTCCTGTGTGTGCGAGGGGAGAATGGAGAGAGAAACCTTCGAACCACCGCCGCGGAGCCGCCCCCGGCCCGAAGCGGATCCCTGCCACCACACGCGCCTCTGAGAGACCTCACCCGCTCTGTGCTCCCCCGCCGGGGGGCGGGGAGGAGAACGAGGTTTAGGTAATGACTTCCATGCGTTTAAAGCCCCATTGCGGGCCTCGATGGAAGGGGCGGGGCGCGACTCTGAGGCGGGGTGGGAGAAGGAGACGGGTGCCAGGCGGCCCGTGGCCGCAGCATCCGTGCCCCTCCCCCAGCCTGGCTGTGGTGGATGCTGAAAATACAAATGCGCGCTGCCACGGGGCAGGAGAACCCAGGGGTGGGTCGGAGTTGGAGGAGACAGCGCTCTGGATTGGCTAAACCAGTTGGCCGTTCAGATGTACTTTTTAAATCCTTAGATTCTTTGTCACGCTTGGTTTCTTAGGTATGTACATCTGATATAAAAGAGGGTTGTCAGGAAGCATGATGGAAGTGGCCAAGGGAGGGATGGTGTGAAGGAAATAGTTCATTGTTGGAACACCTGGTCACACTTCTTCCTTTGCTGATGAGATTGTTTCCTCAAGTCGAAGGAACTGAGGATTCCTCGAGTAGTGGGAAAGGTATCTTACACTGATTGGAATTAAGTTGCTGCATGTTTCTCTGTGTGAAGTGGAACTGGGACTGCAAAGTGTAGAGCTAAGCCCACCACTGACAGTGCGTGTATCAGGATTTCTTTCAGCTTACTGTTATAGGAACCTTGTGTATTTATACTGAAGTTTCATTGAAAAAAATCTCAGTTTTTTATTCTTAGGATGTAAACTAATCTGAACTTCATCTGTTCTCCTTTTTCCTTGCATGATGAATTAGACTGATAGGGCTGCCTGTCCCATGTCACTTCGCTAGCCAGGAAGGCCCAGGCTAAGGGGGAAAGAACAGCCTCAAACAATCTCTAAAGTCTAAGGCTTGCATGCATCCTATGCAGGGAGGGAGGAGCAGAAGTGAGCTTTTTTCTGCCTCTAGTCAAAATGTTTCAGAGGAGGGTGGGTAGGGATTAGTGAAGATAACTCATATCCTGGTCTCACCAATCTGCTCTCTGTGCTCATTGGCCCTTTTATCCCCTTCTAAGGTTGCTTTCCTGATCTCAGGGTAATTAGCACAGTTCTTTCCATGCACTCTGTGAGTGGGAGGAGGGTCAATGTTCTGATGGAGGGCTGTCCCTGACCTTGAATTTGGGGAACTGAAATATACTGTGACCCCATTAAACACTGTTTAGGGGCTATAGGATTGCCTTGTACATCTAGTAAACAATTTTGGAATAAAAAGTTATTTACTACATGTATATGAACAGAATTAAATTGCATAAATACAGTTGTATGACACATGTAAATGTTTTAACTATTGTGTGTTCTACAGAAATACATTATCAGGAGAATCAACTGAAATCACTTGAGGATTTTTTTGGGTTTTTTGTGGTGGTGTCATTTACTGTGAGACCTGCATCACTAATATCTGGTGATGTAGTCAGATATTAGAATGTTTAAAACTTGTTTCCTATGAAAGTGATAATAGTGCCGCTTGGAAGACTTGCATAATCCTTTTTCAGTAAGTGGTGTTTAATAGAGTGGACTTGTGAAACAGAAATAAGAATTCACTGTTCATTTTTAATGTATATCAATAGTAGCCATTATCATGAATAGTTGTGAATGGCAATATAGTGCTTGTATATTGTGTGCTTCTTCCACAACATAATATTTTAAAATGGGGAGGAAGAAAACAATGTACTATTTAGTTATTAGGCCTCAGTTTTAGATGATGGGTTTTGTTTTGTTCAGTTTTTTAGAATTTCTGGGGTGTTTTTAACCAGTGTAGTGGATAGTACCGGAAATGTGTAGGGGCATCTAGGTTCCTGTCTTGCCCAGTCATGAGGCAACTTTGGGGTGATCTTTTTCCTACCCTATAGGGTGACTATTAGGATGACTACATTACATGTCATTCTGAGTTCCTTGATAGAGGACAATATATGAATGTGAAATCTATACATTTTCTTTCTAGCCATGCCATGTGTTTTCATAGATCTGGCTCCAGTTACCTCTACTGCCTTCCACTGCCAATGGAGATTCTGGGAGTTTCTGAGAGGTACAGAAGAAATCAGTTTTTCTGGGTGTTGGAGTGCTTTGCTAATTCATACTGTAGTGATGATCTGTGACAACAATTTTAATACCTATTTACTGCTACAGAATTAGGACACAGAAGTTCTGGGTTCTAGCCACCACTCAGTCATGGAGCTAACTGGGTGACGTTGGGCCAGTCACAGACTCTTAGCCCAGCCTACCTCAGAGGGTTGTTATGAGGAAAAGATTGAGAGGAGGAAGAAGAGAATCATGTAAGCCACCTTGAGTTCCTTGAAAGAAAAAAAAGATGGGATTTAAATAAATGTTGTAAATACTTGTTTTCATTTTTAGAGATTCATATTTGCTGGTCATCAAAACTAATAGTTTCATTGGCATTTCACGATATCTGGATCTACTGCAGAAGTGCTATTTAGAGCCACTTTCACTGACTGCTTTATTTTTAGTGTGGTGGCTAGTGTAGTGACAGAACCTAATTTTGGGGCAATCCTATTCTGCCAATAGTAGTCCAGGTGTTGAGTTTCCACATGGCCTGAACCTTATACATAACGTTGATCCCATTTGGAAGTAAGGGTTTCACCAGCGTAAACAACAAATGTGTGTGCTTTCTGGGAAATATTCATACCTGGTTGTTCTTAAAATTCAGGAAAGCAGATCAGTACATTTGTATATGAAATTCACATCACATTCCATTGTGTCTTGAAGTAGATTTTTTTTAACCAAGGGCATTATATGCAGAACTCATAGGGGAAATAACAGTGTAGGAAACATTTCAAATTTTGAAAACGTTCTTCCAGATCAAATTTTAAATTACATTACACTGCAGCTCAGTTTTGGTAGGACAATAAAATTTCTTCCAAAGCTGCATCCAGGTCACCACTTTCCATATCTGCTATAGATGCAGAATTACAGGGGAAGGCAACACCATGGATCAGTTTACCCAGGAATCTGTGAACTAGGTTCTGCAGATAGAGATGCCTTCCAGTAGATCTGTTAATTATGAGATTTTGATAGTTTACTGTAGCTATGGAGAGCTCTGTTCTGGCCTAATTAATACTATTGCTGGTGTCAAAGCTGTAGTAGTCCTTCAGACTGCAGAGGAAGTATAGTGGTTAGGAAGTGTTTGCTGAGAGGGCCAGACTGAGCCCTGACTAGCTGTAGCAACTGTTAGAAGACATAGTATCTACATCTAACTGGAAGTTTTTATATCATAACAAGCAAGATTAATATTCCTTGTTTTACTTACAGTGTGGAAATGAACTAAAGTTTAGCATTTGATCAGTTATTTTTTTAAACCTGAAGGTCGTAGGTTCCCAACATAGTGCCCTTGGGTGTCGAAGGCACCTCCATTGGCATCCTCAAAGTGATTCCCAATGCAGTTCCTGTATGCTGCTCCCCAGGATTCTTATTTTTATTCTTTTTATATACGTACCTGAATTTGTATGACATTCATACAACAGTTTATATACAACTAGTTAGGCTGTAATAACAGTTGGTGAAATATCTAGATAAGTTTCCATTTAAAGTTGGAGTCTGTATGCTACCCATTCATATACTGAAAGTGTCACAATGTTCTGAAGCCATTCCATTATAAGGAGGTGATTGTGTTATCCTTCTAGTTGTGCAGTATCAGTCTTTTCATGACCAAATTCATATAGTTCATTTCCCCTTTCATTTGTTAAGCAGATACTAATTGAAAGTGTGTGTATGTATAAATATTAAAGACTGTTCCAGTACAACACGGTGTGGAAGAAGCAATTGATGACTATTGTGAGAACATGTTTCAAGGAAGCATGAGCTGTTTTAGGAGGTCCTGTATTTAAAAAGACATTGCAATGTCCAATAGACATGAAACAAAAGTTACATTTATGAATCTTACCCTGCGTCGTATTCAGCAACAGGTAGATGTCAAAATGGCAAGCCCCTGATAAGTCAATAGTAGTGCTGCCCATAGCAGTTTCTCAAATTCCCAGATGTATCCACTGGTCCAAAAAGACTGGGAACCCTGCTGTAGGTAATCACAAAACTGGCAGCTGATCACCATAGCGAGTAGTCATGGTTTTTCCAATGTGGCTGCAGCTGTCTTGTGTTGAACTGTTGGATGGATGGTGCCTTGCTTGTGTCTGGTGCAGCAGTTCATAATTGCTAAAATGCAAATTATAATGTTTTGAGAATGTAAAAAATACACTACACAGATCCTGTCAGTGAGTAGTGAAAGGCTTATTTCTGCTGTACTTTTTTTTTTAACTGCTTTGTATGTGTTGGTTGTGCCTCTGTTAAGATTGATAATATGACTACTGTCAACCTGGTATATAGTTGTGGGTCAGTTTGCACTATTTTTATATGCAGTGCAGACCTTCCTCCACCCCTGAGTGCTCTGCACATTTTTGCTTTTTTTTTTTTTTTTTTTAGCTTTAATCCTACTGTGGTAGCTGTGTATTTTGTGTTGTTGTTTTTTTAAAGGAAATTTGAAGAATTTTAAGTGATCAGTGAAGTTGAGACACAGTTTCTCATTGTTTTAATTAAATGAGAACTTGAGGATTGGGGGCTACAAATTATAAAGTGATTTGTAAAGTGAATTAACTGTTCTATGCTGCTATGCATACATGTTCATAAAAGTGGTGCCTATGTACTGACTGTAACTGATCAGTGTTTGCATGTTCCTGAAGGACTCACAAGTTCCATGCACTTTAGCAAATCTGTAGAAACAATTCCTACCATTTATTTCAACTGAATAATTTTATAGAATACACTTATGGATTATTCACTATGTTCTCTCAATGATGCCTAGATGTAGTGAGATCTGAGAATTGATACAAAGGGGAAAACATGAAATGTGTCCAATCACTTCTTTCATGTTGATGCAGTTTTGATGCAATTTAATCAATGTGCTTTAAATCTTTTCAGTTTTTGAAAATCATAGCTGTGATAATGCAGTTTCACATTCATTTCATTTATAAATCAGGATTCCCCATCAGGGTAGAAAAGTTAGACTGTGTGTATGCTTTGAGTCTTTGGGCAAATGTCTTCCTCCTGTTTTAACAGCTGCAGAGTAACTCAGATAACTTTTTCAATGGATTTTCCTTCACAGCATACTCAAGTTACGGTCTTACTCCCCAACTGTCCATTATTTAGTGCAAGAGCGATCAACCTGTGACCTTTCAGATGTTGTTGGACTTCAGTTCTCATTGTCTGAGCCAATTTGCCAGTGGTGAGGAATGATGGGAGTTGTTATCTAACAACATGGTGTCACAGATTTCTCAGCCCAGGTTTAGAATCGGTACAATACAGCATATTGCACTGATGAGGAAAATATGTCTAAATTCATCCAACAAATGTTTGTAACTAATCTTCTGGTTTCAGTTTTATTTGGTAACAGTCCTGCCACTCTTTTGACCATGGAGCTCCAGGCAATTTGTGCTAAACACTTCTGTTCATTCTTGGTTCCTCTGAGATCTGTGGATATTGAGGAAAATCTTGGTGGGTGTTCCAGTGGCTTCAGGGCCCAGTGCTGATCCTAGGATATTGTTTGTTCCCTTGTGGCTTTAAAAATTTCTTTCAGTCTTGAACATGACAGTAAGTGTGTGTTTGTGTGTGTGCAAGATATTTTTTTAGTTATTCTCATTGTCTTTCCAGGCAATAAATAAGAGTACAAAATTGCAGTGTTCACAAATAAAAGGCATCATTTTATTAGCCATTTTTCATTATCTTGAAATTCTTCCCTGGTTTGCCTGATATCCACTGCATTTGCCTATGGTGATAGGGGGACAATGGTAAGGGCATTGTTCGTCACTCAAACTACACAAAAGTAGCCAGGATAGAGTCTGTAATGTCCCTTTACATATGTCTGTATACTCATTTTCAGATGCCTAGTTTTCCAAATAAAAAGATTCTCAATTTTAACTCAGAATTTACCTGTAGACTTAAAAGGATTACTTTTTATTATGTACGTAGGAAGTTGATAACTGGTCAGGTTATTTGTCCATCTGGCTCAATATGGTCTATGCAAGAGGTAGGCAGCCTGGTACCCACCAGAAATGTTAATGCTAGCATTCCCACCACCCCAAGTCAGCATGGCTGATTGTCACGAGTGATGGGATAGGTAGTCTGATAACATCTGGTGGCCACCAAGTTGCTTAACCCTGCTTTAGGATCATGAGGGGAGATTTTTCAGCTCATCTTATCTATGGATTGAACCTGGAACCTTCTGCAGGTAAAATACTATGGTATTAAACTTTTATCCCTTTCCCAAGTAATACTCCTAGATGTTGAAGTATGCAAACTAGTATGTTTAAATGGTTCTTTCCTGATACTGTCCTGCTGAACTAGTATGACAAAAGGCTATTAGCCTCCTCTTGAATATGCTAGTTAATAGGGAGTTCATCTGTCATGGGGAGCATTTGGTCCCAGTTGCTTCAGTAATTGGTGCAGTTCCAGAAAGGCTCTCATGCTTTTTTAACACATGTAAGTAATTTTAGTATGTCCGCAAGGAGGTCATGCTTTTATCTACTGGTTTTAGTATTTTCCAAGTGTGCTTCCATCACTTCTTTGTTCCAGTGTTTCTCTGTAACAAATGACAGTGCGCATGCTCTCTCTCTCTTTCAGGTTTTTTTGTCATAAGCACACATTTTTATTTATTTATTTATTAAAACATTTCTATGTCACCCGATTTGCCAAAGCCTCGGGGCGGCTCACAACATAAAGTTAAAATACAAAAAATAACAATATAAAATACCTGGAAGCAAACCTGGAAAAAGATGCATGTGTAAGATTATGTTTATTCTGCAAGATTTTTCCTGAAAAAGAGATGCATGTGTAAGATTATGTTTATTCTGCAAGATTTTTCCATTGTCATCTTAAACATGAAAGAGTTGACAGCAGAAAGTACATATTATAATTTCACTCAGATACCCATAGTTCTGTTCAAATAGCTGTGTAAACTCTCATTTTAATGAGGAAACATTATTGGAGCAAGCAGCCTGAGGAAAAACGTTATATAATTTGGATACTATATTGTGAACATTGGTCTAGAGAAAGGAATTATTAACTTGTTTTATAATATATGAGCATTGTTGGTGAGTTTTGAGTTGTTAGGAATGCTTGGCAAATAACATAGAACTGTACATAATTCTGTCAAATCTGGAAGACTAGCCAACAAAGACAGTTGTATTGAATTGACAGTAAAAATCCCAGATATGCCTACAAAATGATTCAAGATTGTGTTCTGTTACTTTATATGCTATTGTTGATGGCATGCTGAAATAAGTTGAACCACCAAACAATATTAAAAACAAATTTCCATAAAATATTCTGAACTTGGAATAACTTGCCATGCTTACTGCTACAGTACTGTGTGGAATAATTTCTCACTTCACTGGAAACAGGTGGCATATAAAATAGCTCTACTTCAGTGAAGAATCAGTATATGAAGGTAAAGTACATATACTTACTAATTGTTGATTGGTGAATTATATATTTTTCTATTCAGTAGGCAAAGTATTGCACAATATCAAACAATAGTGCAAGCCTCAACAAAGCTGAAACTACTATGTCTGGTCTGACCTGAGTCTCCACCAATATTGCCTCTAAAACAGGCTGAAGCCAGAGCACTAACTTCTCTACCAACCTTCAATAAGAGGGAAAAATGTATACCAGAAGGAGCTCCTCCTCTTATATGTCCAGGAAAAGGTTAAGACTCTAAACATAACTAGCAGCTTGAATTTGTCCTGGAAGCTAACTGGCACTAGTGTAGGGGAGTGAATGCAATAAACTTCTGGTGTGTTACAACATTCATTACTAGCTCTGGCTCCAAAGAGATACAGTCCTGTCCCATGAGAATTATAGTATTCAAAATGGGAAGCATCAGAGCAGGAATAATAGTAGCAAGGTTTAAGACGGAGAGGTTGCAGCTGGCTTCCGCTCCAAGGATACTTGGTGAAATAAGTCACTGACTGGTTTTGCATGACATGGCAAGTTATTGTGGGTAACCATGGTGGGGCATCATGTGAACCCAGACCACTTTCTGCAGGTGGTTTATTTTCAGACAACAAGCCACTCTGACAACCCACAGATGCTTCTAAAGCAGGGGTCTCAAACTCAACTTACCTGGGGGCCGCTGGAAGTAGAGTCTGGGTGAGGCTGGGCCGCATCAAGGATTCCACCACCGTGCTGGTGGTGGGCCGCTCATTCCGCAGCCGGCCTGGGCGCTGCCGGCGCTTTGAAGGCCGCAGGGCCCCTCCCCCGTGCCCCGCCCGTCCCGTCCCGGCAATTGGCCCGCGGGCCGCGAGTTTGAGACCCCTGTTCTAAAGGTTGCTTAACCCACAGTAAATTGTATCATTCAAGCCCATGAAACTGATTCCATCATTGGTTTGGGGGAGCAACTATTGAACTACTCAGGCAAAGAAGCAAAAGTTTATCATTCTTCATGATTTTGCCTGTATTACCACTAGTGACATCCCCTCCAGTGCAGCGCTTTGAAGCAACCTTCACTGATTCACCACCTTTTAAACCCTTTTTTCAACCCCATTCCAACAAATGGTATTATGGTTTTTTAGAATTCGTCGTTCTTTCAGAGGTGTGTAAGTGCCTACTGATGGTTGTCCAATATACAAGGGGGACCCGAGAAAGCAGGAATTTATATATAAAAAATGATGTATTTTTGCATGTTCAGACTTCAATCACCCTCAAAGTACTCTCTGTTTGATACAATACACCTATTGAGACATTTTTTGCACTACTCAAAAACAGGTTCTGAACTTGTTGATGATGCCTTTTAGTGATTCTGCCATTTTTTGTTTCACCTCTTCCACATTGGCAAAATGTTTCCCTTTGAGGGCTTTTTTCATCCAGGGAAACAAAAATAAGTTGCATGGGACAAGATCAGGTGAAAAGGGAGGGTGGGGCACAAGGGTCATACCATTTTTGGTCAAAAACTGCTGAACAAAATTTCACCGCTGCACTTTGTAAATCAGCCATCATGAAATAGGCAAACGCATTGAGAAAGACTCAAAACCCTCCCCTCACTGAAGTCGAATGCAGCCCCTCATAACAACCCAGCTGGGTACACTGATGCAGATGGGTTTCTAGAACACTTATCTAGCAGGGGAAGCCTTTACTACAAGGGACCCATCCTCCAGAAGAGAAATCCTTTTTTTTGGTTCTCCCTTAAGTTTCCTTGTAAGTTTCAACTGTCAAAGGGAATAAAGTGCATTTGGTAAGATACATTGAAATTGGCATAGCAAGGCAAGACTCCATATAGGCCAGTGATGGCAAACCTTTTAGAGACCAAGTGCCCAAACTGCAACCCAAAAACCACTTATTTATCATGAAGTGCCTATACATATATCCTTGGCAGCACACTGACCAGCCATGTGAAAGCTCGAACAAGTTGCGGCTAATGAGTCTCGGCTCGTGACGTCATTGCCTGACGCTGCTACTCCTTTCTGAGCATGTGCGTGGCCCCTATAAGTGTTGATATCCAATGCTCGGCTGCTGGGGCAATGCTGGGGTGACTTGGCTCACATGCCAACAGAGAGGGTTCTGTGTGCCTGTGGTGGGATGCGTGCCATAGGTTCGCCACAACTGATACAGGCTAATCTTCAGATGGTTGTTGAACTGTCAATTAAAACTTACCATTATAAGGGGAAATAGGTGCACCAAACGAGAGTGGTTACCAGATCTTCTCTGTAGTAATGTAATTCTTTAGATTTCAAATGTTAGCCTGATAGTTCTCAGTGCTATCCACATTTTTTGACTTCCACTGTCAGCAGTTTCCATAGAAAGGAGAAATTGTTAACTCTCCCACTTTTGTGGTTTCCTGACAGTACTTTAAGAACACAAACGTGATACGGTGGTTGATTGGAATGGAGTGACTGGAACCACTTCTGTCAGGGGTTGTAAGTCCTGCTGGTGTTCCATTTGCTGCATTGTGTTCTGCCTCCTCTAAAGGTCATTAGAAAATGTCTTTTAAATTAATCACAGCAGTATGTGCTCCAAAAGGAGGAGAAAGTTGTAAGCTGCTTTGAGTTTCTTGCAAGGAAAAAAGTGGGACATAAATAAAAGTGTGGGTTGTTTCATAAACTGCTCACTTACCATGGCTTGTTTGTAGGGTGGCTCAGCATGTTGTGACAGCCTGTATGAATGCAGATTATGAGAATATATGGATACATTTTAACAGTACACCAAAATCGTGTCCTTAAGAAGAGGAATTGGTCCACAGAGTGAGCTTGTTTATACAGTGTTGAGTATGTGTGGGGGGGGGGGGGAGTGCACAACTATCAGCTACAGTTGATCGTACTAAAGAATGCAGTGCACTCTGGTTAAGGAAAAAATGCTCAGATTGTGAAAAACTACATCAAAGCCAATCATCTGTTGAACTGTTTTAACAGAATCTTTCTCTGTGGTTCATCTGTATCTTGTACAGTAAACAGAACACTGGTAATATTAAACAAGTGTCTTGTGTATTCTTGGCACTAAAACACACTTTTTTGGAACTAATCCTAAATGTTCAAACTGTATTCATTAATGCATTTACACAAAAGATAGAGTACTATCCATAGATGCTAGGATATATTAAATTAGGGATATCTGTAGTGCAAATAATTAAACAAATCTAGTTGTTTATAAATTTGTTTGGATGCTAGCAAATTCTATTCTCATTGGAAAAAGCAAGGACTGTATGTGAAGGGATTCTCATATATAAGCAATTATATGAAATGATACAGCTGTTGCTTTACTCACTCCTTTCCTTTTCATCAAGGTCAGGATTAAGAAATCAGGACTATCAGTAGGCCAGTTCTATTGACATTCTGCTAGTATAAACTAACACTTGCTGAATAGCAATAGCACTACCTCATGGATGCTTTCTATTTTCAATAGTGAGACCTCTGTGGGCTACCTAGTACAAGACTAACATCTTCCTCAACTTTAAAAGAACTTTAAAGAAAACTTTAAAAGGAAAATGAAAGGGAAAAAAATCTGCTGTATTTCTAAAACTTCTAAATCTTGGACTAGCTGCTCAAGTGCAGTTTACCTACACCTATGCATTTGGCCTGAGAAGTTTTAGAGGATACAACTGGGGATTTTGTTTTATGTTATCTATATTTCCTTTAAAGATATATGCTTACAAAAGTGTGCATGCAGAATGCAAAATCTTACTGGATTTAGAAGCATAGTATGTTTTCAAAAAGTCACACTTTTGGGGGAAAGTTGATAAATCTTTAACATGCTATATTTTTGTAATTGATACAGTGATTTGCTACTATATAATATATGAAGAAGATACAAGTAACAGCTTATGGTTTGAACACTCAGTGTTGCAAATGATCATTCTAAATCAAGAGTAGTTAACTTACAGGTCTTTAGATATTTTTGGCCTATAAGTTGTCAATCTCTTTTCCAGATCTGCTGTTCACATGATTATTAAACCAGCAATAAGATACCAGAAGCCCTCTAGATGTTTTACACAACTCCTGTAAGCTCCAGCCATTACATTTATATCCTGCCTTTATGCTCTCTTGTAATAAAAAGAATATGGCTTACATAATGCTCTCTATTTTCATAATTATCCTGTGAGACAGAGTGACTGTTCTAGAGCTGAATATATTTGCAATGTGAGCTGTATGGCTGAGTGTGGACTAGAACTTGAATCTTTTGAGTCCAATTTAAGTGTCTTAATCAGTTTATCACACTGATATAATTGTGTTCACTTTGGACAGAAAGTGTGATTGCCTGAATGTTCAACTGAATTCCTCTTCTGAATCAGCATGTTTGCAAATAGTATTTTTGTGTGTTTGCAATGATGTGTAATTAGTAGCTGGAACTCTGTTAGTGTTCTTGGACCGTTATTGGCTTTAACAATGCATCAGATGGTTTATTGTATGTGTACTTCATGGGGGTAAACCCAAGTGTGTGTGAGAAAGACATAGCAAAAAGCCCACTCTTCCAGACTTTGCTTTACATAGTTTCATGTAACTATTTTTGAGTAAATGGCCTTTTCACATACTAGCTGGAAGGGTACAGACATTTCTCACAGTATCTGCTTAAATGCTGAAGAATGTACAAGAGCCTACTAGTTGATTTGTATATAACAGCAAATCCTACATTAATTAACCTATAACTTGTTAGACACAAACAAGCTGCAAACAACCCAGAGTATCTGGGTTCAGACATAATGAGAGCAACTTAGGATCAGTGTAATCATAGATTGTAAAACAAAAGAAGTGAATGTGCCAGAGGCAGTGTGCTTGCTTATACTAGACAAATTACTAGTGAAGTTGTTTCATGCGTACTGGCTAAGTTTGGTGTAGTGGCGGGACTGTGGCCAGGATGACTTTGCTTCAGATACTCAGCCATAACACTTAATTGGGTGACTGTGGCCTAGTGACTCTTTCAATCTCACCTATCTTATAGGCTTAATGTGAGAAGAAATGAAGGAAATAAGCAGAATAAATGAAAATAGTTGCAGAGGGTTCCAAGATGGGTCATGTACATTTCAGGAGAGAAAAACATATTGCTTCGGGCTTGAATTTACCTCTGTCAAAGAACTGCTTCAGTGGTTATTTGATCATACAGCAAAACTATGCACAAAATATTCTGGTAATAAACTGTTCTGTCTTCCACATGTTAGGGTAATAAACCAGTGGTATAGTGGTGAATTTAGAATGGGGGGGGGGTCCCTTCATGTTAGTCAGAGCCACACCTGAAAGCCTTGCCCCTATCAAAGCCATACACACTGAAGTCACACCTATTTCCAAGATTATGCAGCCTGTGGTTATACAATAAAAATGAGGTTTACTGCTCTCTTTGAATTTCTGTTCAGTAATGAAGGCAAGATGTTTCCTCTCAAAAAATACTCTCAACAGCTTCTACAGTTATTTCTTATCTTATTATGAATAAATAGTTTTAAAAATTAAATTCAAACTGTACTCTCCAGTCAGACCCAGAATAATTTATGTGTAATTAGTAAAGCAGTTCTTGTCCACAGGCTTACTATTTAAAAGCATGACAAACAAGGGGAAAGGGACAGGGAGAGAAGAGGAAAAAAGGAAACTTGGGCACAAATTACGCACACTTACAGAAACATAGGAAGTTATAGTCTCTTAAGAGCAGCAGTCTGGATTGACAGACATTGTTTGGTTTATTTTAATTTTCTGTGGCCCCTGCAACCACTGACCTTGTGTGTACATCTGTGTGGGAGATCCTGCATGAGTCCGGAGTCCATAAAGGGTTCCTGTCTCTTAAAATACCCAATAACATTTGTGCTCTCATTGGAGCCATACTGAATTACCAAACTGAAATAAAAGGAACTTCTGACTATCAGAAGACATGGCTAATTTTCCCCATTGATTCCACTGAATATACTCATTACTA